>NC_139575.1:10815917-11348417 GCF_946808225.1 Silurus aristotelis
AAAATTAGCTTGTAATTAACACTACCACATGTCCTGTGTGTGTATATAGTTGCTTAAGCTGTGTGAGCTTTGACGAAATGTTGCTTTGTGCAAGCAATGATTCATATGCTTTAATGTTCTTAGTGACATGGCATGAATTCTCCAGTCTGATTGAAATTCTATATTATTTTCTTTGAATAGTTTCTGCTACATAGGTTTATATTTATGCACTTATTTGAAAGTGCTATAGTTTCTAATATTTTATTAAAGTGTTTATTTATTTGTTGTAATTTCAGGGGGAGTCTCCTGTTTTAAGGCCTTTAAGAAGTCAGAGATGTTCAGAGAAGCTGTAATTGATACTTTGGCCAACTTTACAATAAAGTTTTGGCCAAATTACAATAAAAAAAAAAACAGAATGTTCTGATTTCTTAAAGTGATAACAAGAATGTACCTCACTGACATAAAAATAACTATAAATGATTAAGTACACAATGTATTGCTTGATAAATAGAATTTAGTCTGCTGTAGTGAACATATTCTCATGACCTTACTAAGCTAAATCATTTTGCATGTTATATAACTTGAAGGATGATTATGGCAAGTTTAAATCAAGTGATGTCCCCTTGCCCTGGATTATTCTTCCTTAAATTATCACTTTCCAAGTTTGCATTGTAAAAATCAAGAGTTGTAGTCTGATTTATCGTAAATCTGTAATCTTGCGTACCAGCGTAGATTTATTTATTGCTAGAGACTCAAAGCAATTTTGTACGTCACTCTGGACAAGGGCGCCTGCTAAATGCCACAAATGTAAATGTAATGTTATACCACTCTGACATCAATATGCAAGGGCTACAACAGTTTGCCCGTTCATCTTTTGTTCTGTTCACACCATCATTCTTCTTTTATCGTCTCTTTAGGTTTACAGTTGAACAAAAAATCTTGCATATGGAGAAATAAATTGAAAATTTTAATTTCAAAATACCCCCACCCCATTGTTGTGCAATATGGATTGTGTTTTTGGCTGTAGATATTGTAACTTAAAACTTTTTAATGTTTAACAAACTTAAGTCAGAACTATCAGCTATGGCTCTTGAATTAGGTGGAGACTAAATGCTGTTAGATTTATACACCGACTTATGATTAATTCTTGTATTATTGTAGGAGCTAAAAATATATATTTTTAAAAACTCAGCATTGTTTTTGATATGAGATATGAGAAATTAGTATGGATCAACCCAAGCTATTTTAATAAGTATAAATGTTATATGTGATTATTTCGTATTTCAATATTGTCCCATGGTAAATGTATAAGAAGTAATTGAACAAGTTCAATCTTGTCAATTTATTTCTAAAATAAAGTGGCATTAACAGCGCTTTATATAAAAACCCTCCTTTTTTTTTATTGATCAAAGGCAGATAACTGTGCATATTTCTTGGCATGTACCACTGTTAACATAAAAGTAAGGTGCACTTTGACAGGATTAGACAGAAGGATTAACTGCAGTTATTTTTATTTAGTGAATGGCTGTTCTTTGAATGAACCAAAAAAAAATCCATAACCATGTTTTCATCAGTTGCCTTTGGCAGGGATTTCCTTTCCACAACCCTAATAATATTTAAATAGGGTTCCTGTTGCATTAAATATGTGGATATTGCGTTACCTTTACACACATGTTCTGTATATTCAGCGTATGTTTGCATGCCAGGTCTGCAGAACGAACCATCACGTGTGTAATTATATAAAGGCAAGAAAATGCCATGCACCAAAATGATTTCCACATATGTGAGAATTAAAAGTGTCTTCACGGTGTGTGTTCTGTCATCTACATACCGTACACGTGTTCGTAATTACTCTGGGCAGGTCGGACAAGAGGAGGTCGTTTGTGTCAGTCGGATTGTGAGCTAGGTGTGTGCTTTTGCTATGGGTTGTCTACTTCAGTTAAGAATTTGTTGAGATACTGTTTAAGGGTGGAGGGGAGGAGGAAACTCGCTTTGCCCTTAGGATCTACTATGGTTTTGTCAGTACAAAGTCAATGTACTTGGCACACTGGACACAGCAGCTGTGTGTGTGTGTGTGTGTGTGTGTGTGTGTGTGTGTGTGTGTGTGTGTGTGTGTGTGTGTGTGTGTGTGTGTGTGTGTGTGTGTGTGTGTGTGTGTGAGAGAGAGAGAGAGAGAGAGAGAGAGAGAGAGAGAGAGAGAGAGAGAGAGAGAGAGAGAGAGAACTCTTAGCACTGTTCCAGTTTGCATGCATGAACACTCTCTCTCACACACACACACACACACACACATCTCCTGTAGGCACTGGAGGTGAGTTCACCTATGCATTTGCATGTCAAGGGTCTAACTTTAACTGAAAACGCCCTTATTTAAGCTTGTTCAGGGATCCATTTTTTTTATTTCCACATTTCCATTACGTCACTATATGTGGGAATTTCCTTAGGAATAACAGTGAAGGGTTTTACAAGATTTTACATTAATGTCTAGTCAAATCCTACAGCATCTACACTGAACACATGAATATCATAATAGACAATGCTATAGATTGCATAATAAAGAGCTAAATACATATCCAACCTCAATTTTTTTTTTTATATTCATTTAAAATTAACCCTTACAATAAAATTAGCTGTATAGGTTACTGGATTTCTTTTTTCAGCAGTTAAACAGATGAGTTTATCATCACTTCTCATCACTAATTCTACCATTTCCCCCTTATAGTCTAAGTCTTAAAATTCGATTAAATTCCTTTTTATTTGTGTAGCGTTTTTAACAATGGACATTGTCTCAAAGCAGCTTTACACAGATAATGTGCTAAGAAACAATCAATAAGATTGTTTGTTTGTTTTTTCCAAGTTCTAAATTTGTCTCTAATGAGCAAGCCGGTGGCGACTGTGGAAAGGAAGAACTCCCTGAGATGGCATAAGAAAAAAAACCTTAAGAGGAACCAGAATTCCCTTTAACAGCATTCTCGTAAATAATGTTAACACGTTTTTCCAAAACTCATAATATTGGCATACCCAAGTCATAACCGTGTCATGGGAGATCACGGTGATATAAAATGTCCAGCACTCGTAAGGATAGCAGCCATAATGTTTATTAGCTTGACCACTTATGTCTCATGCTAATATGTGCTCTTGTGTGTGCTTATGCTTTAATGATGAATTCTTTTATAAGATGTACGTCATTAAAACTGCCATAAAACATTTAGCAGCTAGGAAAAATACTACTTTTCTGATTGTTTTACTTCATAAAACATCTTGTTATGGTTGTCACATTAACCAGCCTAATGGTTTATAGCATTGCAGCTTGAATCACATGCTATTTTTTTTTTTTTTTTTTTATCCGCTCTAGTTAGCTCTTGTTTCATTAGCTATATATTTTGTGTGGTGAAGTTAGAAAATAGTAATCAGAATAATTTTGCCATAATGTGTGATAAAATTTGTGCTTAAATAACATTCTCACACATTATGACAATGGAGAGAAAAATTACTGAGCTTTTATGTGCTTTGATATATCAGCCATATGAACAAGCCTTCAAATAAAGTGTTTTGTAAATATATAAATGTCACAACAACTAAATAATAGCGCCCATTACAACCCTGGTTCTTCTTGGTGCTGAAAAGGAGCTAGAAACGCTGACTTTCCATTGGGAAAGTGGGATACAGCTCCAGCGTTTCAGTGCATGTATTTCAATGACTGACAGAAAACAGACACATGCTAACGGCATGAATTCCACTCCAGAGCGCACCTCCGTCCTGTACAGCTCGCCTCTCTGTGTCCAGCAAAGACCCACTCATTGTTTATTGTTTTCGGCGGACCGAAGTGATGAAAGTTTCCCTGCTATGAGTGAAAAGAATCCTTTGTAAGCATAGCATCACTAATTCCAGACCTGTCAGCGCTTGCTGATATTGTGTCGTTACACTGTAATGAAATCTCTTCTGTACAGTAACAAAGTCTGTAATCATGTTGTATTATAGGCTGTTTTATGCATGCTCTATTTGACATGAATAGAGTGCCAATAAAGACCTGTCTTTCACTGAATGTTCTGAAAAATGCTTCGCACACTGGTGTGTTTAGGCCCATACAACCACAAAATGATTATTAGAAACTGAAGCACTTTTTTTTGTCTGCACAGGGGCTGAAGTTCTTTCCGAGCCGAACGTGGTGACTGCCTCGAGCTGGAATGTTTCCAGGGAAGCACAGAAAGGTAAGTATGTCTGCCATGCTGTATATGTTTGGGTTGTATCTCTGCCTATTTGTGTGGGCCTGAGGAACGGTGATCACCTGATGTTTTGTCTGCATACTGAACTTTGTTTTGATTGCTAGAGGAGACTGCATTCATACCTACAGCTTGTTAGCTAGGAGTCTAAATTGTCAAGGAGACTTATTGTGACTGACATCACCTTGATTCCTGTGTGTGTGTGTGTGTGTGTGTGTGTGTGTGTGTGTGTGTGTGTGTGTGTGTGTGTGTGTGTGCGTGTGCGCGCGTGTGCGCGCTTGTGTACGTTTTGTGATTGTCCATTATTTTTAATTAATATCTGAACTATTTCGTAGCACTGTGTGCACTCAAACTTGCAGAGGAAAATGAAATATGAATCCTCACATTGTAATGGCCCTTTTTAAAAAATGTTTCATGTTCGTTCCTTTAAATCTTTTTGATGTGCTCCAATTTTCCTTGTATTCTTTAACAAGTCAACTCTGTTCAGTTAAATGAAAGAAATGTGCTCTGAAGACATTCGGTTGGCTTAATTACTCTGGAAACCTGGCCGCCTTAAAGAATTTCAAGGATTTGTTCAAGGTTACATCAGATTTATTTTAAAGTTTTGGACTTTACCAATGATAAGATGCAGATCTGAATACTGAATCTGTTAAAAGGAGATGTTCTAGTAAGGATGTAAAAAAAAGATTTCAATCTTGGATGGATAGTGTTGCTGCCTCATAGCTCCAGGGTCCCGATCACGGGTTTATTGTTTGGAGTTTCTATGCATGTTCTTCATATGTTGGTGTATGTTTCTTCTGGTTTTTCCAGTTTTCCCCCATCTTTCAAAAACATACTTGTAGGTGGATTAGTGACACCAAATGTGATGGTTTCATCCAGTGTTTCCAGAAGCAGATCCAGATCCACAGCAACCCTGACAAAGTGGTTACTGAAGTTTAATGAATCCTTGGCTAAACTGGTGTGCAGAAATTATTCACATGTGTGATGAAAATCACCAACAGGATGGATAATTGCCTTAAAACATTTTTTCTTTCAGACAGCTCAGCGTTGCTGTATTGGATGTACTGTTTCAGTTATTAGTGCAGTTGAGAGTGAAACAGTTCTGAAATGTGACAAAATGCTACAAACAGCCAATTGTATTTTTTGGCTCAGGATTATTAAAATAGTACAATTACAGGCAATCCCATCTTACTGGGCAACCCCGAATAATTGAGAAAAGCCAAGAAAAGCAATGGAACCAACCAAAATGTCATTATAATGAAATCATTGTTGCGTATTCTGCAACACTGTGTTGTGTGTTATTTTAAAAGGAATGGGTGTTACTTTTTTAGACTTTAGAAAAAAAGATTAAAATTTCTATCTTCATATTAACTCACAAACACCATTTTTTACTTAAAACTTTGGAGGCAGATATTTTGTTTTTACCTCTGTTGTTATCGCTCAAATCTTCAAAATAGTGTACACAGCATGTCCAAATATCTCATGGCCAACACCTACACGCTGTCTAGTGTTTACTTAAAACCCAAAATGCATGCCAAAATGCATCCTTTCCCCTTTCTTCTTGCCAGAGTTTTTCTATGAAGGTTCCTATTAATATTTTGCTTGCATTTACCACAATTATATACAAGGTGGTATCAAAAGGTTAGACTGTAATACTTTTATTTATATATGTTTACACACTATAACCTTAAAAATAATGCCCTTGCACAACAATACAACGCTCCCACCTTCCAACTTCTGGAATGTGTCCTGTAAGTCTTCTTTTCTAAGCAAGTCAAGGATCTTGTTGGATCTCCCCAATGGTGTCAAAATGAAGACCATTAAGTGAATCTTCATCTTCGGGAATATTGCGAGGTCCTCAGGAGCCAAATCTGGCAAGTTTGTGGATGCGGTAGTGAGATCATGTTGCGAGAAACTGATTTATGAGGAGAGCTCGGTGCCAGAGTGCCCACGTGGTCACAATAGCACCAGTTTCACTTCTCTTGATGTGCACAGGAGGATGTCTTTTGACACATTGATTTATGAAGGTCTGTGCACCCTGTGACTGTGCGTGCAACCTTGTGCTGCCATCTGTTGGTGTGTTTCAAAACTAGCCTTGAAACCTTTTGATACCACCTTGTATTTTAGCAGGAGGTTGTGTATTTGGAAAAATATATCATGTCGTACATGGGGAAATTCCAGTGCATATTATCCACATCAAATGTATGTGCATTACGTATAAATAAAAACTATGTAATCATAAACAGTTTTGAGTTTAACATGCAATTTGTCAAATGTACTCAGAACACAAATTATTTTGTATTCATTTTGGCAAAATTGTTTTTAGTCCCCATCTTCACTGATGGCCTCTCCACTTCAAAAGTCTGTATACTGTACATTTCCATAGAATTCATGTCAGGAGTTTGACTAGGCCATGACAACACCTGTATATCTGAGAAATATCAAACATCTGCAAATTGGCCTCTAATATGTTCTGGATCATCACCCAATTTTTGTTTTCTTCAATGATGTGCAGTGGTCCGGTATGTTTATAGAGAAGCAGCCCCAAATTATGATGCATAGTCCCCTAGAGCTGAACTATTGCCAAATATTTTAATTAGTTATATATTGGCTGACCTGCATGCATTGTGCCAAAATAGTATTTTTTTTTTGACTCTTTTGGCTCAAAGTGTATGGTGTGGCATAACATACGAGGCACTTTAAATTCAATTATTATTATGCTGAGAAAACAGTTAAACATTTAAATAAACCCAAACATGTTTATCATTTGTGATCCACAACTGTGCAGGATGAAGCAGTTACTGAAGATGAATTCATAATTATTGTCTTGTTACTTTGAAGGTTGCCAGTACATCTGGAATTAACTCTGTCAGACTATACTTTTTTGCACAGCGTGTCTCTAAATGGTGGGGCCTCAGATGTGTTAGTGGGAACTGAAGTTTAGCGCTTATATCCGTTAGTCTGGACAGCAGCATTTGTATGTTGTTATAAGAGAGCTGGTGTTTGAACAAAGGAGATTAAAAGGAGGGGGACAGAGGAGAGATGTGCCTGAAGAGGGGAAAAAGCTAATTCCCTTGGCAGCCTTAGAAATGACTGGAAAGGGATAGGGCCAAGGAGGAGAAAGGAAGGGTTAGAGGAAGGGAAGAGGATTATGAGAAAGGAAAGTCTGATGATGACATGGATAAGAATGGCATATTGTAACGATGGGAGGAAAGGAAATCTTTTTATATCAAATATATGTAAATTTTATGGATGCATTTAGATTTTGTAGATTTCTCAGTTTGATTGTCTTTTAGTTTTTATTGCGTTTCTCTCTACTTGTTTTACTAAAGTATTAAATATTCTTTTGGATAGGTATAATGCTATGATTTGTTTCTTTAATAAGATAACTGCATTCTATTAGGAGTTGCCTTTGCATTTCCTGAAGGACCACTATAACTTTGTGTGATGTTTATTCAAAGTAACAGTCGAGATAATGTCAAAATAAGGCATAGAGCAGCAGATGCTTTGTAACAGTAGAAATACCTCGGCAATTGCTCCTGTCACAAGTAGTTTAACAAGTGTTTGTTTTTTTTAAAAGAGAAAATTAGTGAGAGAAATCCGGCGAGAGAAATATTGTGTATATTGCTGCACAGCTGTGGGTCCCAGGGGCCTCTTACCCTGCCCCCGACCCTAATAGCCTCCAACTCAATATGCTTTTATTAATTTCCTGGTCAATGTCACATTCCTGACATTTTTGCCCAGTCTGGCTTCATTCTTGAGCAATGAAATGTCTCTGTAAATGAAGAATGAAAGCTGGTCAAAACCAGGACACAAATTTCCTAAAGCAGAACACAGTGTAAGGCAGGGTCCCGTAAACCGACATTGTGCTTCTGGAGATCACATGCTGGGAAAGGAATGGTGTTTTCTTGAAGTGTGTCATCATACTGGCATCACACAGGAGACAGGAAACCCCGGCAGCTAGAGCCTGTCTGTGCAAGGCGAGCAAAACGGGTCACGCGGCTGCGGGATGTCTCAGGAAATCCCGCAGAGTTCAGGATTAGAGTGTAGAACAACTCGGACTTTCTTTTACTTATCATCAAGTGATCACAAAAACATATTTAAGATGAACAAAAGTATTAGGACACCTGGCATTTCCAGCCTCTTCCCAAAATCCTTAACCACAAACATAATTGAATATGATATTTTCTATTCACTTGAACTAGGAGACCCAAACCTGTTTCAGCATGACAATGCCCCGTATACAAAACGAGCACCATGATGATATTGGTTACATAGGTTGGAGTGACAGATCTTGAATGGCCTGTTATTTAGAGTTTAAACTCTGTTAAACATCTTATGCAACCCATGAGCATAAATCTCCACAAGAACACTTCAAAATGTAAGATCTTGCGCTGTTATTATAAAAGCAAATAGAGACTTAATGTGTACTAGGCTGAAATCTTCAGTGTGCTGCAGAGTCTTACTTGAGAGGGTTACCTGCCCAGATACTAGGCCAAAAAATGGTAACTAAAATAATGGACTAATGTATAGTGTATTAGTTACATTTATTAATACAGACTAAGGATTACAAATGAGTTCATGATTATTATCCTCTTCTAACACAGCTTTAGAGTGATGCTATTTAATGTTGCATTCTTGAGAAAATGATCAAATTGTTGGCTAAAGTTTCATCTCCGTAATGTGGTTTTCTGTCCTCTACTTGCACGTAAATGATATGGAGTCTGTTTAGCATTTTTTTTTTTATATGTTTAACCTTGAAGTCGTTTATGTATAGTGGGTTATGTATTGCATTGAGTTATACCACAACATTGTCCTGTGCTTCTATTTTTAATTTTTTTTTTGACGGTGTTTTCATCTGCCTGTGTGTTCCTGATGCAAAAAATATAATAAATAGTAATTTTTTTTTTTTTTTTTTTACTATTTAATTCATACCTTCCTATTAGCATTTCTTTAAAAAAAGATACACTTTTCTAACTATATTCAAACAGACTTTTTAAACAGATCAGTATTGTTACTGCGTGTTCTAATGTACCAGTAGCAGAAAGGTTTTAGAAGCCCTGGATGAGGTTGAATGCCGTAAATGTAAACAAAGATAATTCTAAACCGAACACCAAATGAGCTCATTTGTGCTACTTATTTGTCCAACCCTAAGCAACAATATAGCAAAAGAATTGCTAAATATGTTTGTTGTTTTTTTTTGTTTTTTTTTTTTTTTACTTCATCAGAGAACGTTGTAGGTCAGTTTATGATTAAAACATGATGTATAGATGAACGCTGAGTGGAATTTTGGTGTATATGAGTGTGAAATGCAGACCATGCTTTCAGGAGAAACCGGTATAAAGAGTAATTGTGAACACTGCAAAACTTATGTTCCATCTAGATTATGCTTTGCGCTACACTGCCACACCTCCAATGATGAGGCGTAGGTTGTAGATGTTCAGTAAAGAGGAGACAGATAGGTGATGAGGGTGTCACAAGCCGTGAACTATGAAAGTGCGGCTTCAGATTTCTCACAGAATGTCTCAGATTATCACAGATTGCATTTGGGAAAATTTGCATTTTCTAGATTATGTCGTTACTTTTCACAAATCTCAACACCGGTGAAATTAAAGATTTACCACCGCACATACAACCCTGAACTGCCTTGTAAAAGATTGCTAGCAAATCTTTGTGGTTTGTTACAGATGGTAAAAACATGGTAAAAACAAACACAATGAATTGGAAAAATTATTTTGAAAGTCTTTTCTCTCTATTAAAACCCACTTGTAAATGCATTTTTAATAAATCTTTATTGTTTAATAATTGTTGCGCTGTGCATTTTTTATACAAACCTCTGTGAAGACATGGAGCATTTCTTGTGTTAACTTCAGAGTCTTCAATTATTGCGCACCAAAATTATATGGCCAACAGAACAGTTTCCCTTTCCAATCCACAATTTTTATTCTCACTCGCTCGTTTATTTTCTACAGACCACTTCCTCAGACTTGATGCTCCCATGAACAACATCACTACATCCCTGGGCCAGACTGCCGAACTGCACTGCCATGTGTCGGGAAATCCGGTGCCCAGCGTGCGCTGGCTGAAAAATGATGCTCCGGTGACCCCAGAGGCACGACGTGTTTCCTACAAACAGACTCCATACGGCTCTCGACTGCGCATTCGCAACCTGGACACCACTGACACCGGCTATTTCCAGTGTGTGGCTACCAACAGCTATGGCACCGTCTCAACCACGGGAATCCTCTTTGTAAAATTTGGTAGGTTTTTTTATAAAACGCATAGCATCACTCTCCGTGTTCGGCGGTTGATCTAGAAATAGTGTTGAATGGTTTTTGTTGATAACTTATATAGATTTAATGCCTTATTTGCAAGTGCACAATCCATTCCATCAATAAACAAAAATGTGTCCGTTCATAAAAAATTTTTTTTTAAAAATGTATAATCCAGAGCAAGAATTTGCTGTTGGATGAAGTAAAATGGTTATTCTTTTCATTGTACTGTGCCAGTGCTTAATGTTGGCAGCATGTGTTCACGAGAGGCTCAGTGCATGGTTTATGTCTGATCTGCTGTATAAAAAAGTGCTGCTCTTTCTTTTCCAGATCCGCTGCCAACCCCCCAGTCTGGAAAGCCTTCACCGTGAGTCCGTTTTCTTCCTCTTTACCTTGTACCACATCCAAGCACCTTCATTATTGACCATTAACCACAGCAGTGAAACTGGAAGAAAGAAAGCACCATGCTTACCTTTTGAAAAAAAAAAATCATCTAGGGTCAGAAATGTGTGTTAGTTCAACAGTACACTATATTATCCTTCTAAATAACTTAAAGAAAATCATTTAGCATGTAAAGCATATGTATGTATACTATATGTGTATACTATATGTGAAACCTGCAGTATTAGCCTGTGGGGCAGTGGTAGCTTAGTGGTTAATATGCTGACTGCAAGGTTGTGAGTTTAAATCCCAGCATCACCATGCTACTGCTCATGGGCCCCTGCGCAAGGCCCTTAAATGGACAAAACTGTATATGGAGTTGATGATCACTAAACCAGTATTTTATATTAAACAATTGATCTTAGGCCCTATTTAGTTAGCAAACGTTACTGCTCCTACTCAATCGTGTTCTTTTTTTTTTTGTCAAGCCCAGCTATCGAAGCGGTGGTTGAAATGGCTGCAGCCCAGCAGCAGACATGCCGGGCCGTTGTTGAGCAGACCATGCATAGTGCACTTTATTGATGAGGCACATTATTATTACATGTTCTGTAATAATAGTAGCTTCTGTAAGAATATTTTTTGTTGTGGTGGTTATGTCAGTGTTTATAACAGAAACTGAAGCATTCACCAGTATATCTTTTGTAACTCCAAAAATCCTCCATGCTGTTAAACGTTTAATGAAGTGACCTTTCTGTCTAGCTATTGTTAAATGCCAGGCCTCTCTCCAGCTCACATTCACGTTGATTAAAGCCTTAATAACCCTTCTTAAATGGGGTGGTGCTTTCAGCACACAGACTTTCCTTTGAGACTCTCTTTAGCCTGTTGGTTATCATTAGTGTCATCATCAGAGTGCACCATCCTTCCAGGGCTCAAGACGAAAAAAAACACTCTTTCTACTTTCTTTTTCATAGGGATGTGTCAGACCGGCGGTTTTGGTAAAGAGCGAGGCACCTGGAATGAGGCGAGAGAGGAGGGGACGTTGCTTATGAGGGTTTCAGGGGCAGTAATAAATGCATTCCCTGGACTCATTGCACAGCGATAGAACAGACATTGTATGAGTGAGAGTGGAGGGAAGTGAAGGAACTGAAAACTACGATAAACACAACAAATACTGGGATGTTGTAAACAGATAATATTAGACAAAAGCTCAGATATGCTTAGGAGACCTTCACTAAGTTTTTAGCACTCCGCGAATCTGGCTTCTCGCCTACATTAACCGCAGAACAAGATGTCTTCCAGTACTGTCATCTCTGACAGGCTTTTAAAATGGTTTTTCCCTTGCGTTTCTATTTCTATTTGCTTATAAAATATTCTTTACATGAACTCCTTGGGTTATGTACAAGACGTCCTGTCATAGCTGTTAAGTTTGGTTCGATAGAGGGGAGCCCCTGAGCTTCAAATCAGAGACAAGCTTTGTTTTTTCTCTGGTTGTCATCATTCAAGGATGTGAAAGTGAAGCCGGTCTTGAACACCAGTGCAGATCCAGCCTCCCCTCCCGGCCTCCTTGTGAACCCTCACTACACAGTTTGCTCACCGCTGTGCCTTATGACAACATGCATTAAAGAGCGTTATTCATAGTCTTTTAATAAATGCAATATGTTATTATTATTTTTTTTTTACTCCTGCTGCCTTTAGCTTTTCACATTGGCGGCTTTATGGAGACCACTTGCAGCGGAGGTAATCGAACACCACAGACAAGGAAGGGACCAGGGCCTCCATAAAAGCTGAACAAAGTATACTGTTGTTCCGGAATAAATGTCACTCACAAGATGGACATCTGTCCTATAGAAACACACCTCTGTGTTGTATTAGTCATGCAGCATCTGTGATTTGGGGGGTTTGGGGTGGGGGGTATGGTTTTACTGCTTTGCTAAAATGAGCTAAGGCTTAAGCATGTCATCCTGCCTCCTTAAAGAAATATATGGAGTGAGTGAGTGAGAAGCAGTGGCTTGACAATGGGGACCATGATGTGTGTAAGACATTTTACTTCAGCATGAGGCAGGAATTATTCTTGATCCTAACTGTGTTTGTGACAATGTAAAGGTCAAGTATGTCTGCTGAACAATCAGTCACAACATAAAGTGAAACTTAGTGTGTTCGCATTATAATTGAATTCTGGTATTTATTTACTAGTCTCAAATTTGTTTAGACATTTGCTGAAAACCAAGGCATGCAAACGTGATAGTTTGACAGCACATGACAGCTTAAGTAGGACAAAAACATGACAGCAGCTTCACAGCTTAAGATATACTGTAATGGTTTGATGTTAATAACTGTTTATGCATGTTTATTAAGTATTTCCTTTCAGCTTCTTCTTCAGCTTTAAGTACAATTTTCAAGATTTTAAATATCCTTAAATCCAGTACCCTATATAAGCCACTTTGAGGTGGGTTAGCACATCAACTGTAAACTTTATTAGCATGCGTGCAGGCTTATTAGTTAATAGAGTGCTAATAGCCCAGACCTGCATTCTGCTTCTCCTGGCTACCCAGGCATCTAATTTATCCACCCATTTGTATATATATTGTTTAGTATAAAACTTTAAGCATTTTATGTTCAGTAGTTAAAGTTGGGGGTTAATGTGGTTGTTTGTTGTGGAACAGAATAGAATATGCACAACGTTTAGCAAATCCCCTGCTGACTTTTTTCCTTTTTATTTTATTCGCCCCCCTGTAGTTTTCACAGACGTTTTGCATCACAAGCCCTTAATTTTCAGGGTTGTATAAGATATCTCAGACATATCTCAGTCTGCCATCACAAACCTCCTAAAATAAATCTAGGGTTAGGGTTAGAATAAACTCTAATCTTCATAAGCAAAAAATGCATATTAATATTAGGAGACAAGAGCTGGGAAGAAAAGTTGTAGGTTCTTCTTATAAAAATATCATTAGATTTAATGTAAACAGACATGTACTGACGTTTTCCTCTAAAGGAGCAGATTAATGAAAACAGTGTTATCCATGCTACTAGTATCTACTGAAACATGTCAGTGGGGCCTTCTTTAGTGCCAGGCTCTTGAAAAGCAGACAGGCTTTCGTCTCTACCACATTGTTTATAGCATCACGTTTTCTGGCCGCTTGAGAAGATTAATATTACCATCCCTGCTCTGTCAGGACTGTTTGACTTTCCTCAGTCTGGCTTGGGAACCTTTTCTCTCAGCACCGAAAGAAAAAAAATGCACTAGAGAAAAAGGAGACCCTCTGTTTCTTTCTCCTTCCCCTCTCCTCTCCAGCTGAACGATGAAGTGAACAGGGTGGTTAACGAAGTCCAGACCACCTTCGCGCCTTCAAGGCCGAGAGGGGAAAAGTACGGGTGCTGGACACATCCCAGAAGCCTCAGTGCATTCTGAAAGTGCACATCCTAATGGGGCCCTCTGCCCTGCTTTTAACTAACGACTTCCATTAGGCTTCTCAGAGGTATTTAGGCACGAGAGTTACGAGTCACTGTTTAGCAAGGATTCAGCAGCACCTTCTATCCACTTAGAGCCATCGACATCCATTAGCCAACCTAAAATTCCATTTCTAAAAACTGAGGTCAGTTTTTTTTTAATGGTTTAGGTGGTAGATAAAATATTTCAAATGATACTGGCATGACATTTGTTGCCACTGACTTAATTATACAGCCATTAAAATAAGTTAGTGGTTGTTTGAAATGCATGTTCAGTTGTCACAATGATTTATTAGACTCATAAAACCAGTGATATTTTTTCCTGTGAGCCTGCAATGATGTTCCTAATGATTTTGCACATTTATTTCAGCAAATGTAATTCTTTAAATTATTTATTATTTATTAGTCTTTCAATTAGTCATGGTTTAAATATTGCTGATATTTCACCTGTTTATGGTAGCGGATACCTTCAATAAGTTTTACCTATTACTACTCAACATTAATTCCTTACCAGCTTGAGTTAGACACATTTGTGTTTTCTTTTTTAAGAGTCAATGCTTAGCTTAATTAGCTAAATCCGTGCCTTCTTCGGGTATATTCTTCATTAATACAAACAATGCCCAGATTCACAAAATCAGGTTGAAAAACACAGAGAGAGATGAAAACAGCCTTTGCCTTGATAGGCATTCCTTTTAACGAAGTGTTGATTGACTGAATATTGAAGTCACTTGGGACTCGCCCTTTGGCCTGACTTGTTCTGCTGTGTGAAACTTGAATCCCCTCAATGAAAAAGGGTCATTGCGGACTTTTAACCATCCATCTGACAATACACACTACCCTTTATCATCAACTGCTTTACCCTCATTGCATCAGCAAAATAGACAGTATACAGCCAACTTTTGCTTTCCATTCCAGTCAACTTCATTGATTGGAAATGAACAACCACCTGATTACTGCTAAACAAATATTATTAGGGTGGTGGACCATTCTCAGCCACCTTAAACATGGTCATGATGTGCATTGCATTTATCAGCAGCAATTTATAGTCTAGCATCTAAGAGTGAATGGATTTTTATATATTTTTGGGTTTGCCTAAATGTGACTATTTGGTTAAGAACAGTTTGTGTAATTAAATTTGTATTTAATTAGGTGTGTGTAGTGAGGATATAAAGACCTAATTAGATACATTTATATTTAGACCTCTGTCAAAGATTTGGACTTAAGTGGTATTCAGAAGCTACTAGAATTGCATACAGCTCAAGAAATCTCTTGCAACCTTAGATGCACACAGAAACTGACTCAGTAAATTATGGGAGTTTTGACTCGCTTGTTAAGGCTCTGGTTTACTGATGTCAGGGTTTTAACCTTCAGCACTCAAAAGCTACTGCGATTAAGCTCTTGAAGAAGGCCCTTAACCTTATCTGCTTCAGGAGCACCATATCATGGGAGACCCTGCACTCTGACCCTATCTGGGCTATGCAAATATTACAACAGCTTCTTTTGTGGCATCTATAAAGTATAAAGTAAATCTGTGTATTGTAGAATACCCATAGCTTTCTTCACATAAATATTGAAAACAATTTTGGCCTCACCAATTTAACTCATTTAAACTCCACCTTCATTGTGCACCAACATGGTGTGTCTCATAAACGGACAGGAAAGAAAACACAGTGCTGGATAACTCTCCCAACACTGCCATACCTTATAAACTTGTACAAGCATTGGCAATCATCATCTCTGTGTCATTTCAGCAATAGAAGTCTAGAAAGCAGATAATAGCTGCTCAGTTGTGTTCCTGACTTTCACTGTCCCTTTTCACTGAAGTGGGCTAACAAATGGACCACAGGAGACATGCAAAGTAAACCTGAGTAGTAGGCAGACATGGGGAAAATAATGGGTTTGTCCTTTAAACTGCAATATCGGTGCAAATTTCTTCACATCACTAGTTCAGGTAATATACTTCAGCACAAGTGATGCATTGTCTACACCTAAGGCCTTTTTGCAGTCCTCTATTAACCCCATAGGAGAGAAGTAAAAAGGTTTGTATCATGATAACTTGTGTGGAGCCCTAATGAATGACCCCCACTGTTATCCCCCAGTATCTGCATTTCATGAGAAACCAAAAAAAAAAAAAAAGCCAGTATTATTTTATTTCTCATTTAAACTCCAAGCTTTATCTTTTCCCCATTAATTCTGGTATATAGAGTATGATTCATATAAGCATTACATTTTTCCTCTAACCTTTCTGTCTTTTAAATGTTATACGAGAATTTAACAGCAAATAAATGAGAAACAACAGTCTTCATTCAACAGTTTACATGTGCGCAGACAAATAAGCACAGACTGAAGTCCAGACTCTTAGACGATGTGTGTAAGTCCCATAGTAAACCCAGTCTGTCCCTGGTGAGCAGGGCTGTACTGCTCCTTCGCTCCCCTCCTCCTCTTAGAATCCATCTCCTTCTTGAGTTTTTCCATGAACAAAGTCTGACTGCCAAAATCCGCTGATAGTTTTCCATTTAGGCCGCAGCGGGCACAGGATTCAAGCTGTAAACATGAATGAAAGGTCTGAAATGCTCTCCTTCTGCCACTTTCATCACTGAGGGGATATGTTATATCTTATTCACATTGCTTTTGTAGAGACGAGGGGCCAATAAATCTACTTTTACTTGGAGAACATGAACTCTATTCCCTTGGACTCTGTCAAACGGAGCCGTACAAATGCATGCCTGGTCTGAATTTTTACAGTTTTGGAAATGGTGGTGTTGTTTTTTTTTTTGTTTTTTTTGTTTTGTTTTTTTTACTTTCAGAGCAAAGTGTATGGAATTCTTTTTTTTTTTTTTGTCAGAAGGACAATAGAAATGATTTGCCTTGTTGGTTAAAAGACCCCACGAGGAATTGTTAAGGGAAACAGAGACAGTTTGACAGCAGGTGGGGAAGCTAAAATATTGGGATGCTCCGTGACTTCCCAGTGTTTTCTTACCTCCTGACATCACCCTGAAATAAGACCTAATTATTCATGGTTCCCTCATTTCTCTCAGAAATATTTGGCTGCGTCAAACAGGCATTATCTTGTTCTTATAGTACATGTATATGGATTTTAATCTACAGGCTTTCTACTTAAATCGCAAGGGAGTAAATGACTCACCTGCAGCACACATATGAAAACATGATGGAAAGTTCTCCCGCAGAGAGGATTTGTATTGCACATCGCCTTATAATTATGTGAATTATATAGTCATGTAGTCAGTTTAGTTGTGGTTTGCCAGTTGAATGTGGTTCCGGAGGGATTACTATATGAACTCCAGCCTTGTTTAGGCAGATCTGACTGGACATTTAGCAAAAACAAAGAATCACACAGCCTAATAATAGCAATGTCAGAATTCAATTTAATCCACATCCACATTCATACAAACTTTGGACTGTGCACTTCCAGCATTTCAAAGTCTTGATTTCACACCTCAGTATGCCTGGTCTGTTAATACTGAAGGAGATGTAAACACTGAAGGGCAGCTTGTAGAAAAACAAACAAGACCTGTCTCACTCCTCTCCTCGCCTTGGAAGGCCATTTTGCTTAATATATTACTTCTTTAGCAAACACTCGTATAAACTGATTTGGAAGCATAGAACGTGTGTTTAGAAAGCTTTAAAGAAAAAAAAAACTAGCAGACTATTATTTAAGGATTTGAGCCTGCTTTCTAAACTATTACTCACAGGGGATGTGACGTGATGTGATGTAGTTCATCCCTGATGAAGCGAGAAGAGATGGGATTGAGGTTCTCTGTGCTTTCTGGAAGATGTTCCAGTTTGGCGAGGAAAGAGTTTAATGAGGATTGATCATCCTGGCTATTGAGTGTAGCCGCTTCTCCAGTAATGTCTGGCATTTTTACAGTAATCATATTAGCATGCTTAATTATATTCACTTATAATGCTTTTAAATTATAGGTTTAAAATTTGGTTTTCCTGCTTTTGTTAACCTCTCTCTCTCTCTCTCTCTCTCTCTCTCTCTCTCTCTCTCTCTCTCTCTCTCTCTCTCTCTCTCTCTCTCTCTCTCTCTCTCTCTCTCTCTCTCTCTCTCTCTCTCTCTCTCTCTCTCTTTTTCCCTCTTTTTGGAGAGCCTAAGGTTATAGGGTTGAGTTGTAGTGTTCACCTAATAGAGGCTGCTATTGTGTTAATGTAACATAAGAACTCTTTCCTCTCTTTCTTCAGTGCTTCTAATAAGAGTCCCTCAGTGGCCCTGTGTCCCTTCTGCTCGGGCCACCGGTCACAGACCATGGACCCAAAAATGCAGGGGCAAAGCAGACACAATAGCATGATCCTGCACACTACACGCTCAGGTTGAATATTGAGAGAATATCCTGAAAGTCATGAATGGGCTCTTGTCTTCTTTTAACTTCTCAATTTTTAGATGTAGTACCAGATCTTCTGAACATCAAAATAATCCTAAGCATTGCTTTGAAACTGCTGTATTACTCTCCATTTACTCTGAAGCAAAGTTTAGCTTGTCAGGATATATTATTAGAAGTAAAATACACACATGATTATTCCTGACTGCATACAACAGTGTGCAGAATAATAAATGATGTGGTATCACAGTACCTACATAAACTTGCAGATTTTTGTGGTTGGAAATATGTTGTATATGTCCTGATGGTAAATGGGCCTGTAAATTTTGTATTTGGATGATCTGAAAACCACTAATTACAGGGCTCTGTGTAGACAAAAAAATGTAGCCTGATGAGACTCCACTTGTCATTTTGTCTCCAGTTTTCATTTGCTATTTTAGCAAATATGTTAAAGGCCAAAATCTTTTTAACTAATTGCTATCACACTAAGCCAGGATGTAATTGTCAAATCCATAGACACAATTTTATGACCATGAGGGTCTCATTTAAGATTGGTTTTGAGTTTCATTTCTGCATTATGGTAATTAGTAGCATAATCCAACTGTCAGCTCATGATAGAATTTAATGATACATTTTTTTGCGACTTCCTTGTGTATAGCCTTATTGATTCTTTTTTTATATCAACTTTAATTATAGCCTTACACTCTAAAAACCTGATGTTAGCTAGCTTGGATGAATAAAGTCGATCAGCTGGAACACTAACAAGTGAAGAGAGTTTCAAATAAGAAATAAAAACGCACTGACACTGGAGGCTCTGTCTATACATGCTACACAGACATCTCATGTTTATGTGCAGTTTTAATTAAATATTCCCAATTAGTATAATGACGAAATTCGAAAGGCCAAAGCCCCACATCAGGCTCTCTGTGGTATAAGAAACAATGATTAATAATCATGACTATAATTGTTTAAAAAATTATGTTTGACATGTAAACAGATGTTTCGAATGAATGCAGCTGGAAGAAGCAGGATATGGGAGATAAGGACTTTTCCAGGACTACAGATGAGCAGGGAAAAGGCAAATGCTCTTATTAGACTCCAGGGCTTGTGCTCGAATATCAACAAACCGAATCTATTATCTCCACTGCGCCAAGACACACACACACACATGTTGACGTCTTTATATACACAACAGCACAGAACAGAGATGTTACAGAAATTCAAATCCATGAATTTTGGACGCGCCCCCGCGGCCCCTACAGTACCTTTAGTGAATTCATCTAGACAATGTCACTTTAACACAATAATGTGTTTTTAAAAATGTTGTGAAATTTGTTAGTGAAAACAAAGTTTAAAATGTAATTCCTAACTGTTCAGTTCCTGAACATTCTGTCCCGCTGTTGATTTTACATTAATGAGGTCAGACAGTAATGTTGGATGAGGAGCCCTGGGGTGTTACAATCCATCCCAGAGGTGTTCATTGTGGTTAAGTTTAGGGCTCTGTTGAAGACTCTAAGATATGCTAGATAATTGTGTGCTTCAAAACTTTTGGCAACAGTTTTTCGAAAGAATCGCATATGGGTGAAATTTTGATGTGATATGAATCCATATTCGTGACTCTGGCATATTTTAAAAGTCTGGTTGTCTCAGACATGTGCATGAACTCACTCATATGTCTCACTTGTTACAGGGCCATTTACTCGCACACCAGCCTGTTTGCATGTGAGCTTGCAATGCTTCTGCTTTTTGTTTGAATACAGTCCAGATTTTTTCCACCTTCTCCATTTAATGTTGAAAATTACATTGTCTTCCTATCTTGGTAAATCAAAGCAGCTTTTCTGTATTTAGTGAGCTCACAGATGTGCAGTAGTGTGACATCATGGTGGAAGCAGCATGTGACATGTCACTGTAAAGCAACGCCATGATTCCTCACATGCTCTTCAAACTCAAGCAACCTCCTGTGCACATGGTCCCAATTACGGCCCACAGTTCACCACTTTACAAGTGTACACAATAACTCTTAATTTTTTATACTTATCATATACTCATGTCATGATGTATAATATTTTGTGTTTGAAATCGGAATTATACTTGGTTGTGTGTGTGTGTGAGAGAGAGAAAGAGTGAGAGAAAACTATCAGGAGTCAGGAAAAAGTGTGTTCAGATTAGGATGAGTCTTTTTGGTAAACCTCTAGTCTCTTTTACAATTGGGACTATTTGCTGCCCTCTAGTGTTTACTAATCGAACTGCTCATTATTTACTATAGGCTTTTTTCTAAAAAAAAATTTTAAGAAACTTTTCAAAGTCAATCTAAACTTAATTTACCACACGGTGTACAGATTTACGAATAAAAGCAAAATAGTTCTATGTGAATTGATTTGTATGATGCACCAATTACTTTAAGAATGCAATCTTAACTATACACTTTGATAAAGAAGGAATGTGCTTTCCACCACTGTAGCTAAATAAAAAAAATCACAGACCCCCTGGCTAGGCCCCAGAATAGATCACAGCATGTGTTTTTCATATTCTGTCCATTCTATTTCATAAAATAAATGTTGCCCTTGTCTTGTTTAATATTCTAGTGAAGACTTTGACGAAGAAGGCTTCTGCCAGCCATACAGAGGTATAGCCTGTGCTCGCTTCATCGGGAACCGGAGCATCTTTGTGGACTCCCTGCAAATGCAGGGCGAGATCGAAACTCAAATAACCGGTAATGCTTTTCTCAACCTGCCCTTCAGCCATTGTCTTGAGCACTACCATTTTATTTTGGCCAGATGTAAATAAAAACAAGAACGGTACAGTTTCTCTCACACTTTTCTTAGTAGAAAAACAACACTATCTTTTGTTTTGTGTCTTGTTTTAATTTCAACACAGAAAATTGTCATGGAAATGTTAGAATAGGTTTTGTATGTAATGTTGCACGTAAGTAGGAAATGTCTGGCTACCACACACACAGTGAAATTGCCAGATTACCTCAAGTCACTCTGTAAAATTTCAATTATTGTTTGTGCAGATGCAATTTCAGAAATATGAGCACGTTAGAACCAGTGCCAGCAATCTCTCTCTCTCTCGCTCTCTCTGTCTCTCTCTCTCTCTCTCTGAGTCTCTGTGATTAATGTTTTAATGGACGCAATTCAAGGACATTCCTTTCTGTTAGAAAATGTACTCTCACCATCCAGCAGGCTCATCTCTGTATTTTGGTAACTTCTCATCATTGTCCATGAGAAACAACACAGTCTAGAAACCAGACTGACCTGAGACTAGACTTTTCCCATGGATTAATATGACCATTGTGGGAGTCTTGGAGGTCAAGGTGCTAAATCATTGTGTAATAAGCTACTTTTTAGCAGTAACCTGGCCTCCGTCAGCAGTTCTAGTTGTTATTGATGTTTGAGAGCTTTATTTGAGCCAAGCCAGCATCTTAAACATTTCAGATGTCTATGGATGAGACATACTGTGTCAAAAGTTCATTTCTGGTGTATGAGAAGTGCTCAGTTTTCTGTTATCTTCCATTCTTCTCCAGCTGCGTTCACTATGATTGGAACATCGAACCACCTCTCAGATCGCTGCTCTCAGTTTGCCATCCCCTCGCTCTGCCACTTTGCCTTCCCCACATGTGACCGAAGCTCTGGCATCGATAAACCGCGAGACCTGTGCAAGGATGAGTGTGAGATCCTGGAGAACGACCTGTGTAAGACGGAGTACATCATCGCTCGCTCCAACCCCATCATCCTCAAACGACTCAAACTGCCCAACTGTGATGACCTGGCTGCTTCAGACAGCCCTGAGGCAACCAACTGCATGAGGATAGGCATCCCGATGGGCGAGTCCATCAACAAAAGTTAGCATGTCTTTTTCAGTTCATGAGCATTTATTGCATTTAAGTTTCTCCCATTCTAAATATGCAACCTACTGTTTCTTTTCTGACAGATCACAAGTGCTTTAACAGCACCGGTTCTGATTATCGGGGCACCACCAGTATGACGAGGTCAGGCCGCCAGTGCCAGCCGTGGAACTCGCAGTATCCACACAGCCACACTTACCTCGCTGTGCGCTATCCAGAGCTAAACGGCGGCCACTCGTACTGCCGTAACCCAGGCAGCAAGCAGGAGGCGCCCTGGTGCTTCACTCTGGATGAGAGAGTTCGCATGGAGATGTGTGACATCCCTGCCTGTGGTGAGGATCAGTGCACACACACACTGCTCTCTTAACACATTTAATGTTACAAGGTGCCACATATGGTTCTGGATGCATGACTAAGATAATGTTCTATAATTGAATCATTTATAACCCTAACAATGGCATATGCACTTAAAGCAGTAGGGATGATAAACAAAACAGTAAATAGCACTCAGTATCAGGTGCTACTCATTCAGAAGTCATCGAATCAATAATAAATAAAAGTGTGGGCCACAAAGGAGAAATCTCAGAATTTTATAATTGAACTTTCCATCGTTAGTTATTGAATTAAATGTATCAGTGAACGGAGAAATCTAATTGAATGTAATGTGATATTTACATATATTTAAGTTAGCTAAAGAAAGGCTGTGCATTATATACCATTGAATAATTAGTTTACTAATATCTAATTTTGTCTCAATAATTCACTTACATATTTCTTTCATTTATATATGTAGTAGTAATACCAGTAAATCATAAAGTCTAAATGTTATATGTAAAATGTAGCTTAAATGTAAAGTAAAACTTTTAAACTAAAAGCAAATTGAAAAAAAACAATATTGTACAGTAACAAATAAATGTCAGATGAAATAATTCCATGAGCTCAGTTTCCCAGAACAAACTATGGAATACAGATATGACTTCACCAGGCTACACTTCCAGAGCCCATCACATGTTAATACTTTCTCCCTGGACTTCAGATTACTCTCACTTGTTCCCAGTGTGTGTCTCTCAATGACTCTCACTCATTACACAGTATAATGTAATGCTCAGTTTAAGTTTACATCAGAATATACCAAGCTGTTAATTCAGTGTTTTTTCACGCTGTATTGTTCCCTTGTTTTTGCATTGATCCTGTCGGCCATTATTGGATTGTTCTCTCATTTATTAAAGCAAAACTAACTGCAATTGCATCTGTTTCTGCTTTATTATGAAACAGTAAATCATCTAAATGATTGAATGATTCATGCTTGCTTGTTTGTGGTGCTCAGACCCTGAGAAGCGTGGAGGAAGCAGTATGGAGATCCTCTACATCCTCGTCCCCAGTGTTGCCATCCCTCTAGCCATCGCCTTGCTCTTCTTTTTTATCTGCGTCTGCCGAAATAACCAGAAAGCCTCGAGTCCACCGGCCCAGCGCCAGCCCAAACCTGTACGAGGCCAGAACGTAGAGATGTCCATGCTGCCTGCGTACAAGCCCAAGGTGAGAAAAAACAGCCACTGTAACATGGCAGAAAACTAAATGTAGTTAAATACTCCATAGCCAACTAGTCTCTATATATACTTCTAGTACTAGGAAATGAATAGCCTCAAGACCCAAGAACTATGAGGATGGATTTTGACTGTGATTAATATCAACAGTCTTCTGCAATGGCTTAGGACCACAGTTTGCATGAACAATTCTGCATTTAAGTGCCAAACAGTAAACCTCAAAAATGATTAGCGATAAACTTATAATGAAAAACTTATAGCCACTGAACTAAATGTTACAAAATGTAATAAATTCCAACTTTCTAGTCTCTTTATCTCTGTAAAGCTGCTTTGGAAAAATGTCTATTGTTAAAAGCTTTATACTAATAAAATGGAATTGATTTGAAACACACAATTCCTGGACTTGAGTAATAGTACAAATCCCATGTTTTAATATCACTCCTGTAAAAGTATTCCTTTTACATTTCTTCCTGAGTAAATGAATAGAAGTAGTTGCTTTTGAATGTACTTTAAATTTGACTGCAAGTATCAAAACAAAATCTGCTGATCAAACCTTTTTTTTTTGCAGTTTATGCAGTACATAGAGTGAGAAATCCATGAAGAATTTGCACATTAAAATGCAGTGAAGTAAAACTAAAAACACTATGATGATACAGATCTTTTATTTTATGGAGGTTTAACAAAGAGATACATTTTGTTGCTGCCCACCACTGCTTATTTCAATTTTGGACACAATTTTTCAAAAAGCCGTTTTTATACAATAAGCATCTCTCTTATAAGGTTGGCAATGAATACGACAAGACGTTGCTGTCATTGCTAATACTGCTGTACCATGTAGAGAAATAAATGACTGAAATTAAGATTTAAAATGAACGCACTCAGTTTATACATTTTATGTTGTGGGAATTAGAGTTAGACGATACGACACATACTATCATTAAACTATAAGCCAATTTTGTGGCATAGGATAAGTATCATGAAATGTTTGTTTTTTTTGTTTTTTTTAATTTTTTATAAACAATCCACCTGAAACAAAAGTGTACTTTCTGAAAAATGTTGGGCATTGATATAATTCTGCAATCATTTTTAGATTAAAATTTTACATAGCTCAATCAGGCTTTCTAAGTTTGTAGCTGTTATTTAACATTTTTATTATAGTTTTCGAATAAGATTGACTGTATAAAAAAAAATAAAAAAAAGATCACATAATACACATTATCTGTATTGTGGCATCGCTTACTATGGTTTTGATTTTATAGTCATATTACCAAACCTTAATGGCAAATTTTTTATTTTGCAGTTAAAAATTCTTCATTTTTTTGTAAGCTTTCTCTTATTACAATAAACCTCAAATGTTGAATTTAATCTATATCTACCCAAAACATAAACTAGTCAATAAAAGCTGCTAGCCACTAGAGGGTGCCATAGGCAACTTTTTTCATTGTGTTTTTCGTTTTCAACTTTTCATTGACTGTCGTTGTCCACTAAATACTATAACTGTGGCACTACAACAAGATTTACTCTTGTAAAGTTCTTATTCTTACTAACTTGTCTAATCTAATAAAATATATATATAAGGCTGTGTCCAGATTAGAGAGTAGTGTCCAGGTCTATAAACAGTGTAGTTCCCTATAGTAAAAATAAGTAAATGGAGCTTTTGAATTCATAACACTGAACTGGGAAAATAAGGTTTTATGACTACAAGCTGTTGACACGTATGCATACATATTCAACATAATGAAACATAATAAGTCCCAGATGTATTGTACTGTACTTAACATGCTCTCATGCAGACTCAGCTGCAAGTCAAAGTTCAAGACAGGGGTCATGCAGAGGTCATCATTTGTATGACTAATATTTAATATGAGAGGCTTAAGGATGAGACATAGTTGCCTCAGGGAGAGTTGGTTCTAACATGAAACAGCTGCCACTTATATAAGAGTCATGGCATTGTTCCCTTTGCATTCTGGGTAGAATTTCATTTGACCTTAAAGGCTTCTTAAGGCTTCATTCGTCCGCAGTTACAATTACTATATCTATTGACATTTAACTAAAAACAATGTGAACCATTTAGGTGGGGATTAAAACACCATGGAGTGTAATTTTAGGGAAATAATCATTGGTAGGATGGTATGATGTAATTTAACATAATACACTTTGTTTAATTTATTACAAAATGACAAGCTACACATAATGTGGTGGAAAATAAAGCTGTAGTCAGATATTATAGCCACTGTAACACTTTTTCTTAAGATAAATTAAAAAAACGCTTTTGTTTCTAAGCAATCGATGTAAAGGAGAGCACTGATACTAGAGACCCCTTTTACATATGCTAAATAAACCCTCACAGAATCTTTACAGGAAATGCCACCATAAATGCTACAATTCCGTTATGTTTAATATTAGTAGCAGATGTTGTGTAGCGTTCATCACACAAATAAGCTGTTTTTCGAACACTAATAAGATTAGAACAAGTGCATTAATATCAATGGGGTTTTTTATCTGGCAAGAGTGGTGCTGTAGATTGAAATAGAATTAACACTATCTAAATATTGATAGACGATAATTCAGAGGTGCTGTGGTATAAACTCTAAAATTATATTCTGGTGCATGAATGGATCATATACGATACAGTACATAGCTCCAGTTAACATTTTACCAGTGGTGGATGAAGTACAAAAACTATGTACTTGAGTTAAAGATACTGTAGGTAAAATTATGACTCCAGTAAAAGTGCTCCCTTTAAACTCTTAGTTGAGTAAAAGTACAGAAGTATTCAAATGTACTTAAGTATCCGAAGAACTATTTATTATGGCTATAATGTTCCAATTATAATTTTTATCACAAGACTCTTTGCTTAATCACCTCAATTTAAGTAAAAAAAGACTCTTAACTCTTAACACACTGATCTATTAATAGAAAGATATTAATTACTCAAACATTGGTTGATATCTTTTGAAATTATCATGAGCCCAAAACCTTCTTTTCAACTCAGGAGTAATATACCAATAAGCTGTAATCAAAACCAGTTCAAAACCCAGACTGGTGGATTTCTGTGTGTTTAACCAGTTACGTTTTTATCCACTCATAATTAAAAAGACTGATTTTGCAAAATGTAGTTGAGTAAAATAGTACGGTATTTGACATTAAAATGTAGTGAAGTGAAAGTAAAAGTCTCTCCAAATGGAAATTATTAAGTAAAGTACAGATACGCGAAAAAGATACTTAAGTACACTAACAAATTGCATTTACTCGTTACTGTCCACCACTGCATTTCACACGGTCTGTGCTATATTTGTAATACTGCAGTGGAGCTCACTTGCATGCATGGAAGAATATAGCAGTAAATCACTCTCTGCATTTGAAACACATTGTACACCTTCCAATTGGAAGCCTTCTGCTATGTCCATGAATCATTGAGCATAGTAACAAAAGCTAGCTAATAAATCTTCATTCCTATTCATAAATAAATATGAATCTGTCAGCTGACTGTTTACAACAGCTATAAAATAATGCTTGCAGATGGAACACTTTGATGTAGGACGTCTGTTCAGGTCTTCAGCGCTCACTTTAGTCTCTTAAAGAGCAGGGTACAGAGCAGGTCACAGGGTCACAGGTCATCATTACAGTCAGAAGTTAAACTCCTCCAGGTTTCAGAGAGAAGCATCAAAGCAAAAAGAGAGAACTCAATCCTTTACCTAACGTTTAGGCTTTCAGTAGAAAAAAAAAAAAAAAAAATGTCAGTTTTAATAAATGTATTTTCTTTCTTTTGTTTTAATAAATGTATTTTTTATATCTGTTTCAATCTAGTTTTAAAAATGTAAATATTAAAGCAGTAAATGTAAGATACTAAAATGCAAGAGAGATTTGCTTTATAATCAGACTGATGGGGAAAAAATGTGTTGCCTAAATCAGAATACACAAAAACCAGATTCTTAAATATTCTTGATAAAACATGATTTATTAATAATGTATTTAATACTTGTACCTGAAATCACGATCATATTGAGAATATTTGCATTGTGAAAAAATAAATGATCTTTTTCAGGCTTGAGGTTGATTATTTCATTATGGGTTTATGTATAATCTGAGTCACAAAAGTCTCCTCCCAGCTGTGAAGGATGGCGGTGGTTGCATCATAGTTTGACACTGCTTCCTTAGGGCCTGGAAATCATTCCAAACTTTATCATTTACTATAAATATATGTAGAAATTTCTTAGGAGAATGTCACAGTAGCACTCACCTGAAGCTTGATAGATATGAAATGTTATGACAAAATATTTCTTGCAACTTAGTAAAATCAACTTGCACCTAAATTTGACTTCTTCTTTCTTCCTTCTCTCCTCAAGACTAAAGCTAAAGAGCTGCCTCTGTCAGCTGTACGTTTCATGGAGGAGCTGGGAGATTGTGCCCTTGGTAAAATATACAAAGGCCACCTGTACCTGCCAGGGATGGAGCATGCTCAGCTTGTGGCCATCAAGACTCTAAAGGACTTCTCTAGCACACAGCAATGGAATGAATTCCAGCAGGAGGCCTCTGTCTTGGCTGAGCTCCATCATCCCAATGTTGTGTGCCTCCTGGGAGTGGTGACACAAGAGCAGCCCGTGTGCATGCTCTTTGAGTTCCTGCCACTCGGAGATCTCCATGAGTTCCTGGTCATGCGCTCGCCACACTCTGATGTCGGCTGCAGCAGTGATGAGGACGGCACAGTTAAATCCAGTCTGGACCATGGAGACTTCCTGCATGTTGCAATGCAGGTAGCAGCTGGAATGGAGTACCTGGCCAGCCATTTTTTCGTCCACAAAGACCTGGCAGCAAGAAACATACTCGTAGGAGAACAGCTCCATGTTAAAATTTCAGACTTGGGACTGTCAAGGGAGATTTACACTTCTGATTACTATCGTGTGCAGCCTAAAACCCTTCTTCCCATTCGCTGGATGCCTCCAGAAGCCATCGCGTATGGAAAGTTTACCACAGAATCTGACATCTGGGCTTTTGGAGTGGTTCTCTGGGAAATCTTTAGCTTCGGTCTTCAACCATACTATGGCTTCAGCAACCAGGAAGTGATTGAGATGGTGCGCAAGAGGCAGCTGCTGCCTTGCCCAGACGACTGCCCACCACGCGTCTACACACTAATGAACGAGTGCTGGCAGGAAGGACCTGCACGAAGACCCAGGTTTAAGGACATTTATTCTAGGCTGCGTGCCTGGGAAGGCTTGTCATCCCACGCTAGCTCCAGCACACCATCCGGAGGCAATGCCACCACTCAGACCACCTCGCTCAGCGCCAGCCCTGTCAGCAACCTCAGCAGCCCACGCTACGCTGGATACATCTATGGAGCTCCTCAGGGGATACCAGCAGGTCAGATTGCCGGTTTTGTGGCAGCACCAATGACACAGAACCAGCACTTCATCCCTGTCAATGGATACGCCATCCCTCCAGGCTACACTGCTTTCCCAGCAGCCCACTTTGCCTCAGCTCAGGCACCCACACGAGTGATCCAGCACTGTCCTCCCCCTAAGAGTCGCTCCCCCAGCAGCGCCAGTGGCTCCACCAGCACGGGCCATGTTACTAGCGTGCCCTCCACAGGCTCGAACCATGATGCAAACACACCACTTCTTTCACACTGCGTCACTCTGGCTCCTGTGGCCACAGTGCAGGGAGGTGCGGTGTCCATGTTTGGACACATGGCACAAAAAGGGCTGTCAATGGACCCGGCTCAGGCATCACTGTTAGCCGACGCCAACAGACTCATGTACACCGAATCGATCATCACCGCTGACTTGTGAATATAATGATTATAATTATTGATATTTTTTAAACGTTTTCTTTCACTGTGTAAATACCAACTAGCCGGATTGGAATGTAACAGATTTATCTACTATGTTTTTGTGTATGAAAAATGAAAGAAAGGAATAAAGGAAAACCTCCTCATCTCCTCTTACTGAAGATATAAGTATGATACCTGAAGATGACTTTGGGACCCTATCATTTTCTTCTGCTCACTCATTTTTAGTCACAGTGAGCTTGCTGTAAAGAAATACTTGTCTCGATTGCAGCCCTGAAATACAATGGGTATGAACTCATGCCTTACAGCCATTTTAAATGGACTGTGGCTTGATTTCAAGTCAACACTTCTTTTTCGCTTCTCTCAATCACAGTTTGGTTTATCCGTGGCCATTGCAGTAATTATGTGGTTTACTGACTATCGAATACCAGTTGCTTTGTGAATAAGTTGAAGCATTTTGATCCTTTTAACGCTGCATTATCTTTTCAGGTAGCTTGAAATCTAAAATTCTAGTGAATTCACTTAATTGAACTATACATATTCATTGCATAGACTTAAAGCCTTTTATGCCTGACCTCTGTCCAAAATGAAGACATATACAGTACAGACCAAAAGTTTGGACACACCTTCTCATTCAAAGAGTTTTCTTTATTTTCATGACTATGAAAATTGTAGAGTCACACTGAAGGCATCAAGGGCTATTTGACCAAGAAGGAGAGTGATGGGGTGCTGCGCCAGATGACCTGGCCTCCACAGTCACCGGACCTGAACCCAATCGAGATGGTTTAGGGGTGAGCTGGACCGCAGAGTGAAGGCAAAAGGGCCAACAAGTGCCAAGCATCTCTCGGGGAACTCCTTCAAGACTGTTGGAAGACCATTTCAGGTGACTACCTCTTGAAGCTCATCAAGAGAATGCCAAGAGTGTGCAAAGCAGTAATCAAAGCAAAAGGTGGCTACTTTGAAGAACCTAGAATATGATATTTTTCAGTTGTTTCACACTTTTTTGTTATGTATATAATTCCATATATAATTCCACGTGTTAATTCATAGTTTTGATGCCTTCAGTGTGAATCTACAATTTTCATAGTCATGAAAATAAAGAAAACTCTTTGAATGAGAAGGTGTGTCCAAACTTTTGGTCTGTACTGTATATATTACATTTATGGTATTCCTTCTTCCCTGATTCTTCCTGTCATATCGGTTTTAATTCTACCTGCTTGACCAATGTATGCTAGTCTGTAACTGTGTCAGGCGTCACTTGAAATCAGGCTTTTCTGTTGATTTTGCTTCTGTTTATAAACAACAAAATATAGCTTATAATTGCACTTACACCGCTTTTGATTGAGAAAAATGCAGTTTCATGACGGAAGTGTTTCACATTTGCTTAATTAACATCAAGATGTTTGTCTGTACTTAGCGAGTATTTTAAAATCAATAATCGATTTTTTGTAGAAAGAATGAATTACCGCTTTTTAAATGGTAATGGTAGCATTTTGGCTCTGTTTTTACATTCCATTCCAATTATACTCAATCAGCAACTTGGACTAACTACCTATCCGTCTATCAGTCAGGCTTTTATCGTTCTAGCTGTTTGGCTGAATGACTGTGCAATTTATTTGTTTCCCACTGCAAACTCGATATAAAATAGATTTTCGATCCTAGGAAACAGCTACATCAGCAGTTTGCCAACAATTACATTTTTCAATTTAGTTCAAGTTTGACCCATTTTATGTGGTTATTAGCTACATTTAATATTGTGATCTGTTCCCAGTGCCTTTCTGAAATTTACGGCAGCTGTAAACCATTGTTTTCTCACCAGATTTGTTTTTTTTCCGGGTTAATAAACAGGTTGTATCATTATGGAGAAAGCACAAGTCACTCTGTCCTGAAGACTTCCCTTTGATTCTTGTATTACAGTCATCATCAGGACTGTACAAACCATACAACTAAATGTATATGTTTTATAAACACTGCCAATTGAGTATATGCAGAGGGTTTACAAAGGCTCAGAGTTTCCTTATTTTAGATTTAAAGTGAATGCATTTTATTGATAAAACCTGTATCTGCCAGCTAGTATAGTCATGTTCTTAATTTCTTTGTGTATAAAACTTGTCTAGACTGGACTGGGAGTTTTACCTAGAACATCAAAGGGATCAGCTGCACTGTCTAGTCAGTAACTCTTTCTAATGTTTAACTTAGTTAGTTGCTATGCAACTATTGGCTGCAGATGTGCACCAGGGTTCAGACTGTTATTCAGAGTACAGTGAAAAGCTTACACATACCAAGCTAGAACAATCTTCTCCAGAAATGCCTTTTTGCCTGTGTCATAACATGTTATGGCATATTATGACTGAACAACACCTTGCTATGCATGTAATAACTGATATTTGAATTAAGTTTATTTTTAAATCAATGGTTTATTTTTGTACATTTTGTATCAACAATATTTGCAATATTCTTGTACCTCATACCATATTGCGACTCTTGGTTTTTTTTTTTTTTATGATATGAGCTCATGTTTGTAACATCGACAAATCAAATCTGTTCTTCATATATTTGTGTCTTCCAACATTTTCCTTGAGGAATAGCAGAGGTTTTCTACAGCTGTTTGATTAGATTTGTAACCATAATCACTTGTCAAAAACCACTTAATACTGAAGACTGTGAATCGTATTATGGCTCTTTATAGAGGGGCGCCATTAAGGACACAGTAAATACTTCTTAAACGTTTACACTCTTTATATGTCAAACTATGTGGCCTTGATTTTTTTTTTTTTTTTTTTTTTTTTTTTTGTGAGAAGAATTTTGCACAAATATTTTGTATGGCAAAACTGCTATTAAACAACAGGTTTTTATTGTCATCTTGAGAATGTTTGATTATTTTTGGATTCAGTGTAAAACATTTATTTAAACATAAATTTGACATTTGTTTTCATAATTTTAATTTAATCAGAAATAAATGTTAAATAAATTAAATGTAATATTTTTAAATGTGTGCCAAGTATTAACATGCAAAGGCAGCATGGTGACAATAATTGGGGTTTTTTTGCAGGTAGTTACGTATTTGCAATAATGATGCCATGTTGTATGAAAAGCAATGCAAATGAAACTTATAAACTGATGCTGTTCAGCTAATAATTAAACGTCACGTTGCTGTATATTCGTTTAACCACACGGGGGCGACACAAATTCACTTAACGCACAATCCTTAACGTATACATTTCGGTAAGATAATAGGCTTACTTTAGCGGCATCTTGTGGTCGAATGGGGTACAACAATACAAAAATACAGTTTAGATTCAGTCAGAGTTGCCAAGTAAAGGTTTATACAAAACAAATAGCTACTTTTAGCTCGATGTGGATTTCTTTTCAAACAAGGTATAATATTGAACAATTTTAGAAGTCGGATAGTTTATATGTGGATTTGTTGCTTTATGCAAATCGCTTATAATCTAAAATAAATTGATTAAAAATAAAAATACAAATCTATTGCAACATAGTGGAACTGGAGAACACTTGGGGAAACTTGAATGCATTGTAGGAATACAATCTGAATGGAATGTCAGTCCATCTCAGTGCACACATTTACACCTAGAAGGCAGTTTGACACAGGCAGTTGTTGGTATGTTTTTGGGAAGTGGAAGTAAATTGAAGAATCTGGAGAAATGCGCAGAAACACAACACAGTTGGTAACCTGAACTCGAACAAGGCACCATGGAGCACAAGGTCACACTCTGCTTACTGTCTGCCCACTGCCATGCAATAATAAATGTTTGAAGTACAAATCCTTGTTTTGTATGGCGATACTTGCTTTGTGTTACTCATTATTTATAATAAATGTAAAGTAAATTAAGCACATTTTGGTGCTTAATGTTCAGAAAAAAAAGTATAATGTTTAACCATTTTTTTTTAAATGTGTGCTACTGTGTAAATGGTACATATTTTGCAATGGTTTTTGGACTTGAAAATGAGCATATTTAATTGACATGAAGCTTAGGTTTAAGTTGATTTCTCACAAGAATCTGGCAACCTGTGATTTTGTAGCTGCTACATGTGTGTTTATGCTTTTTCTATAGCTTGATGGAGACCAAATTGGCTTTACACACAGCTGATATCGTTGTGTGTGTGCGTGCGTGCATGCGTGCGTGCGTGCGCGCCACTAAGTAGCTAAGTATGGATTTGATTGAATTGCTCTTCATTAACTCACAATTCAAAGGTACCTCAAAAGTCTTGTCCCCATCTCTTTCAATAAACAAATGTCCTTTATGTCCCCATATCCTTCTTTAAAGAACATGAGTCATGCATGCTTGCCAAACCAATAGAAGAATAATGCTGTGCATATGGAGAGATGATTAAATGCACACACACATGAACACAATCCTGGCTCAGAGAAAGAAAGGAGTTTGATGTTGGGAATGTTTTTAATCAGTTCTGCTCTCCGGTTTCCAGCATTGCTTATCTGAAACAGGCGCAGAAATGACCAGTCAGGCTGGAATGCAGAGCGAGGAAACCGACCCAATGTGTCACATCACAGGTGTTTGTGTGATTGTAATTACCTTGAAAAGTGCTATAAGGAGTGTGTTATTTATTGAGACCTTGCTTTCCAGCTGTTTGTGTGAAATGAAAAATAAGAAAAGATTAACATGAGACAAATCCTTATTTCACTCGTATTTGAAGGCTTAAAGCTTTGACGTGCATGAAGGTTTCAGCACGTGTAAAATTGTTGCGTAATTGTTGTTCTGGCATGAGACCTGAAACTTAAGAGGATGTCAAACAAAACTGCGTTGATTGATGTTATTAGGTTCGTTTTTCAGCATGTGTGTATCCTCACAGTGCGCTAATAATCGAGATTTTTTAAAATTCTTTATTTTTAGTGCAGTAATATAAAAAGCAGTACCTATTCCAAAACAGGGATAGTTACATTCAATATCTGCCAAAAATTTTCTTTTTCTTTTTTATTCTACAATGTTATATCATAAAAACAAACAAAATATAATATATAAATATATGCTTTATATTCTAACTTCTTAATAAAAGTGGTTAATTGTAGGCTCTTATGCAGTATAGAATAGATATAATAGAGGCTGTAGGAAAAAGCATAGTAATTTACCATATGTAATAGGGGAGAAATATGTAAGAGAATTCACAATAACATTTTTTCTTCAAAAAGTGAGGGACATTAGTTCTATACTTCCATTATCACTGAGATTTTTGAAAAATAGAATGATCATCCTGAAGCCCCTAAATTTACATTTAAAAGAAAAATCTTTTAATTAAACAAATATTTGAAAACAGTTTTTTTGTTTGACGACATTACATTTCTGTGAAAGTTTCTCAGTGAACATTAATTACACTAATTAACACTAAACCTGCTGCTCTATTACATTTAACAGGTTCACATTCATGGATTTATTTCAATCTTTCATTTCCTGTTTGAAGGATTATGGGAAGAACAGCGCTAGAGAATGTATCGAATAGTAACACTGCTTTTTCCAATCAGCTTCAAAGTCTCTGAATTATCCTTAGCTTGCCCTTGGTATGATGTTCATCTCATGTCTATTTGAATAATTTTTGGGTTCTCCAGTTTAATCCCACCTCCTTAAAATAAGAATCTAGCTGGAGTGACCGTGCTAAACTACCTCTTTTTGCCTACCTGTGTGAGTGCATGCTGCCATGCAATGAACAGGGTGTATTCGAGCCACACTTCTAATGTTCTCCAGAGTGTGGTACAACACAATTCTCCACACAACTAAACACAACTAACAAATGTATTCTCTAAACTTGTATCACTGTTCTTCTTTAAACTCACCTTCCTGGCAGTCTATGAAAAGACACCAGATTGAAGGACACCATGCTGGTTCCATGAAGTCTACTGCAAGTAAATTTGAAATTCTTTTTTCCCAATTCTCTCCCAGGTGAAATCTAATATAGATGAAGCTTTCAAAAATAATTTATGCCCAAGCCACAGTATGTTCACGTTCTCCAAGCTGCATGAGTGTATTTTCTTTTATAAGCATCAGTTTGGTCAGATATACAGTATCTATGTCTATGATCTATGGCTGACAAGCAGTCATAAGGAAAGCGAGAGAAAGGAGACAGAGAGATGAAGAGATGAATAACTTTCAAATCCCATGAAAGGTCATGGCTCTGAAAGGGAGATGGGTAATTGGCGCAAGAGGAAGCAGATGCAGCTTGCTGACTGACTGACTCTTAATCACCCACTGACATGATTCGTGCCTTTCATGTTCCGCATGACACTCCTTGTTTTTTCACTCCCTGCATTTTGGTCTCAATGCCCCTTATTATTATTTTTTTGGTTCTTTTTTCAAATTGAGTCATGTTATTGTACCCGGGTTTACACACAATATTTGATCAAACATTTTCCAATGAATCGGCCACATGTCTGAAATGACACAATCATGCAGTCTCAATGACATGGCTATCATTCTTTTTTGCTAAGAAGCCAGAGCTTGAGGTGTGAATATTTATTTTTGTAGTATAAACCCAATATGCGACAGGCAACCCGAGACCTCTGCACTGACAACTGCTGTTTAGCACAGGTAGAAACTCAAGCTCACTTAAATCCACTTGTGCAGATCTAAGAGTAACACTAATTTGCATCAAACTGCATGACACCACCCCATTGTCTGAAAAACTTTTCCATGTCCTATATACATTATATGGAAAAAAGTTATAGACACCTGACCAAGACTTGTATGTGCTTTTTGAACATTGTATTCCACATTTAACCGCCATTTGCTCTCATAATAACCTCCACTCTCCTGGAAAAATGTTCGACTAGATTTTGGAATGTGCGTGTGTAGATTCAGCTACAAGGGCATTAGTAAATTCAGGTAGTGTTGCAGGTTGAGGAGGCCTGAGGTGCAGTCAGCGTTCCAAGTCATCCCAAGGTGTTCAGTAAAGTTTAAATCAGAGGTCTATAGCAGGCTACTCAAAGTCTTTCACTCCAACCCATGTAATACGTATCTTCATGGAGTTTACTTTGTGCTCAGGAGTATTGTCATGCTAGAACATTTAGTTCAAATTGAGTAAAAATGTTATTCTACCACATCCAAAGACATCCTGTACAGTTCTGTGCCTCCAACTTTGGGATAACTGTTTGAAGAAAGAAGCACATGTTTCCCAATATTTTTATCCATATAGTGTAATTGCATAAGCATTAAAGATTTCCCTCCAACTCCAGAAATACCCTTGATTGCAGTTCAACAAGCAGACTTTAACAAAGAAATATTGTTTTCATTCTTTTGCCTGTATTAATTCAGCTGAGAAGTAAGGCATAATCCAAAACAGATGTACAGGCAGTCAAAGAGGCCCAACAGCAACTCTTAAGAAAAAAACAATCCTTAACCATTGAATCGCAAGGAAAGAAATCACTTTGTAACTTTACTACATGAACTTTGACTTAAAGCATAGCATATTTGGGCATGACCAAGAGCCTATTTCCGACAGGAAGAGGCTGGTTGAGTGACATTGTAAGCATATAAAAGAGATCAGATGCACAGGGTGAGCCATGGGTGGAGTATCTGAGAGAGAGACTATGCCAACAACCATAAATCTCTAAATCTCTTGATCTCTAAATTCAGTTGCTTATACAATAACAGCATTAATCTTCCATGTATGCAGGAAGGTGGAGCAGAAAACTAAAATCCACTTTAATGTACTCGGGTAGACGGTGATCCTAGATCCATAGCAGAAACATCTACAATTAAAGGGAGTGTGACAACCGACTGGTCTTTGTGTTGAGATGAAAAGCTGAAAGGAGAAACAGGATAAGTAAGCAGGTACACCCCCACCCACATACATACACACCCACCCAAGAGCAAGACAAACCCTCAGTTGTCAGGCCATGTGAATTGTTGTTATAAGTTGCTCTGTGTTTGACCTCTTGATAAAAGAGGGCACTGTCTGGGTCTGATGCCCTTGACCTGGAGAAAGAATAGGAACAAAAAGCCTTCTCAGTTTCTTAAATAGTCAATCATCTTCCACTCTGGCCTCAGGCATTTATGTTTGCTCTCATATTAACTACTAAGTTTTACAATCAGCAACTGGGCAGATGAATCTGACTGTTAACTGACCTTAGAATTAATTTTCAGCATAATTTACTGCATTTGTAACCTTATTTTCTTATCCCCTTGAAATCGAGATTCTCTCTTACCACTTAGCCCTGGCTTGGATGCCAACATTGAGAGCCATAAAATCCAGTCAACAATGTTCACATTAACAACTTCAACACCCACAACTTATTCATCCTCAGTGAATTATTCAGAACTCCTACTAAAATATTGTTACTGCATTGTTGCTTATATTAGGAAAGTATGTAGCATGGATTGATAAATATATCTGTGATATTCTTGGGATTTTTAGCATTTTATGCAAAAATTGGAAGTTCTGACATTTCTTGCATGGAACTGAATGTAATAAATAAATAAATATTATTGTTTGTGGTGGTGTTAATATCATTTTATAATATTTAAAAATTCTATGCCAGATGAAAACACAAGTCTCTAAAATAAATTGACACGAATAACATTAATAAAGTCTGTTAAAAGTCAAAAACAGTACAAATATTAAATAGATTTTTGAACAACATGAATAACCATTCAAAGAAATTTAGACACGCAAACTCCAAACGTTTTCTCAAAGTAACAAATCCACATCGATGCTTTCTTCCTTTCCAATCATCAGAAAGAATCTTTGAGGAATCACCAAAAAAGAAAGCAACAGGGTGCGATGCAGTATGATCTAGGTGGTTCAGAGAGAACAGCACCTTCATGACCAATTCACCTTTTTCAAGAATGTTTATTCAGAGACTTACAAAAGATCAAAAGCACAGCGAGGTGGTGCACTATCATGCTCAAACATGATATGTGGTTCCACTTCTTTCAAGTGTAGATAGACAAAGAGTTCCAGCTAGGAATGTCTACTAATTTTAGTGCTGGGGATAATTTTTAGTTCATAGACGAAACCATGCACATGGTGTGTGCACATTTTGTCATAAAATATTTTTTGGTTAAATGAGAAAACAACATCTGGTGACTTAAAAGTAAATCTTGTACAACAAAAAGATTTTCGGTGGTTAAAATGATCTAAAGACTTGTGAGTTCAGATCCAAAATCTACCAAGCTTCCACTTGTGGGCCCTTGAGCAAGGCCCTTGACCCTCAACTTCAGTTGTAGGGCATGCTCTTGATAAAAACGCTTGCCAAATTCCATTAATGCAAATGTAACTGAAGAAACAATATTGTGATTTTTTATTTAATATGATAAAATGTATTTGAATATATACTGCCTGGAATTATATTATATAAAGCCATATTGTGCCAATAGATTTGTTAACGTTTTCTCTTTTCTTCTCAACAGCTATTTTTAAGTCACCAATAAATTAGCTTGTGTTAGAGCAGTGAAAACGTAACACTCTTCCATTGCACCTCTCTTTCATTCTTTTGGAACACTGATTCAGAATGATCATCAAAAAAACAGGAGGTGAATACTTTACTTTATCATAGTGCAAACATCTCAGACTAAACCTAAGGAAAGATAGATGAGTCTACGTCTACATGTCGCATGACCTCCTGGTATATTCATCGTTCTCTCTCTCTTTTTTTTGTTGATAATGTGATCTAAACGTTTATAATAACGGAGTGAGAGTGGCAGTGCAAAGATCCATTAAAGATCTAAAAAGACCAATATTACTTACTTTTGTTAAGTGTGTGTATTTTTACATTTAATAACTGTAGTATAAAACAATATGAAAAGATGAAGTCAGCAGTTTCCTGAATGCTAGTGTTCTTTCACAGTCTTAGTCACGGAGACAGATAAAACCATGAAAGTTTGATAGATGCAGAGAGATAGGAGTCTCTGAGCTTGTGGATTACAGATACAGAAAGATAGCAGTCTTTAAGCTCACAACTCCTCTGGCCATGGAGGGGGAGCAGGCCATCCATATCCTCATGCTCTAAGAGAGGAAAAACAGCATAATGCACTTTAATGTGTTCCATATGCTTTGAGGGTTCAGGGCTAAAGTGGTATGTCTATCCCTTACCCCCATCCTGTCTTTTCAAACCTTTGCCAATATCTCTTGTTTGCCCCTCCTCTATCTTTCGTTATCTTCAAGCTTATTGCCTCTCTCTCTCTCTCTCTCTCTCTCTCTCTCTCTCTCTCTCTCTCTCTCTCTCTCTCTCTCTCTCTCTCTCTCTCTCTCTCTCATTCACAGCCTGTTTCCACTCAGACAATCTCTGCCTGAGGATGAAAGAAAGGGGCCTCATCACGGGTCATTTTTACCACATGAATATCTTTACACTGTTCTTTATATACCCATAATCTATACAGAGTACCCCAAACTAAATCAAGGCCCACATAGATCTTTGAAAAAATTTAATCTCATTTCCTTTTTAGAAATCGGCAATCTGTTCTCAAAATGTTCATGTGGGTTTTATCCAGTGTTCTCCGTTTTCCAATTACCTCACAGAACCATGCATGTAGGTCAGTTGGTTAGGCTAAGTTGCCCCTAGGTGTGAGTGGGTGTGTGAATAGGTGTGTGAATGGTGCCATGCATTGAACTGGCATCCAATTCAGGGTGTGTCCCTGCCTCATATACAGTGTTACTGGGAAAGGCTCTTTCACCAGGATAAAGTGCTTACTATTAATGAATTAATGAACGAACAAAAGATGGGTTATCCCAGGGTAAACAACCTCACACAACAAAGTTTTTTCCTTACTAGAATTTTATTAAATAATACTTTTACTGAGCTGCGTATTTTAGAATTAGAATTTTAATGTCTACTACAGTATTTTCAATAAATATTTTTCCATTGGAAAACTTTGCTGTTATATTTTTGTATATTTTATATTTGTTATATTTTTCTTTAAAACTTCTAACAGAAACAGAATCGAATGCTACATTACACAAATTGTATTCATTTATTCATATATACAGTACACATTATTAATTTTCTGTCAAATAAAGCCTTTAGGTGGAAAAAACATATTTCCTATTTTTGACTTCAACATTGATGAAAGACTTTACTAAAATGAGAAAAATGTCCCGGTAAAAAAATACCCTTGCTAAAAAATAATGACAAATTATAGTTTTGTTTGCATTTAAATCTTTTCTTTTATTATATTATAAAAGAATGTCTTTAACAACTGTCACTGTTTGAATACTTTCTCTTCAAGATGCAATTTGACTTCCAAGACATTTTCCTGGATCTGCCACTGGGTCTCTGAAATGATTTAAAACAAGCTTCCCAAAATTGATTTTCATACTGCAAACTGTAGAAACACAGTAAAAATCACTTTATCATTTACAGATGGAACAAATGCTCTGGCACAGAATTCTGTTCAAAGTAAAAATGTTATTAATCTATTTGAACTTTTTTTTTTTTTTTTGCAATAAAATAATGTAGCATTTGCGCTACTAGTGTAACAGGATTACATTAACCACAGAAATGCTACAATAACCCTTAAGGTGAGTTCAAACCTATATACTGTTAGAATTTATTGATCGTTTTATTTGGTATTGGGTACACCCCATATACCAGAATACTGATTCAAGGTACATTGTGGTACAACCGATTCAAGCTCCATATGGAGAAAGCAGAGATGACCTATAACCCTGTCTATGAAATGAAATGCAGTGACACACACAAGGACTTTTGCCCAGCTGCACAGTTTTATCCATCCTCTTCATGGCAGCAGGCCCAGAGTGAAAGCACAGTTAGCAGTAAAGTGCTTTATATAGGTCTGGGATATGAGTTAGCCTTAAATTATTGTCAGGACTGGACAAGATCAGACAGAAAAAGTTTTTTTTTTCCAGTGGATAATGATTTACGATGATGTTGGAGTTAACTTGAATATATGGGCCCCAAAGCTTTAATAAGATATGTTTCTAAGGCAAATCCGGACAAACATGAAAAATTGTGACAGATTTTGTGTAAGCTCCGCACAAACGTACTCCCAGAACAACTTTCCAAAAGCACAGTTAAGCTATTTATGAAGAGCTGTGGACAGATATAGCCTTATATAGGGGTTCTTTATACATTTGTTTACAAATAGCTTACATAATTGTAAAAAACAAAAACAAAAAAACAATGAAATTGGGACACACATCCCAGTTTTTTTTACTGACAGACTCATCTATTAATACAGATGAAAAAAAGCTCTAATCACATCATATTTACATTTATGGCATTTGGCAGATGCCCTGATCCAAAGAAGCGTATTTATACACTAAACAGTTAACGGTTAAGGGCCTTGCTCAGGGGCCCAGCAGCTTGGCAGTATAGGGATTTAAACTTGCGATCTTTCAAGCCAAACTCCAACACCTTAACCAGTGAGTACATGTTTTAGCTTTAGCAGATAGTTTTAGCTAACTTTTTCCCCCTCATGTCTATGCTGGGCAACTGTAAAATAATATAAAGTGAAACAACATCAGTTTATTTTGACATCTGCTTAATAACTAATGAAAGCGCAGACCTTTTAATGAAAGACATTTTTAATGAAAGCGGCTTCATGTTTCTCTTTTGTCTCAGGAAACTGAATTTAAAAAATGTACAGGTCAAAGTTAATCAACATAAATTCAATAAGCTTCTCTTCAAATTAATATTTTAGTGTTGATTGGTCTGACACCAGAAAAAAAAGTTTAGCTTTTCAGTGCCTTTAGGATCACTGCACTGATCTCTTCAAGGTAGTTAGTTAGTTCATTAGGTAGCCATATCACTTTGTCTTATGTTACCAAGAGTTTATTTTAGCAGTATATAATAAGTCACACAATAATTGTTATGTTGCTTTTGGAAACACTTTGGATAGAAGTGTAAAAGAAATCTTTACCTTTACTGGGTGACCATTTAGAAATAAGTAGATATTTGAATGGTATAAGAAATAAGCTTGAATTTTACATAAATATAATAACTAGGTGGCAGTTACAATTCATTGATTTCATTAACTAGCTGCCTACAGCCAATATAGTTTTCAAAGAGCTGCCAATCATCTTTACACAGCAATATTTAAGAGCGTTTATCCTTCACGACGATTTTAAACAATGACAAAGTTTAATTAGGTTCAGTCCCATTTAGAAGTATAAAATTCTTTCCAAAAACAAGGCAGGACCTGCATACTTCACAGTAGTGTAGATGAGCACAGATGAAAATCGCCAGTGCTTCACATTAATGATATTTTCACCTGTTTTGCATTTACTGTGATTGCCGCTTTGGGAATGGTGTCCCTCATTCGGAAAGGTGTAATCACTAGCACTTCACAGTTGGGGTTTGTGCATTTGTATACATTCCCAGCAGTGTTAAAACAAGCTGCAAACTCAGTGTTTAGTGCAGACCGAAATAGAAAATGGTTTCAGCTGGGAATCAGCTTAGCCCTCAAAGCTTGTCTTGCTGCATTGATGTTGAAATGGTGAGGAGAAAAAAGGGGGAGGGAAAAAAAAAACCTAGATTCAGTTTCATGGCTCAGGAAAAAGCTAGGAATAAGGTTGTCATGGCAACTGGGTTCATTAAACCACCCCACATCCCACAAAGAGATATCTCTGAAAAAAAGACTTTAAAAAGGGTATGAAAAGAAAGTGCATATGTGGAGCCATTTATTTGTCAGTGTGAAAACTGGCCTTGTGAGTGCAACCCCTTTCCTGGGCCTTTTGCCTCTGTCTCTGCCAGCACTGAGTGTTTTAACTATCTGCTCATTATTTAGGAAAGTTTTTGCAGATTTCTGACTATTTACTGAGTTTTCTCTTGGAAGGTAAGTTCTATTGCAACATCCATATTTGATCTAACAGTCAGTATATAAGAATTTCATAAATAGACATCATTCTCATTATCTAGATTTATATATTATATTAATATGATGATTAAGAAAAATAACAGAGCTATGCAATTATGTAAGGATGCTAAACATATTTACATACAATCTGAGAAATGTAAAACTGGCTGATGCAGAACTGATAATTGTCACATCACTGCAATTAAAGCAATTACAGGGCAGTGTTTCAGAACATATATTGTTCAATGTTGTCACTAATCTCCTGTAATCAGTCATATACATTGCTTGTGGAGACCTGATAAATTCTATAATTAACCAAAACTAGGTTTTGGTTCTACAGTAGGTTTTCTGGTTTATAGTTGGGTTGGTAGGGGGTTCAGTGTTTCTGCAGTAGAATTTCTGGTGAGCTTGATGTGTCATGGAAGACGGAATGGGAGGCAGGTTACTAAAAAAATAAAGCAGCTTTATTTTTTCAGAATCAGTGCACATATACACACACACACACACACACACACACACACACACACACACACACACACACACACACACACACACGTCTTCACACATTCATTTCTCTCTTTCTCTTGTTCTGCTTCTCTGTCTGTCTGTTTTTTCTGTGTGTCTGTCTCTCTTTCCCTCTCTCTCTGCTTTCATTTATCCCCTTAACTGCAACAGAGGACACATTAATAAAAATTACACACAGGTGTTTAATCTCTGCTACTCACTTCTTTCAGTTTAGGACTCCATTTAAAAACTGCCATTCGACCACTCTCCTGCTGCCTCTATAATCTATGAACAATGTATGTCAAATACAATAACTACGAAATACCTAGTCTTTTTGAGACACATGAATATTTGACAGTGGGTGTATAAAAAAATCCAAAAGTAAATAAGTCATGAGTAAAATAAAAAATTACACATGGAACTGAATAAATCACGTGAAAAATAAATTATTTAACAGAAAATCTGTGAAAAATTAATCATGAGACAAAACTTGTGGAAAGAAAATGTAACAATACAGTGGAAATGAATGAATCATGTGACAAAACTTACTCGTGGAAAAACAAAAACAAATGAAGAATATATTAAATTAAAAAACTTTTAAGAATGTATTATTAATTTCTCATGGGAAGTTTGTTTTTGGATTTGATTTCTGTCTATTTATTTAAGTGCACAAATGGCTGTCATAAAACATTTATACAATCATTTGGACATGGACATAATTGTCCCAGCTTACTTTGCTTGTCTCATTGTTTGAGTAAAGAGACAGAGAGACTCTGCTTTATTTTTTATTTCTGGGGTGTGTGAAAGGTGAGTATGATTCATGGGTGTGTTCATGTGACAGTCTTTAGTATCAGATTTTAACTAAACTAAAGGGACACAGAGGAAACAAAATAGAAGTCAGGTAGTCAGGTTACATTACTGACATTAGTGACTCCTTATGTCACTAATAAGTCTTCTCAAATCACTTCTATTTAGTCAGACTATTAAAAGGCAGAATAAGCATTATGTTAAACTATAAACTAGACCTGGATACACATGAACAGGGAATATGCCAAATATCCTGTCTTTTTTTTTTGTCTTTTGTTGGTCTGTTTTATCAGACAATATTTAACCATATGTACAGTTGTTTTCCATTGCAGAAGAAACAAATGCACTTCATATTTAAAATTTAATTCCAGTCATACTGAATATGCTCATGAAATTTTCATATGAGGCAGCGTGGCTACAGCAGAAGCGGCTCAAGCTCGTCCAGCATCTGGGCTCAGCAAGCATTGGCAGCAGCAGTGGCAGGAGGAGGAGGAGGAGGAGGAAAGGCTGCTGCTCCTTTCATCTCCTCTGGCTGTGGATCAAGCAGCATGTGCTGTAGGAGCTCTTCACATCTCTGTCTGTCCTGCCACTTCATCCTCATCTTCACCTCCTTGCTATTCATCTTCTACCAAACCGCTGACTGGAGGAAGCACTGATGTATCCCTTGAATGTGCCTCAGAGAAGGCAGTACAACTCATCATAAGGGCATTGTGCAGAACCACAAAAACCAAACTACAGTGATACAGAATGCACTTTTTTGTGTGGGGAAAAAAAATAAGACAACACTAAAATCCATTTTATTCCAGAAATGATTGCGAATAAAAATCTCCCAGAGACAATACAAGAAAGAAATTTTAAAACAGTACAGGCAGTCAACGATGCTTACATCTATACAAGTGGCTACATTTAGCAATATACACTACATGCTAAAAGCATGTAGGTATTAAACATCCAATTCTAAAACCGTGGGCGTAATATTATTCTCTCTCTATGTCTGCTGCTGCTGTAAGAATTTACACAATTTTAAAAAGTCTTTCCTCTACATTGTGAAATTGTGTTGTGAGGATTTGACCATTCACTCACAATAGCACAAAAGGTTGGGCACCGATATCTAGTAAGAAGGCTTGGCACAAAGTACCAGTTCATCCCAAAGGCATTCAGAGGGTTTTAGGTCAATGTCTGTTGTGGGCTACTTGTGTTCTTCCACACCAACATTAACAAACCATGTCTCTCTATGGACATTATTTGTGCACAGTTTCAGTCAAGGGAAATTTAATACTAGAGCATATTGTGGTAACAGTTTGAGGAAAACCCACAAATGGTTTTGTTGGTCAGCTAGGCACAAATTTTGGCAATGTTAATGTTCAGTATTTACCATGGGTTTTAATTCGCCTACAGAAGATTTTAGAATCATTAAAGACTTTTCAGTACATTATGGTTATGTAAACCAAACATTGCCATAACAGTTAAAACACATGACATTTATTAAAAAATGTACAAGGAACAACTTTAAACTTTACTTTTTTATTTGTTTAATATCATAGGTACATTTAACAATTCAAATGTGTTAGATAACAATCATTCTCTCTTTTCTCTCCAGGTTTAAACTCTTTGCTGCCTTTGGTCTTAAATTAGTAATAGAGCTGAAAGTTATAAGATTTTCTTTTAGCATAGAATCGGCAAATAATAAAAATGTGGAAGTTAGAATCCATGCAAATAACTCTAGGTCATTAGGAGTTAAATTCTTTAGCATTAAAAGTCTAATAATTACTTAAGATATATTGTTTACTTAAAATATAATCATTTAATTTGCCTTCAACAAATAGGTAATTTGGTTAATAAAGGATTGACTTGGAATATATGTAACTTTTCCCACTGTACTAGTCTAAACCAGCCAGTGTCAGCCGTGCAAACAAACAACAATAAAGAACAGTCACAACTATAATTAAATAGAGAAAATGGTGTTTGCTTGATATATAGAAATCATTGCAAGCAAAGCTGAGAAAAAAATCGTGAATCTGAGCAATATTCAAAGGTTTTGCAATTGTCAGTCACTGGAGAACCAACATTCAGAGTGTTATAGCCAAACGAGATCAATCTTCCCAATCCTGAGTGAAGTCAAACCAAAATTCCATGGTTCAGATTAAGATCTGATCCAGTTCAATTTCCTGGGTGAAATTGATCCAAATGTTCATGTTGCAGAAGCTGACCTGATCAAGCTTGTACTATCTGGGTAGACTCAACTCAAGCACTAGTAGAGAACACAACAGTGTGATCATTCACAATAAATAAAGAAAGAGGCCAAATATGGTTACAAATGTGAACATGTGTAGAACAGATATATCTGAATGTATCAAAATGTATCAGGTCTGATATTTTGTGTTCACACAGTCCTAAGAGAGAGAAAAAATTAAATCACTTTTACATTCAGTCTTTTGGGTTCAAATTGGTGAACTTGCTCACATAAACACCTAAAATCGGATCTTGATCCAATCCAATCCAAACCTATATAGTCCAATCCGATCCAAAACCAATCTATTCTGAACCAATCGAATCCATACCAATCCACACAAACAAATCCAATCCAATCCAATCTTATCAAATCTATTCCAAATTAATCCAGACCAAACCAATCTAATCTAATTCAAACCAATCCAAAACCAGCAAATCCAAACCAAACCAGTCCAATTCAAAATCCAATCCAATCTAAAACAATCCAAACCAATACAGTCCAATCCGATCCAAACCAATCGATTTAATCCATTCCAAACCAACCCAATGTAATTCAAGACAATTCAATTTACACCAATGCAAGCAAATTTAATCCAATCAAACTGAAACCAAACCAATCAATCAAAACCAATATTTTCTGAACCAATTGAATCCAGACTAATCCAAACAAACAAATCCAATACAATCCAAACTAATTGAATCCATTCCAAATTAATCCAGTCCAAACCAATCTAATCCAATTCAAACCAATCCAAAACCAGCAAATCCAAACCAAACCAGTCCAATTCAAAATCCAATACAGTCCAATCTGATCCAAACCAATCGATTTAATCCATTCCAAACCAACCCAATGTAATTCAAGACAATTCAATTTAGACCAATGCAAGCAAAATAAACCCAATCCAACTGAAACCAAACCAAGTAATCAAAACCAAACAATTCTGAAACCAATCGAATTCACTCCAATCCAAACAAACAAATCCAATCCAAACTAATTAAATCTATTCCAATTTAATCCAGTCCAAACCAATCTAATCCAATTCAAACCAATCCAAAAACAGCAAATCCAATCCAAACCAAACCAGTCCAATTCAAAATCCAATCCAATCTAAAACAATCCAAATCACAGTCCAGCAGGAGAAGGTGATCCGGTGCGGGTTTTCCGGACCACCGCTGCTCTTCTCTCCTATTGTGATGCTCGGGCTGGACGCAGAGTTTACCGAAGCGGCTCCGTGTCTGTGTTACAGAAACTGAATGCGCTCTTTTAGTAGGTTTCGAATCGGTTTTTATAGTAAACAAAAAAAACATTTCCCAACACAATGCCTTATTGCTCTTTGTTTCGGATATCGGAGTTGCGTGGAAAGTGGAACTTTACCGACCTCCGGCGACAAAGTTAGAAGGTACCGAGTGAAGTTTTGGTGTTTTTTTTCCCTCCTAAGAGCTTCTCCAGCGACCGACTGCTCACTACTGAACACAACACGACCATCATGGCGAGACGCTCGGGACCCGGAGCGGTGATTTCCCCCGGCTTTATTTCTTCTTCGCCTTGGACTAGTGTTGCTCTGCTTTCCGGGAACAAGTTGAAGGTTTGTCGCTGTTGGCTCGTAGCTTTGCTGGGACTCCTGTGTGGAGGACTCTGCGGCGCCGAAAGCGACTTCTCAATCCTCGAGGAAGCGCAAGTGTTATCGGTGCAGATGAGGAAGCTCTCGGCTCAGGAGCTGGGGGTCTTCACCATGCAGGTAACCAAACACTCAACAATCTATTGCACGCTTTTCTATGAGTTTGGGGACGAGGTTTGTTTTGTTTAGTGTTTAGTTTCGGATGTATTGAGGAGCACATTTATTATTGCAATTACAATTGTTTCCTTTTTTATAATACATATAGATAATTGTTTATATTTGGAGGTGTGGTCCTGTTTTGAAGATGTTTGTGTTTGTTTGATTGTTTGTGGCATCTTCATGGCATATTTTATTAGACATTTTTTTCCTTGATAATTTCAAGTCCCAAAAGCATTACACTGATTTCCAGATTATTGTTATTAATTATTAAATTAATTCTTTAATCAAATACCTGACCTCGATTTAAGTCTAAATTGCATTACACAGACCCTCTCTGTATCTATTTCTTTAAAATTGCCTACATTTATACTGTAAGTGTTTCTGCCATTCGCAAAATTTAGTGTTTTTTTTTATTTTTTTTTATTCAAAAATACATTGTTTCAAGGTGTCAAAATGTCAATAGAAATAGGACTTTGTATCCAAATGTGTCCAATTTACTTTACTGTTTGAAAAAATCTCAGGAAAAAAAAATGGACTGAAAAAAGGCAGGAAATACTGTAAAACTAATTTGTAAGATTATTGACAAAATTGGAACAACAACCAATCAGCTTCTCCCAGACAGATTGTAATTTAATAAATGCTTAAAAATAAATAAAGAGATTTATGATAGCCTGGGGAAAAAAATTGCGTATTGTGACATTGTAGATCACAGTATCGATATCATATCTCCCTTCCTTGGTATGCTGTTTTATGTATTTATATATATATATATATATATATATATATATATATATATATATATATACACACACACACACCAAAATGTATATACCCCTGATTAAACACATCAGGTTGAAGACCACTGTATCCTGTAGGTTAATTACTGTAATAACACTGTATATAACCCTGGATATTGGTGGGTTTCCATCAGTAAACAATCAGTAAATAACAGAAGTATTTGGTTAGCATTTAGAAACCCTATTTTAGGATTTACTGATTTATCTTGAAGGGGGAAAATGCTTGCATAGCATGCTGATAAAGGAATAGTAAAATAATTCCTTTTTGTTAGAGTAAGCGTTTAGGATAATACAGTGTGTTTGTGTGTGCATGCAGTGTGACTTTTTTAAATTTTTATTTATTTTTTAAAGTGCAGCATTTAAAATATATATCTGAGCAACACTGTTGGAAAATCACCTCAAAATCTATTACTGTTGCCTTGATAAAAAGCATACGTGTGTCGTGGATCTTGTTTGAGAAATTGTATACGACATTTGGAAACAAATGGCAGACTTTTTTTTTTTTTGTTATGGCGGTGTGATGTGATGGTGTTGGAGGAGCGTACACTTCGTAGTGAAAGGACTGAGTGGTGGTCGGTGGGGGGCCCCGTCCCAAATGGCCTTTCATCTCTGTAAAAAAGCTGGAGACCACATCATCGTCCCAGAGGGGCCTGCACCACTCCCATAGCTCCTCCTTTGTCACACTTAGTTGTTAATAATCTCTCTTTCTCACACACACACACACACACACACACACACACACACACACACACACACACACACACTCACTTACGTGTGCTCACACATGCTTGCTCACTCCTTCTCTCTCTCTTATACACCTCGTAATTGATAACAGCTCAGACAAATGCTTTGCTTACTTAGGAACGTTTTAAAATCTGGTCTTCTTTTCAACATCTGATCTGAGATCAACATCGCAGCTTTTGGAAGAAGAAAAAAAGTAACAAAACGAAAAATGCCCTTGAAATGCTCATTTAAAAATTTTTTGTTAAATCGAGCTGTGTATTTAGTTAGACCAATTCCCATAAGCCTGGACAATCTGCTTCCAGTTTAAATATTTTCCTGCCTATGAAAACAAGGCTAGCACCGTCACGTTGCCAAGCTCCTACACCTGAATGACAGCTCTGGCATAAAGATTGTGAAAGTGGTGTCTAACGTTCCCTGCATGTTAATGACGCTTCCAGGATAATGCGTCCATCTGCGATAGCAGTAAAATATGATATATTTTTTTCCCCCCGTCTTTGAAAGTGTCCTTTGATACACTCGAGTAAAATGCTGTAAATATGGCCTGCTTACAAGCCAAACAAATATCTAAGGTGTAGGTAAATAGTGTGGTACTTCTGATTAAGATCTTAAAATTGCATCTTATTCATAATATTAGATTTACAGAGGATCTTCTAAGACACTTTTTTGCGTTCTTGCAGAAGTAAAAAAACACTAAATGAAGTAACTCGTTTTGAGTTAAAGTAAATTTGCAATGCACTAAAACTCCAGCTCACATTTGCCCTTTGCTCACATTTCAGGTTTTAGTCAAATATCTGTTTTCTTGTTTTTCATGCAGAAAGTAGTAGCTTTAGCAACAGCTTTAGCATTAGCTGGGCTTTTGTGTTTGCAGTGGAGCTTATAGTCATGCACCGATTTCCATGTCTAGCTTTATTGCTCGTCGAGTGTTTGGTGGATCAGCAGGCTGTGTGCTTTTATTTCTGCTCCATGTTGTACAGTTCTGACACTGACGTCCTGCATCCCTCATAATGCAGCACAATCCTATTTACATATCCTCAGTTTTTTGCAGTAGCACATGATGGGGTTGTTTATTACCCCAGTGCTTGCAGGAATGCCAAGGAAGAATGATTGTATATTTCAGGGTTGGATATGGAGGATATCTGTATTTAAGCAAACTGTAATGTATAGCTTGGCCTGTCTGTCTGTATTTTTCAGGTCTAATGGATTTGTTCATAGTCACTGTGGGAATTAGCGTGTTAAGACCATCCCCATGCAAATGAATGACCTAGTGAATAGCCACCCATCCATTAACACCAAGCAGGCTGGGTGGCACGCCTCTCCACGTTGTTCCAGCCTCACAGCAAGTTTAATATTACCCCGGTTCCAGTGGCTAATTATTGCATACATCGGTAGGTCCTTTAGAACATGGGCCATAAAGCGAAAACTTGTTAAGCTTTGATTAAATAGCTGAGTATTTGTACACAGTGTTCTATTAACTATTGCTGGCGTGACCTTCTGAACTGTTTTTTCTTTAGTGCACATACAGCTTTTCATACTGGGAAGAGAAAAAAGTGAGACAGAGAAGGAGCGATCTGGTATTGCAGTGGTGCTACACTTCATAAATCAATATATTTAACAGGATCAGTACTATTCTCTATCAAATATTCTTTTTCATTTTCATGCTGGAATCACATGATTTTTGTGATTTTTTAAAAACCTCGTTATAAACAAGACTGATTCCTAAATTACATTGTGTTTCTTTGAAAAACAATACAAAGGTTTTACAGTATAACAGAACATCTGGCTCCTTCTGTAGTTCAAAGAAAAAGGGGTAGAAATTCTAAGTGCAAGTTATATTTAGGTGATAAATTTGACAATCTTCACTGAGAAGACCTGTTACTGGTGATGCACAGAGGCCTTGTGATATTCCAGCAACTTATTTAATGTATGCAAAGCACCAATTGAAATTAAAGTTGGTTTAGACTGCTATTCATTCAGGGAGCTGGGAATTCCAAACAACAATTAGTACACTATTTGGGAAAAGGTTTGTGGACACTTGAGCATAATTTTGGTATCTGGGTTTTGAATATCCCATTCCATGTTTAGTCCCTATTTGCTGTAATAATAACCTCCACTCTTCTGAGAAGATGTTCCACTAGATTTTGGTGTGTGTTTGAAATGTGTGCTCGTTCTGCTAAAGGGTGTTACTAATGTAATGTAATGATGTAGGGTGAGGAGGCCTGGGGTGCAATCAGCATCCGTCGGCCTGATCTTAGAGCTCTATAGCAGGACACTTAAGAAATTCCATTTCAAACCATGTGTAGCCTTTATGGTGCTTCTTTTTTGTGTACAGTGGCATTGTCATGTTGGAACATCCTATACAATTGTGTACCGGAAACTTTGTGGTAACTGTCCCAATACTTTTATCAATATTGTTTAGGTGTCATTTGGAAATGAAGTACTATTAATATTGTAACTGATTCAGCATTCATCAGGCCATTTGAAGAACATTTAGTTGTTGGTTTACAGATAAGATTAATGAAATGGTTTATTACATGCTGCAAAATTCCTTGGTTTGTGGTTTCATTTTTAGTATGCAAATAGAAGGTGAGATGAAATTGAGAAAATGAGATTAATGTAATCAGCTACAGTCACTGTGTTTGAATTTAGTTATGGTCTGTAGAAAAGCCTGGCTTTGCTTAGAAATATTCTAAAGATTATATACGGTACTGAATTGTGAAATGAACAAGATGTGTTGCTGAAAGTCTTTGTTTTATGCCTGTCATAATTAAAGTGACTGAATGTATTTGTTTTACTCCCATGGTCTCGAACGTTGTGTTAACTGGTCTGCAGGAAGTAGTAAGGTTCGCAGATCTGAGATTAAAATGAGCTGTGTGTTGCTTCTTCTATATTCCATTGAGAATTCTTTGCATTAGCAAGATGCATGAACATTCACATAGTCTAATTATCTCCCTGCATCAAGCCTAAACAGGCAGAATAAACACTAAAAGGAGAATGTTTCTCACTGAAGAGTGGTTAGAGGAAATGTGCTGACTGGATTTAGGGGAATACGTGGCTTCTCTACCAACTCAAGACACAATTATGTCTATGACTTTAATGGGTTAATTGAAAGAAGTTGAGGTTCTTCAGTAGTTTTAAATCAAGGACAGCGGTACTGTAGAATTGGTCTTTGTTGTGAATAAACAATACATTATGTTGTTACATTACACAATAGTTTATAGCCTGTGTCCTGTGTGTTTATTGCCCTGTGTGTTTGTCCTGTGCATTTTATTGTCCTTCAATAGTCTCACATTGATGTTTATTGCACTTCATGCAGTCTTGCATGCTGTTCTTTATTGCACCATGGCCTGGGAGAAACAGCATTTTGTGCATAAAACCCAGTTATTTTAAAAATAAAAAGTTAATTTGCTGATTCTCTGCGCTGAAAACTAAAAGTGACCAAACCAAAGCTTTGGACTTGATTCTACACACTGGAAATACTTCACCCTGCACACACAACCACTAAGCAAAAAAGCCACCTGTGGATCTTCATTTTGCCTCCATTGTAAAGGAATGTCTTTGGAATTGAACGGAAATGACCACTTGAAACATCGCATGCACGTCAGGATCTTCACTTGCAGTTTTTCTTTTTTCACTTCTGAAGGGAAACACCAAACAAAAGCGAACCATGTTTGAGTCCAGGAAAGCCTGTACTTCTCCAGAAATGTAAATGCTAAAAAAAGACAAATTTCCACCATTTGAAGGGTTTTCCTGGGCACCCACATGCTCCTCATTACTGTTTCATTTGCTAAATGAAAGTGCGGCTGAACACAGCTGTACTTTTTCTGGTTTGGGGTTAACAATCTGTCGAGATGAACAGCAGATTTGTGAAGCATGATTTGTGCGCGGTTTGTGCCATGGAAAGACTCCCATTGTGAATCTGAGCAATATACAGGAAGGTCTGTTTGATTTTCTGGAAGGGACTGAGCAGATTTAGTAAGCAATCAAGTGATTATGTTCGGATAGACAAAAGTACAGATTCCAGCCTTGTCGAGGAAGTTGTAGTAACATCCGAAAATATTTTATTGATAATTTCCTTCACAAAATAAAAAATCATCTAGGAAATAAGAATAACTAGATCGCCTCAAAAAATGTTTTGTATTGGAAATACAGTTTCATCTCTCATCCAATCCCTAAATGGCGATTAACTTAAAGATTGAGTGATTTTAAGAGAATGTTTGTCATTGAGGTTTTTTCGGCATCTCTGTCTGCGGAAGATCTTTCTCCAAAATTATACCACATATATGCATACCACAGACATGTTTGAACATTATATCTAAGCATGACATTTCATACGGCATAGAATCACAGATTTCCTGGAAAACTCATGTTCAGTCACAAACCAGGAATAAATCCTTTCATGGCTGTTATGAACATAAAATATAATGTTGTGCTCAATTGTTTTTGTGGGGAAGAAAATTCCAGTGCATGCATTATAAATGCAGGTATTTGACAGCTTTATTCAGACTTGGCTGGATTTGAATCAGATCCTTGTTCACTTAGACATGTTTTTGTGCATTTTGTATCCTCTGGTGTTTCTCGCTCATTCTGTTGTTGTACTTTTTTGTAATGTTTACTGTTAAGGTTGTGCAGAAGGACAGCAGTGCCACAATATATTACCTAATTGTCTTCAGTGTAGGTCTTTGCATATTGCAGAAGCCTGTAATAAATGCAGTAAATGTAATAAATTTATATATATATATATATATATATATATATATATATATATATATATATATATATAGCATTTACCTGATATACTATATGGACCCGTGTGGACAGCTGACCATGTGCTTTTTTGAACATCCTATTCCAAATTTATTATGCAATTGGGCCACCTGAATTTTTTTTTTTATTCAAAAGCTATTGGAAACGCTTGGAGAAAAAATTCAGGTGGCCCAATGCTTTTGGCCAATACATAGTGTCTTTTAATATCTTAAATATATTATGGTGTATTAATAATTATATACCAGCTATTCCTAGCAACACATTGTTGCTTATGTATGTTTAATGAAAGTAAATATTTAACACTAAAATAGCAAAAGGTTTGTAAAACTTTAAGCTTTTACCAACAAATCAGATGCTTCAGTTCAGTACTAACAAAAAAAACGATTTATTTTGGAAGAGCAGTTTGTGGTTAGACTTTTGGCTTAACCAATAAAAGAACAGTACAGTGGTTGTGATAGTTAATTATTTTGATTCATATACTCCAAACTAACTTCCCATTTGCAGGTATATGAGTAGTTACATGGGAACAGTCACATAAAATAGTCCCAAAATACAGTAATTTTTAGTTTGTTTCCAAGTTATAATTTTCTGTTTTAATGCACTAAATGAAACAGTGCTGTGTGAGAAACTGTAACTCATAACAAACTATACACCAATAAATGATCAGTGAAAACTTTTAGCTGATAAATTTCAATTTCAGCCACATAATGCACTAACGATTCACCGTTGAGATGTGTTCAAAAGTGTTGTAATACACTTTAAAATGTAAGTTCTGAAGGTCCCATGGCTTTAATGAGAGCACAACTTGTTTAGTGAAGTTAGTGTGGGTGGGAGTTTTACTGAGAATCTCCCAGAGGCAAATCTGAGCCCTTGAGGTGAGCCTGCTGCACAAATGTCTCATTAAACAGGAGCTGTAATCAACTGGCCTGGTTCATTCAGGGTACACACACACACACACACAGAGTGAATAGGAGCTTCATGGGAACCAGGTTTTGTGTGGCCCTTTCTGCAGAGTGACCCGCGATGGCACACAGGACTTTATCAGAGAGGCTTTAAAACACAGCACTACCCTGAGAGATGTGAGAGGGGAGATTGGGTGAAAGAAATGCTGTGAGAACCAGGCTGTGTGTGTGTTTGGGCTCTGCGTGTGTGTTGCCATGAATGAGGGGTGGTTCGGCACTTAGCTGTTCTTCAGGCTTTGCATTTTTTTCTTTTTAAACTCCCCTCCCCCTTTTCTCGACTGGAGAAGGCCAGGCTTTCACAAGAAGCACTAAGCAGGGTCCCTACTACTACCAGACTGCTAGACTAGTCTCATTTCTGTCATTTGGATTAATGAGTGAGTGGGCTGCGACATTTTGAAAAAGGCCTGTGATGTGATTAGTACGAGTGTGCGAATGCAAGTGCGTGCATGTCGCTAACATCGAGTCGTAGCTCACAGAAGCTCGTAGGTCCGGGCCGGTTAAGCGCAGGATTGTGGGGGGCTGGGAAGTCATGCATGGGGCGCTTTGAAAAGGTCCCACAATGCTGAGCAACAGAGTGAGAACTCTGTCTTTGCAGCCAGGCTTCTTTTATTGTCATGAATAAATAAATAAACGCACTTCATTAATCCTGAATTCTATTTGAAGGTCTTCTGTGTACACGCAGAGCCCAAACACACAGCAGACACTAGGGCATTACAGTGATTCTAGTCTCTCTCTCTTTCTCTCTCTCTCTCTCTCTCTCTCTCTCTCTCTCTCTCTCTCTCTCTCTCTCTCTCTCTCTCTCTCTCTCACACACACACACACACACACAGTTCTGACTTGCATTATTTATTTTTTTTTATTTACATTGCACTTTTTTGTCTAAAGTGGAAGGGCTTCTTTTGTTTAACAATTATTTTTATACATATACTACAATCCTGTAAATGCAGCTGCAGCCAGCACTCCTGTCTGAATGGCTGCTTAAAAATAATGAATCTCCTCCTGACCAATCAGATCAGAGAATTCAGAAGTGTTGCAGTATGTAAATAATTGTCATTTTGATCAACTTTCCAGCATTACAGCAGGAAGTTATTTAATATTCACCTGAAACATTTGTAATATTCATGGGCCATTTGCCAATTACAAATTCCTGGACATTTTAGGGAGAGATCATACAAATTACAAGCTGCAGATTCAATTTTTATTTTCCCAGTGCAACGTTCAGATTCTTGTCTCTGAGTGAATCAATAGTTGCAGTATGTAATGATCAACTCTATATACACCGATCACACATAATATTATTACATTATAAGCAGTGAAGTGAATAACACTGATTAACTCTTCATCATGGCACCTGTTAGTTAGTGGGATATATTTGGCAACAAGTGAACATTTTGCCCTCAAAATTGATGTGTTAGAAGCAGGAAAAATGGGCTAGCGTAAGGATTTGAGTGAGTTTGACAAGGACCAAACTGTGATGTCTAGATGACTGGGTCAGAGCATCTTCAAAACTGCAGCTCTTGTGGGATGATCCTGGTCTGCAGTGGTCAGTGTCTATCAAAGGTGGTCCAATGAAGGAACAGTGGTAAACCAGCGACAGGGTCATGGGAGGCCGAGGCTCATTGATGCACATGTGGAGCGAAGGCTGGCGCGTGTGGTCCGATGCAACAGACGAGCAACTGTGGCTCAAATTACTGAAGAAGTTGATGCTGTTAATGCTCGATGGTTCAGGACTGTTCTGGCAACAAACGGGGGACCAACACAATATTAGGCAGGTGGTCATAAAGTTATGCCTGATCGGTGGCCATAATGTGATGCCTGATCGGTGTATTCCTTCACTGTTGCTGAATGCAACACATTTTCTTATATAATCCTTAAAGGATATGCATTTTTTTTAGCGATAATTCTATCTCGCTCACTGGAGTCTGTGGTCCCCTTCATTGTCTCACATGAAACAGGAAATGACCCCGAATGATGCCTGACCCCCGACCCTGTCTTTCTGATGAGGAGATGAAAGTGCCCCGAACCTCGGAGGTCAGTAATTGACAGGAAGTTTAGCGTTGCCTTTGTGTTTTGAAAGAGAAACTGCGAGCTCAGCCGGCTGCAGGGTTGCAGGTTTGCCGTCTGGCGGTGTGCGGCGGTGTGCGTCTGTGGCTTTATTCATGCAGCTCAACCGGTAAAACAACACCTGCTTCAAGAGAGAGAAAAAAGGAGCTGGGTGTTGCAAGACACTACATTTCCTTTGGCTGGTGTGTACACATGAACGTAGCCATCAGCGTCATTTTGTGTGGGTGTAAACGGAGGAGTGTTGCCAAAGTTATTCGTGTTTATTTATTTATATCCCCCATAAGGCCAGAGAAGGTGCTGATGTGTGTTTTAGATAAACTTACTAACCCTGGGGTGGGATCACATGAGCTTTGGAGAACTTTTGCTCCGTTACTTCTTATGGAATTTTGTGTGTGTTTCTGGGGAGGTGTTGTATGAAAAAAAGGTGTTGATCATTGAGTGTTTATAGTACCTGTCTGCACTCTGCTTGGCCTGTGCGTGTGCGTGTGTGCGTGCTGGTCCAGTGCCCGATCATTTGCACAGGGGTCTTGGGGGATGGCCTACCGCTTGTCTGATTGCTGCTGAAAACAAAATCACGTGTAATGAGCGTTTATAGAGAGACAGTGCACCAGAGCATCATGGGAAAGCAGGTGGCCTCAGGTGCCTCCATATATGTGGATCGAATGGATCGATTTTCACCCTTTTTTTCCCATATTTTTATTGCTGTTTCTTTTTAAATGATTAAAAATGAATATATTCTTTTAATGCCATGTGCCTGCTGAGCGAGTGCTGCCGGTGCTCCAGCTCCTTTGCGCCTTTGTTCATGCATAAATAAAGATGAGGTTTGCTTTCTCCGATTGATGTAGCTTCTCTCTCCGTGCCGCGGTGCGTGCTGATAGGAGTTTGTAACTCGGATCTGTTTGATGTTCCGTCTTTAGAACATCAGTACTCCGGCTCTGCATTATTAATGGGTTTGTCAGCGTTCATGCACCATGCATTTTAATTTAGTCTCCCAACTAACATTTAGTGCTGCAGTGTTTCTGGATATGTGGATATGTTAAGGGTGTTAGTAGGAAGATTTTCAGTTTTTAACAGGATGACAACCCGGTTTAAAAATATTGCGGCAAAAAAAAGTACAAAGGTCTTTTTTAGGCACATCTACGTATGCAAAAGAAGATCCTATCTCATTGTTGTGTCTTTTTCTTTAGAGTGGTATTTTTGAAAATGGCTTTTAAAGTAAAAATTCCCGTTGCTGATAGTGTTAATTAATAAATGAATTCTTAGCTTATAATAAGTTGTTGATTCAGTTATGGGCAACTACGGCATGTTTTATAAGCCACTGTGTTAGAGACAGTAACGTAATGTATTTGTCATCAATACTGGCTTCACAGGCAATTTTACATCTGACCTGTCAAACACGCACCAATTCCATATCTCTGACAAGATATTTTCACCTTTCATTTATATGAGCACATTCCTCAGGGAAGTGCTTCCTGTTTTCCTTGGCAGGTCTTTATTATTTGTATTTGGAAGCATCACAGGCTGTAGGATGCAGTTATCAGGTTATGAAGGCTGTGTTTTTACTTCATATTCTGTGTCAAACCTTAAAAAGCATTTAAATTTTTTTTATGAAAAAAAAATTCATGTAGGTTCTAGAATATATTGGGGGGGGGACTTTAAAACATCAATTTGCAGTAATCACTAAAATCATCCAGCACTACTGGCAAGTATAGACCTGTATACCAGAGTAAAAGACTGCTGAAATCAGCCGCCATATCTAAAGGATAAGGAGCAGCAGACAGTTGCATGTAAATTACAGTAAATTTAAAGTCCTCACTGTCCCAATGCGGTTTTATAGAATTAAATAGTTAAATAAACAAGTCCCTATCAGTTTATCCCTAATAAGAAAAGACTGATAGTGACAAGGAAAAGTCCTTTAGATTGTATGAGGAGGAACCCTTAAAGAATCCTCATCTGGGTGACTGAATGTCCATTCATTATGGTGCCATAATTTGTATGTAAATGCCTTTAAACAGTAGTAAAGCATGGTATATTTGATATAATATACAGGTATTAGAAGTACCAACACTACATTTTGTGCCTTAAATATAAAAAAATGGAAATATGCTAGACCCTGGTCATACATCCTCAATATGCATTTGAAATATTGCTGGTGCATTTAAAATATTGGGATTCAAAATTATCTTTTCAACTCTGTCCAGCAGGTGCCTGTGTAAAACTGTAAAATGTTTAGTAATTCCATCACCTTTTTTGTAGCAGGTTTTGTGCAACAGCATGGAAATACTACAGCTCTGACTGAGCTCTATTACTTTCTGTTTAAAGCTATCCTCCATTGTTTTGATTGTTGTCATGAACCGCAAGTCAGGTAGGTTGAGTTCTTACAGACATAACCGTGTAACATAAAAAATGGGAGGAGCCGGTGTGGAGAAAGAAAAAAAAGTATAATATAAAATATAAATACCATACCATACCATCTTCTCCCGCTTATCCGAGGCCAGGCCGCGGGGGCAGCAGTCTAAGCAGAGATGCCCAGACTTCCCTCTCCCTAGACACTTCTTCCAGCTCTTCCGGGGGGACACGAAGGCGTTCCCAGGCCAGCCGGGAGACATAGTCTCTCCAGCGTCCCAGGAAGGCGTCCAGGAGGCATCCGGAACAGATGCCCGAGCCACCTCAGCTGACCCCTCTCGATGTGGGGGACAAAGGACAGCCCTGCCAGAGTCCAACATGCACCGGGAACAAGTCTGACTAACTGCCGGCAATGCGAACCAAGCCCCTGCTTCGGTCATACAGGGACCGGACAGCCCTTAGTAAAGGGCCCCGGACCCCATACTCCCGGAGCACCCTCCACAGGCCGCCGCGAGGGACACAGTCGAATGCCTTTTCTAAATCCACAAAACACATGTGGACTGGTTGGGCAAACTCCCATGAACCCTCCAGCACCCTGTAGAGGGTATAGAGCTGGTCCAGTGTTCCACGGCCTGGACGAAAACCACACTGTTCCTCCTGAATCCGAGGTTCTACTATCGGCCGTATTCTCCTCTCCAGTACCCTGGCATAGACTTTCCCAGGTAGGCTGAGAAGTGTGATCCCCCTATAGTTGGAACACACCCTCCGGTCCCCCTTCTTAAAAAGAGGGACCACCACCCCGGTCTGTCATTCCAGAGCCACTGTCACCGACCGCCACACGATGCTGCAGAGGCGTGTCAGCCAAGACAGCCCCACAACATCCAGAGACTTGAGGTACTCAGGGCGGATCTCATCCACCCCCGGTGCCTTGCCACCGAGGAGTTTCTTTACTACCTCGGTGACTTCAGCTTGGGTGATGGACGAGTCCACCTCTGAGCCCTCAGCCTCTGCTTCCTCAATGGAAGACGTGACGGCGGGATTGAGGAGATCCTCGAAGTATTCCTTCCACCATCCAACAGCTCCCCACCTCCACTGTAAACAGCATTAGTAGGGCACTGCTTCTCTCTCCTGAGGCGCCGGACGGTTTGCCAGAATCTCTTCGAGGCCAGCCGATAGTCCTTCTCCATGGCCTCACGGAACTCCTCCCAGGCCCGAGTTTTTGCCTTCACAACCACCCGGGCTGCAGTTCGCTTGGCCTGCCGGTACCCGTCAGCTGCCTCAGGAGTCCCACAAGCCAACCAGGCCTGATAGGACTCCTTCTTCAGCTTGACGGCATCCCTTACTTCCGGTTGCCACCACCGAGCGGCCGCTTCGACAATGGAGGTGGAGAACATGGTCCACTCGGACTCAATATCTCCGGCCTCCCTCGGGATGCGGTCGAAGCTCCGCCGGAGGTGGGAGTTGAAGATCTCTCTGACAGGAGACTCGGCCAAACGTTCCCAGCAGACCCTCACAGTACGCTTGGGTGTGCTGAGTCTGTCCAGCTTCCTCCCCCGCCATCGGATCCAACTCCCCACCAGATGGTGATCAGTTGACAGCTCCGCCCCTCTCTTTACCCGAGTGTCCAAGACATACGGCCGCAGGTCAGATGAAACGACTACAAAGTTGATCACCGACCTACGGCCTAGGGTGTCCTGGTGCCACGTGCACTGATGGACACCCTTATGCTTGAACATGGTGTTCGTTATGGACAAATTGTAACTAGCACAGAAGTCCAATAACTGAACACCGCTCGGGTTCAGATCGGGGGGCCGTTCCTCCCAATCACGCCCCTCCAGGTGTCACTGTCGCTGCCCATGTGGGCATTGAAGTCTCCCAGTAGAACAACGGAGTCCCCAGTCGGAGCACTGTCCCACACACGACAGTGAGAGACCTATCCCCGACCCGTAGGCGCAGGGAAACGACCCTCTCATTCACCGGGGTAAACTCCAACACATGGCAGCTGAGCTGGGGGGCTATAAGCAAACCCACACCAGCCCGCCGCCTTTCACCATGGACAACTCCAGAGTGGTGAAGAGTCCATCCTCTCTCGAGGAGTGTGGTTCCAGAGCCCAAGCCGTGCGTAGAGGTGATCCCGACTATCTCTAGTCGGAACCTCTCAACCTCACGCAAAATCTCAGGCTCCTTCCCCGCCAGCGAGGTGACATTCCACGTCCCTAGAGCTAGCTTCCGTGTCCAGGGATCGGGTTGTCGAGGCCCCCACCTTCGACTGCTGCCCGATCCTCTCAGCACCAGCCCCTTACGGTCCCTCCTGCAGGTGGTGAGCCCACAGGAAGGCGGCCAAACGTCGCTCCTTCGGGCTGAGCCCGGCTGGACCCCGTGGGGGAAGACCCGGCCACCAGGCGCTCGCATACGAGCCCCAACCCCGGGCCTGGCTCCAGGGTGGGGCCCCGGCTGCGCCATACCGGGCGACGTCACGGTCCTAGATCTGTTTTTTCTCATAAGGGTTTTTGAACCGCTCTTAGGCTGACCCGTCGCCTAGGACCTGTTTGCCTTGGGAGACCCTACCAGGGGCATATAGCCCCGGACAACATAGCTCCTAGGGTCATTCGGGTACTCAAACCCCTCCACCACGTTAAGGTGGCAGTTCAAGGAGGGGCCTTGAATATAAATAGTTTTGTGTTTAATATAAATAGTTTATTTTTATATATTATATATTTATAGCAGCCCAGAAATGTACAAATATCCAAATGTGAATCTTTTTGTTTGAAGACTTTGGATTTCTAATAGAAAGCTTATACTAGACAATCGCTGACAAATTTCAGAAAAGTTACTTCCCGAAAGTACGAAAAAATGAAGACTTTTTGATGGATTGACTAAGGTGCGATTTGAACAAAAATGTTATCATGAAACCCTGCTGTGATACAGATGTGTTATGATATTTTGGTTTGCTAACAAATGGGCAGTTATGCATTTTAAATTATTAACATCATGCCAGCTGGAGTTTGTAATTAGTATAAAATGACTTAGGATACATGCAATGCCTCAGACAACTGTATCGTGACATGACTACTACGACTACTACTACTACTAATAATACAAATTAACATATGTGTTTAATCCTAAGTGGTAAGGTAATCAGTATGTGAACATAAACCGTGAAATTGTGACCCTGTAATAATCCCAGCTGTTGTGTGATCAGGATAATTAGCAGAATTGAATCAGTTTTTTTTTCAACTGAAAATATAAAAGTTTTTTTTTTTAAATATATAAATATTGTTTGTGTGTTTTTAACATCACATCTTTTAGTTTAACAAATCTTAATTTTTTTTTAATCCAATCTGTGCACTTTGGTTCGTCACGTTAGTTCATCATGCTGTAAATGCAGCCGGGTGTTTTCCAGCTGTGTTTGAGGACTTTGCCTTGTCTTTCATCTCGATTGTCCTCTCTGTTTGGGTTTCTCCCTAAGGCCGATGGCAAGTATTGGTGTGTGTTTGCTTGCAACTCCTGCTCTCTTCAGAAAAGGTGGAAAGTGCCAAAACCAACCGTTACATTCCTGCACCAGGAACAAGGAGCAGCTTTTGTTTTTTTGGATTAGCTCCAGTGGTTATTCGCATTGCAGTCCCACAAGAGCAAGGTCTGAAATTTGACACCAGATATGTCTGACTGGATCTACTTAGTCAGGTTTTGTGAATGTATGGAAGAGCAGATTCTAAGAAAACTCATGCTGCTTTACGGACCAAAAGTCATTAGCGAAGTGTTAAAAAAATTTTCTGACATAAATAAACAGATCCTAATCACCTAACCTTAAGTTAAACACGGAGCGTAAAAGGTTTAACTTGGTTGTTTTTCTAATAAATATGAAGTCTGCTAGAACTTTTTAATCATATGATGGTAATCGCTGTGTTTTCCTCTCAGACTAGGTGGAGCCACAAATATTAATTTTCTCTTACATTAAAGAAGCAGCTTGACATTTTTATGGAGGTTTAAAGTATGCAATAATTTCTTCTATTCAAAAAACTTATAAAGGAAAATTCCTAATATACAGTGTATATAAAATAAATCTACTTTTTGATTGAACATACTCATACCTCTAGTTGTATACAGTTTTGCAATCTATTTAAAGAATAGAATAGCTATGTAGAGTAACTATTTAGGCCATTGATGCCTCATGTTAAAAGGAAAACATAAAGACTTGTAAATGTTATATGATTTAAGGCTTTTAATATAGTTTTTCCCTACATCATACTTTTTATTAATCAAATTAACCCGACCTCTAAGTCGTGCCTTAGAACCAGACTGTGGAAGAGCTGCTTCCCAGTTGCAAGAATGTTTTGGGGAAAAATTTTTATAGATATAACTGTGTTATGTATTGTGTGTTTTGCTCTTTAAGAGACACTATACAATTTTTTTTTCTTTTTTAAAGATTCTTTAGTGGAGGAAGGAAAAAAGACCAAATGATAACAGAGAGGCAGCGACTAATAAGGAAAAAGTAGCTGTAGCTTTATTATATAATGTATAATATAACATTAATGTTTGTGTGTCTGTGTATATAATATACCATATTTTCTAATAATAATAGTTGTGGAAGTTAGGCGGAAGACAGTGAACGATGACTTTCTTGGTAGGCTACTGTTTAGATACAAGCCGTTGTAGCGCGTTGAGTCTGGGTGAAGGGAGAGCTCGCTAACTCCAGTTGCAACAGAAATCATATAAGCACAGACAGGTTTCCAAAACTCGTGCTTTTTTATTTTTCTTTGCAACAGCGTTACGGGTTAGTCAAAGAAACTTAGAAATGAGCATCAGAAAATAATAAGGACATATTCCTCGGTCTTGCACACATGCAGTAATACCGGAAAAAAACCGGCGGCAGGCTATTCCCCAAATACCGTTCTGCTCTTAAAGGAGCCACAACATATTTCACCCATTACACCGTGTAACAGACACTGTCTTTCATTAAAGCCTGTGTAAAGTTCATTAGTTTCAGTGTAGACACCTGCGTCTTATAGACAGGTGCGGCTTATTTATGTTCAAAATAAAAATCTTTGTCAAATTCAGTGGGTGCAGCTTATATATTTGGTGCGCTTAATAGTCCGGAAATTACGGTACTGTATATATTCCCCCTAACCCTTCTCCCCGCCAACATACACCCCACCAAAAGAAAACTGGCCTGTATTGTAGAAAATGTTGAAGACCCCCACTCTAGATTCTGAATGCATTAGGTCACAGTTCAGAGACTTAAACATTGAACTGTATTATAAATGATCAATAAATAACTATTTATTGCCTTTAAAATCATAACAGAACTGTTTAAGTGAAAGCCTGAGGTTTAGACTCATCATTATCACAATACTGATATTGCTGTAATCCTGTAATTAGGGAATGACTGTACCCAAGCTACTTCGTTTGTGTTCTAGGAGCTGTTTGTGATTCTCTCAGATTTCAGATATTCAGGTTATCAGTGCAAGCTGAAAAATTGTAATTTAATCAGATATTTATTTTCGCATTGGGTTCCCTGGTGGTCTAGTGTTTAGGATGCGGTGCTCTCACCGCTGCGATCCCCGGTCAGGAAACCAACTCCAGCCATTAGGGTTGCACAAGCCTTAGTGCCGGTCCCAAGCCTGGATAAATGGGGAAGGTTGCGTTAGGAAGGGCATCCAGCGTAAAAACATGTGCCAAAACAAAACACATGTTCCGCTGTGGCGACCCCTTATAGGAGAAGCCGAAAGAACGTTTTATTTCTTTTCTTAGCATTGGTAAAAAATAAAGTTTTGTATGATCACGGCACATAATATATTCAGTAAGTATTAATGTTTTTTTTTAATGTACATTTGGATCACAGTGTGAACTAGTACAACACCACTATCCCTGTTCACATAGTTCAGCATTTATTTCACATTGTCTTGGGCAAAACCTGATGTTTGCATACAGGTCAATGCTTCTAATAGTATACTAGGAGTTTAGGCGAGGCTTTTTGAACGAGTTTGTTTGATATAACTATAATTAGCAGTAAAGAAAGCTTGATTGAAGGTGCTGGGGAAATGCTGTATGAGTGGCCGAAGTGCTCTTGCATAAGAACTCCTTTTAACAAGCTGAGCTGAGAGCCTGTCTGAGTGAACCTAATGGGCTTTGGCAACACTGTGGGTTCCTGCTCACTGATGCCTATCTGTAACCAGGTTTGTGTGTGTGTATAAGCACAGCCTAAGGACGCTTTGTCCTTCATAGTGGAGCTAGCAGCAGGATGTAGGCAATGGGTGAGCAGCGCCAATCCTGAACCCGACGCGCCGGTCCTTGACCACTCGGATGGAGTTCCTCTGTTGGCCCTCTGTTCGTTTTGGATTCGCTTCAAAAGAGCTTTCTGAAGTTAGCACCTAAGCCAAGTACATGGTTAAAGCTTGCTGAACTGCTCTGATGACAGACACACACACATTCACATGCTATAATTTAAATGCATCAGGCAGGTTTCCATTAGTATGTTTATAAGGTCAACATAATCTAATAACCACACTGTTTTGGGGTTATATTAGCATTCAAATACAAACTATAAAAAAAACAAGGAAGAAAGTAGTCACATGTTTCACGCTATCAGATTACAACAAACACATGAGGAAATTGTTTCTTAACACAGGTTTGCATAAATGCTGTAAGGAATAAAATATAGCGGGAAGTTGCAGTGTTAGAAACAATGCAGTGATGTGATCAGGCCAGGCCCAGAACTAAGTTACTTTTACCACCCTGAAGCTGATAATTCTCCAGTAATACCATGTTTTGTTACTAATATAGCACAGCAATCTGCTATCGTAATTACTTGATCTTGCTACTTAAACCATTTTTAATTTTACTGTAAGACATGTTTGACTGTTCGCAGTCATAATTAATACCGTCAAATATCCATAAATGTCTTATGGTCACTATCGACATGGCAACTCATAGCAGAAATAATGCAAAAGTAATGACTGATTCAGTGCGTTTATATGAATGATAGCCATCATTATTGTCTGAGCTGTTCTGTATTGTTATTATTGTCCTGTAGCTATTGCTACAGACAGTTAATCAGCAAATGTCGTAATTGTCAACACTTTCTGACCAATCAGATTCAACAATTCAACTGATCTATGGGTATAAATTTCTAATGTTTAATCATTTGATGCATTTCAGGGTTTTTTTTTTGTTTTTTTTATTTTATTATTATTGGTTGTTGTATATCCGGTACTGCTAACACAAGTTTCGGCCCTCTGTTGTATGATGGCAATGTGAGCTTAGTACGTTCACACCCATTTGACACAATTAGACAACAATGCCAACAATGGAGTTAGGTTTTAAAAAGAAACTAATAGAGCATTAGGAATGTATATAAAATTTCAGACAAATATGTTGCTGAATTATGAAATATGAAACATTTTCCAGGTTGGCATGGGCAACCGATGGACAGGGATGTTTTGGTTTGGACGCGTTTGCTTATAATCCTCCAAAATGTGTACAAAAAGTCTGCAAGCAAGCATATGAACAATGACTGTTGTGTAGCTGCCACATATTTAAGCACTACCTTAGATTTACTTCTGCTGTTCAGTTCTGTCGTGGAAATACAATACAAGTAAATACCCACAATTATTTTTCATTAACTTACATACATATATATATACATATATATATATATATATATATATATATATATATATATATATATAATACACACACACACACACACACACACACACACACACACACACTATGTAAACACAAAGTATAAAATTTAGTATAAAATACACACTTTTTAGGAGATGTTTTCAGAGGCGTATGGAAAAGTGCTGCATTTCTTAGTAAAATCCCTGCACATCTGCCCCCTGTGACGACCTTTCATCCTGTCTACTGGCATCATCACCACCCGCCTGAACCAGGCCAGAGGGTCATCGACACACAGAAAGGACACACATTCCCTACTTGCTAGTTGGACATGCCTAAAAATATTTTTAAAGCAATGCAGACTGAGACAATTAGGATGAGTGTGGTGCAGCTTGAGCAATAATTATGCCTTTTTGAAAGATCCAGTGATTCAGTTTTTCAATACCTTTTTTTTTTTTTTCCCCTAATTATGCTTTATCATTGGCACAGTGGAGTGGAGCAGAGGAATACATGTGTATTTGTGTCTGTTATTCTGTCCCTGTTTCTTGTCATTATGTAGGAAAACATCAGTAGTTTGAAAGGTTTTCATACCTTCTCAGTTTATAGCACATCTTCCATTCAGGGTTTTCATTGCAGCTGGAAAATAAGTATCAGATCCTTTCCATCCATGTGTTTTGCTGCTTGCTTGCTTGCCTGCAGACTCATCAAAAGGTTCACATTTTCACAGATTTTCCGGTTGAATCTGTATCTTGTTTGTGCACAATCATAACTGCAAGAATCTCATAGCTGTTATTAAAAAAGAGTGAAGATGTCCCCTGGAGAAAAAAAACCCACACCATATGTGCACATCAATTTTTTGAACTTTTTTCCAACACTATTCATTTTCAGTAGATTTCGATAAGTTTTGCTCGCATTGTTTGGTCAAAAAGCAGGTACTTATTCTTTTATCGAATAAAGTCACTGCTGCTGACATCTTTAAATGCTATTTTGCCACATTAGAGACACTGGATGATGACCTTGATGAGTGATATGCACACGAGCAGTAAAGCGCATTGAAAAAAAAAAACTCCATATGAATTCCCATGTGACCACTTTCATTATCATCTCATTTGGCCACTCATCAGTTCTGCATCTGATCTAGGCTCACATGCACAAAATCCCCGGTCTGATTTCAAAAGATTTCACAGTCCTGGCGGAAAAAAACCCAAATCTGTGTCACATTAAGGCAGAAAGGTGTATTTGCGTGTCATACGAACATAACAGTGCTATGCTATGCTCTTTTATGTAGCATTGCAGCACAGCAGAAATCTCGCAAGATAAGATCTTTGAGCGTTTGCACATCTGTGTCTGTAGACATGATCTCACTTTTCATTTGCCATAAAAAAAAAAAAAATAAAAAAAAAAATGGGACCACCCTGTCCCCACTAAAAGATTTACTGCCGCTCTATTTGTGGCTCGGCTAATGCGTAAAGGTGCTTAAGACAATAAGGCTAGTCCCGCTGAATTGAAATGCAGCTCTTTAGCCAGCGCTTGGTGTATTTTTTGGCAGTAATAAGGAAACATCACCCTTAACAAGCCCACCGACAGTTAGATCGCATTGTTTTAGTCATTACAAAAACAAAGTGCAGCTCAAACCATTCGAGTGTGTTGGAGAAGTGTGGGCTCTTTTTTTTTCCCTCTCTCTTCCTCATCTGCATCAGTTTTAAAACCATGAAATCTGAACTGCCATTTATCTTGCACTCTACATTTCACTGATCTGTTAGCAGAAGCACTGTTCCTGTAGTTTAAATGCTTTTGTGCAAAGCCTAATGAGGTTAAAAAGCTCAGAACAAAGTGTATTATGAGCAGCATTCTGGCTGCAGATGTGTCAGGTCCGTTAGCTTGTGCCTGCCATGGTCGGCCCAGCATGAAGGAGACCGGGCACTAAAGGGCAGCGCTTCCTGGCACAGCTCTCACCATCTGTGTGTGTTATGGGTTGGAGCGGCTTTGAGGCCTGGAAACGCTGGCTATCACGAGTGCCAGAACAGCCAGCACATGGGCCATGAAGGCATGCAAACTGGACGTACTCCTATAAATGGGATTAATTTAAAACGCACACTGCAGATTTTATGGGGGGGATTTCGATTCACCTGCTTCTGTATTTTATTCCTTATTGTTTCTCAGACTCAGAGGTTGGTTTATTTTCAAATTATGCTAAGCTAAGAGATATTTTAGCCTTCATACCAAAATCGGTATTTTAAAAAAGGTCGCGAGCCAAGATATACACTTTCTATGGATTAAAAAAAAAACGTATTCTTTTGAGTCATTATTTTACATTTTTATCAATGCTTCTGAGCAAGCTAGAGTACCATCGATCAGTTTTCTAGACCAAAGAACTTGATAAATGCCCAAAGAAAATATTGTTCGACACAATGTCACGAATATACAAGCTTTTTAGATTTAGTCATAGGAATAAATGAGAACAAAGCGGAAAAAGCCTGTAAGAATTTTTGTGTGGAATCTACTGTGTGAAGAACAGGGTTGGACTTGTATGTGGTGGGAGTTTGGAGAAACAATCTTCCATTCACTAAATGTGCAAATGTCACAACAACAGCTTCCCGGTCTTGACGGGTATGAAAGTCTACTGAAGCAAATCTAAACCAAGTAGTATGAAGGTAAAATGGAAATGCAAACATTTTTTTTCATGCTTTAACCTTGAAGTTTCAAGTATTTTTGGTCCTCCTAAGTGAAAAGTTGTTATGGAGTCATGGAGAGTATAATTATGCATTAAATGTGCTGTTGGTCATCATTATTGCTGGATGGTTCCACTGTTTGGTTGGTGTTTGTTTCTACCCACATATCCCTTTTTGTTTGTTTGTTTTTTTGCGGCGTTAGTGTTGGTTTTCTTTTTGACATTCTATCTACATATTTAAATATTTGGAAGTAACTGTGGACTCCTTTTCATTAGAAATAGGATATACTGCCCATGTCCACCTTATATACACCAATCGTCAACCTTGCAGTGTTTGTGTAGTTTAGATTTTCTCCCCTCCACATTTTCTTTACTCTGATTTGGTCTCTGATTGTGAGTTTCTGGATAATTGTGGGCCAGCCTTGGCTGGAAATGGTGCAGTACCTCTCTGTGAGATGGATATGCTCCAGGAATGTCAAACAGAGCTTTTTACCTTCACTCCCTCTTGTCCTGCACTTTCTCAACATCATGTAAGGCCCATTTTGCTTTTGAAGCCCAGACTCTGGCACTGCCGTACACAGGCCTCGCACGCCTCCCAAATTTATCCAGGGAGACCCAGTATTGGAGGCAGTTATGCACAGCGATCTAATTTTAGGTGCCAGAGCCTGAAGTGGGTGTCCTGCATTGGGGGTCTGCATATTGATTTAAAATCTGAATTTGAATCCCCTCAAGGCAGGCACCCACCTGGACATGAAGACCTGCCTGTAGTAGTTATTCAGTCATTACAATTTAAATATTTGGGATATAGAGAACACCCTAACAACAATGTTAATAAATTTGTAATTTGATATGCTGCTTAATGCATTTTTTTTTATCATTTCGAAAGTCAATTTCTTGCGAAAACCTGAGAAAAATTAAGGCCTCCAAACTGATATTTAATCCCCGGTTAAGTTTCTGTCACATACCGCAATCGTAGTCGCAAATGCTCTACCTTCCTTTCTTGGCTGAGTCTTGGATCAGATGTGCTGGAAGCCCCGCGGCTGCGGCCGCATGTGGAAAAGAGAAGGTAATAAAACACCAGGCCTCTCAACTGTTGTCGTTGTTACTCAGGCCCCTTTCACATGTGGAAACCATTATATCCTGTCTGCAGGACTGAAAGAAAACAGGCCGGCCGTGAGCTGCAGATCTGCTCCAGATTCCGCTCAGTGACCCAGTCTCTCAGCGGGGCCCTCACTGTTTTTACAAAGAGGTTTTGTTATTGCAGAGCGCCCGGGTACTGTCGGCCCTCCGCTCACACTCGCTCACTCTCAGCGTGGAAGAGCAGACGCAGGACACACACACACACACACACACACACACACACACACACACACACACACACACACACACGGTCAACCTGCAACAACCGATGGCACATATTCTGACTCACACTTAGTTAAATCATTCACACATGCTCATGTATTTCCTTCTTATTGACATAGTGTAACGTTGTACTTTTCCCTCAGACAGCATAATCAGCTCTTCTGAAGTGCTCAGGAGTTCAGGGCCTTAACTCTTCATTTTCCTGCTTATGAGGTTCCATGGAAACGGTCACTTTTTTTACCAAGTTAAAATGGCATTTTTTTCCTATTGTATGGGAAACAAATCGCTCTCTTTTATTTTTTCATTTTTTCAAACCACCACCTGAGAATTTCAAGGAGTTTTGTGTCCAGTGTGCTCAATAACAGGATTTAGGCTTTGTCTGAGGTCTTACAAGTTAAAACCAAAAGTTAAATATGGGATTCTGTAGATATTCTTTTTTCCACTTTGTTCCTGTGTTCAAAATTGTTTTCTCTTCTGTAAACTGGTATTTGGAAATGTGTGTAGAAAAAAGTCCAGGGAGCCAGTCCAATTGCACCTTTAAGATTCAGAAGCTTGTGGCCAGAGATGTGTACAAACGATATACATGCTCTTTATGGCCTATTTGTGGAATTTCTGCAGCTGTTGTGTGAAGAACCTCACCTTTAGTAGTTAAATCCCCAACAGTGAGGGCCATAGTTTTGCTTCCTGGTGCAAAGCAGGTCATACAAAGCACATTAAAGGCCAGTGAGGTGGAGCTTTCCAGATGGAGCATTGCAACTGATGCTTCGCCTAGCAAACAGTTACTAATATTAGTAAAGGGATGGTTTCTGTCACACTTGTATAAACAATTCATTTAAATAACTAGCCGTTGCGTAAATGCTTGCAGACATCTGCCTTGTTATCCCTGATGAATTTACTTTTATGTATGCTACAACATAGCAGCTGAGGTTTGAGTCCGTGTATCATGTTTGAAACCCATCAGTTTTTTTTGGATAGCCAAATATCCAGATGCAGGAATTTCTGCATTTTTTTTTCCCCCTGTTGTGTTTTGGGAACCACAGAAGAAAAAGAAAGCCTGTGTGTGTGTGTTTGTTTATGTTGTATGTATTTGTGTGTGTATATTGGTGGCAAAAAAATAAAATCTGGCATCAGAGCGGAGGCATAGGGACTCATTGTAAGCCAGTGGCCTTTGTAGTGCAATGAGCCCATGGCTGCTAGGAGCATGAGCTGGCAGTAAGGTGCGAGAGGAGGAGGATGAAGGTAGCAGCAGCAGGAAGCTTCACATCAGCACACACTCGTGCCTTCTGTTCTCTGGCCTTTCATCTTCTTTTTTTTTTTTAACCCAGTTTCTCCATCACAGCTACAGCAGTCAGTTGGATTACTATTAAGGAAATATACAGCTTCAGCCACCCAGGCTTAGACAGGTTTTTATACCTAATCAATTCATTTCAATAATTAGAAAAATTCATAAATACTATTTAGACTATATGGACAAAAGTTTGTGAATGACCATAAGTTTTATGAGTGCTTTTTAAATGTCCCATTCCACATTTAGTTCACATTTCCTGTTATAATAATCTCCAGTGTTCTGTGAAGATGTTCCACTAGATTTTGGAGTATGTTTGTGGAGATTTGTGCTCATCCATTCACAAGGGTTTTAGTAAAGTTCAGGTACTGATGTAGGGTGAGGAGGTCACAGGGAGGAGTCAGTGTTCCAATTTGTCACAAAGGTGTTTATAGGATTGAGGCCTGAGCTCTATAGCAGGTCACATATAGAGCTCACTTTTGTTTGGGTCTTCTCGTTCAGGAAAAACTACCACATACTAAATGTCTTAACACAATTAAATCAGTCTTGCATAATAAAATAATTCATTGATTTGAAATGTTTGTTTATGTGCAGAATGTAGAGCCCGATTATTTATTCATTCTCTTTGTACCTTCTTCTTTCTTTTTTCGTCCCTCGCTTTCCGTACTTTTTTCACTTTGTACTCTTTCAGTGTCTTATTTTATAGAGTCTTGTTAATTTTTTTCCTGTTTCCCCTCTTTCCTGAGTTTATATCTCTTTTCTTAAGACCTTCCTTGCCATTAATTTCTTTTCTTCTTTTTCTTCCTCCCTGCCCCTCCCTCTCTATCGCTCTGCCTTTTTCTTTAATCTTTGTCACTGAACGAGAACACTGAGATGAACAGACATGATGGATGGCAGACTTTATCTAGCTATTATTAACTTCATTCATTTCATATGAAACTGAAATACAAAAAAAAGCTGTATTTTTTTTAATATGTATTGTGTTTTACATTTAATATTTAATCTAATGATATGATCTTAACTGTTCTACTCATTTTATCATACTTTAACAAATGTCTTCATTCCTTCCACCCTTCATTCATTCACTACCTCAATATGTGGAATTGTCAGAATCTTCTTTTAAGAGAAATTCTTGAAGCTGGACATTTTATATTTGTATATGGACAATCCTTTTTGCACAACCTTCTGTACTGTCATGGTCAGCGCTACTGATATACCATCTCATGTTAGAACTGGCAAATCCTGACCACAGATGAGCAACAGACTGAAAGTGTGATCTGCAGTGAAGTGTTAGCATTCCGTTTTTAAGTGAGAGTTCCGATTTTAAGTCAGTTTGTGATCCCGATTTGGTGTGGAATCATGCGCTCAGTCTACTGGTCATCATACAGGGTGTACGAGTGGATTAGAGCACCTTTCATGCTTTCTCTCAAAGGTGTAATTCCAATTTTAAAGAGGATTAGCTGAATAGGTTTGTGCCTTTAAATACGCATGACTTACTAACAGGTTTATTCTCCTTCTGAGTGCTCTAAATGCTTCTCTCGGTTTTAGATCAGACACTTGTTGACCAAAAAGCAGGCAACTTAAAAAAAAAATAATACTTAGCTAAGATGGTGTGCATATTAATTTATTTGAGATGAATAGAGTAAAGTGCACTAGAAGCTGAGAGCAGTGGTGAACATATTGGCTTATTAAGTCCTGGCTGTGTTCGATTGGATCTCCCTGAGCCTCAGTCAGCAAGCCTATATAAAGGGCACAATAAGCTTTACCTGTTTTAGGAGTCTATTAAACTGCAGTTCAGATTAACCTTTAGGTTAATGAGATTATAATCTCTCAGGACACCTTCTCCCCACACCGATGCAGCTACAGTGTGTGGTTTACTTTCCAGAATTGCAGAATCACTATACCATTCTCTTTATTTATTTATTCCTCCAAATGTGTCCATATTTTTATTTAAGCCAAAAAAGGTGGGTGTGGCCTGAACTAGATGAAACCCCAGATGAAATAACAGGGTTGTTATTATGGTATGTGAATTCCTCAAGATCAGGTCATAATTGGTCTCTGCTAAAAATTGTATCTAAAGTTGAACAAACTAGCAGTGTAATTTATACCATGGTGACCCTGACCAGGCAGTGACTAAGGAGGTGTTTTGCTCTTTTGGTATTTTTTCTCCCATGTTTTATATTCAGTAAAAAATTGTGTTGTATTACTGTGGGTTTAAATCTTGAATGCAAGATGAGGTTGCACATTAGCCTGTATTCTGAAAATGTGCTGAGTAGGCTGGTGCAATATTGTAACCTCGTGCAACAGCTGGCTTGTATTACAGTAATGTCGCGTGTCGCTACGATCATTTCGAAGTTTTGCTTTGCGTACGTGCTCTTCCGAATGTTCAAGGACCTTTTACGCAGCAGTTCGCCATCTCTAGTTTGGGCTCTCGGATTTCAAGCTGTGAAATTCCTCCCTGGCGTAGCCATAGCTGTGAAAGCCATCAGAGCGCTTTAGATAAACCAACCCTCCAGAGGAGGAACCAAGTGTTCACAACACTGCTGGTGCTTTTCCATTTTACTGTTGCACACCAGGTTGTGAAAACCGTGTTATTATATTATTTTTTTTTATTCATTCTCACTTTTATTTAGTGCGCAGATTTTTAAGTCTATGGCATGCAGATGTCAGATTATTTTTCTTATAATACAGATTCACAAAATAATCTGTCGTGTTTATAACTAAAATCTATTCAGGAAGATTAAAGTGGGATGATATTTCGATGGAGATTTAAATAATAGTTTGTCTTGGTTTACTAATTTGATTGATCTTAATGCGTTTCCCACTGTAACATCGCACTGTGTGTATTGTGTCTGTATTCTCTCATGTAAATTTCCCTCGTAAAATTTTACTTTCTGGATGTTGAGCTACTTTTCGTTTACAATGTTTCTTTTCATTGTCTCTTCCAGCCTATAGCTGGTTTAGTTCAAAGAATTCTTGAAAAGCACTTATGAAAACAGGTTATTTTGTATAGACCATTTTTGCATAATTTTTCTGTTTTATAAGCTTTTTCCAATTTAAATTATCTTGGATAACTTGATATTGGAAAAAAAATTTATGCATCACATTATTTTGTTTTGCTAACAAACTGTCAGGGCTTAAAAAAAAAAAAAATGAGTAATGATAATAATGAATAATGTAAAAATACTGTATTAGGTATAAAAGAAAAAGTACAAAATACAAAAGTATTGGGTCACCTGAATTTTCCAGCCATATGTGATTCTTTCCCAAACTGTTATTAATAATTTGGATTCTTTACACAATTCTATAGGGTGTCTTTAAATATGGTACCATTAAATTTTCCCTTTACTTGACGTACTAGGAGACTCAAACCTGTTCCAGCATGTGCACAAAGCCAGTGCTATGAAAATATAGTTTACATAAGCAGGAATGGATCTTGACTGGCATCAACCCTACTGAACCCTGTTATGATGAATGTGAGCGCTGACTGCACCCAGGCCTCCTCAACCTACACCAGGAACTCACTTCACTAACACCCCTGGGACTCAGTAAACACAGAATCTCTACAAGCACACTCCAAAATCTGGTGAAACTTTAGGGACTAAATGTCAAATGGGATTTTAAAAAAAGGAAATATGGTCAGGTGTCTACAAACTTTTGCTCATATAATGTACCTGTGATCTCTTAGACCAGTGTATTCTGGCAAATTTTGCCACGGTGGCGCAACCTAACGCGAATCATCCTTTTTCTTTTTTACATTTTAGGGCAAACCAAGCAACAATTTAAAATGAAGCTTACAAGTGTCACCTGTACAATAGGACACCATGTGTATGGGCTTTAGTCATAATCAAATCATAACTTGTTCAAGCATGAATATTTAGTCATTTCAGTTGCAGCAAGGAATTTTTATACAATCAAAACATTTGAAACTTTGCTTGCACTTCAGACTCATGCGAACTCCCTGCCTGTTAAGTTTAGTGTTAACGTTTCTTCTTGTCTTATCGTTGTTGCTACACAATGTTGTACTTAAGGATTATCATGGTTATATTAAGAGTGCAATATAATTGCAGCTGCGTAGCTCGTTGCTCGTGTTTATGCATTTTGAATACGAGTGGAACAAGTGTCGAGCATTGACGGAGCGCAAGACCTCCGAAGGAAGCACCTGCTGTCTGGCTTAAGCATGCTGTAATTCTAACTGGTACAGTGTTGGATTAAGTTTATGGCTGCTTACTGTGCTTGTGCGATAGACCACCTCGGTTTGTTGGAGTACTACAGTATTTGAGCTCGTTTGACATTTTGCAAGGTATAGTATATTCAGTGAAGTTTTATAAAATGTTCTCAAGCATGCAGTTAAGCTTTTGAAGAAAATGTTCAGTTCGGCACATTTTTTTCCCTAATAAAGAAACACACATTAAGCAATTTAATCAATTTTATTATAATTACACCTATTTATATTTTCCCTGATATCTTCTTTCGGCTGCTCCCATTAGGGGTTGCCACAGCGGATCATCCGTCTCCATACCCCCCTGTCCTCTACATCTGCCTCTTTCACACCAACTACCAGCATGTCTTCCTTCACCACATCCATAAACCTCCTCCGTGGTCTTCCTCTTTTCCTCCTTCCTTCACTGAGAGGTGTATGAGGGAAAGTAGAGTTGGAGAATTCCAGAGATTATGACAAATTTGAGCAAATAAATAAAGGGAGCTGTGTGCCTCATTGCCTCTGTTCTTTGTGCCTTATTTAGTGATTAAGTTGGATTTGTTATTTACACTTCTTCCACTAAACTGTGAGTTTCATTCCAAATTATATTCCAGTGAATTAAACTGTGTGTGAAAAAGGATTTATGTGGTTACTTGATACAGTAACAGCCTTCTGTGTGGAGATTATATGTAGGAGAGCTAAAGACTATTCTCCTAATAGTAATGCTGACAGACTGCAACTTTGATGCTATTTATTTTTCTGCGGTTACACTGGTACAATGTTCTCTTGGACTATATTTGCACTGTACGATCACTTTAATTTACCTCACGTCTGCAATGTACCCCACTGAATTACCACATCACACCCTCAGCTCTATTACTTCCTCTTTATTAGGGATGTGCGTCTCCATAACTAAGGCTGGTCTGATTCAACACAATGCAATAAGATGCAACAGAAAAAATATGATGCTGTGAATCAATATGTTACGGATAGTTTGTTTTTATTTCTTTGGTTTGGACCACAACCAAGGAAATAAAGTAAATGTAATTATGCCTTCTAAATGCATTGCTTTTTTTACAAACAGGCTTTTGCAGTGCAAAGAAATCAGTTAAAAAACAGACATTTTTCCTGTTCTGCATCCAGGAAGATGCAGCTCTACCTCTGCCAGGTTAATCTATATTTGGTATGACTCAGAAAATACATTGGTCTCTGTAGTGTTGTGATCTGTCATATTCAAGAAGCAGCAATGATGCTGAAAAAATGCGCTTGAGAAACAGCTTAGCAAGGAGAAATCAAGGTGTTTATATATATATATAAAATATTTACAAATTATTGCCCACTTTCTAAATAATACAATGATCTACTAATAATCTACTTCTAATCTTTATCTACTAATAATTAGATAGAAATAAATTAGTTTTAACTGATGCAAATATGCAAAAAAAAAAAAATTTATCGCGATATAAATACCAACTTGTATCTAATGCACACCTTTTTTATTTATTTAAATGATGCATCACGTCGATAACTTTTATGCCGATGCACAGATGAATCACTCTTTATATTCTGCATATCTTCATAGTTATATATTGAGAAACAGACAGGAGGTGGAGCTGAAGGTGGACGAGGATGGACAGGATTAGAATTGAGTTTATTAGAGGGACAGTGCAGGTAGGATGTTTTGGAGACAATGTGAGAGAGGCTTGATTGAGATGGTTTGCTTTCAGGCTGGAGGAGAAGAGATGGATAGATGTGGTGAGGGAAGACATGCAGGTGTTTGATTTGATAGAGGACAGGGTGGGGTATGAAGATGGATGATACACTGTGGTGACCCTTAACGGGAGCAGCCGAGAGCAGTGGGTCATTAATATTTATATAGAGGACTTGCTATCTCTTTATTTTTTCAGTTATTATGTAAATAACTTTTATATACCTTTTTACTTTTTTACTCTCTTTGCTGCGGTAATACCTGAATTTCCCTCTGGGATGAATAAAGTTGTCTGCCTGTCTAGTTATCTATCCATTGAGAAGTTTTATGGTTTAATGGCTTGGCTTGAAGTCATGTTTGGATCAGTGACACAGTATATTTTAGGATGACCTGCAGTGTGTCTTATCTGGTGAGAGAATTTAAGCTGAATTCTGTGCTCTGTCTGTTGATCATTGTCCCAGTTGGCAGAAAATAATCATTCACATTTTATTTTAGTTAGTTATAGTTCAATAAATGGTCCTATTATTCAGTTTTACTGGCAGCACATCTCACCGTGCCTTTATCTCTTTCTCTCGCCCCCACAGAGAATTTTCAACTCCTTTGTGTACACTGAGAAAACTTCAAACGGCGAGACCGAGGTGCAGCAGGTGAGTAAATTTTCTCTATGTGTGTGTGTGTTTAGTCTGTAAGGGCAAAGGATGCCAATTAAAATTCGATAGTAGCTGTCTGGTTTGTTTTGAAGCCGACTTTGTGTTTGTGCGTATGCTGAAACTACTGCAGCAGTGTGAAGCTTAAAAAAAAATTCTATAAAATATACATTATTTTAAAAAAAATCTTTTGTAAAAAAAAAAATGCACAGACATTTTGTTCAGTTGTGAAGATATAAGCATCTAAAATATATAATTAATTTAATGTTGTGTAATAATTAAATGATATACAGTATGCATAAATTAAATATACAAACATTGAAAACAAGCATTTGAACATATAGTAAAGCAGTAAATCACATTTGAAAACAGACAAGTTAACTGTTATAGTAGACACATACTATAAAAAAGAGAATGGAACGGGGAAATTCAGCAAGCTAACAGAAAAAATATGCATTAAATTAATCTTAAATTCAACTTTAATTCAATCCATCATTATATCGCGAGCGAGGTGACGAGTCACAACAGAACAGATCAGTGCGACTGTCCCGAAGTTAGCAGACAAACAGTTTACACAATAGCACTTTTTAAACGATACCATTTTCCCATGATGAGGATTATACAGTTTTTGCCTACCGTACACTTTTTCCCGCTGCCAGTGGACTCTGTATTCTCCGCCAATTCGCAAGCGGCTGTGTTATCTTGCCCTCATGCTAACGGCATTTGTTGACAACGAATTTCATTATTCATTATTATCGAATTTAGCCTGATTTAGATTTGTGATTGATGGCTGTACAGGAAAAAAGGTGAAAAGTTCAAAAAGTGTTTAGTGACTCATTAACAGAAGATTACATGGATGAATGGGCTCTTCTTGACCAAAGATAAAGCAAATACCAGAGGTGGGAAGTCCGAGCCAGCAAGGCTTTCTCTGCTGGCCTAAACACTATCAGAAGCACTGACCTACTTTTACAACCTATATTCTAATATTTGTCCCATGAAATTGTATTAATTTATTCCCAACAGTTTATTCTCTTCATTTCATAGCGTTTCTCTTGGCTGCACTGCTTCCAGTACGTGTATGTGGATTTTGGATTTTTTGTCCAATCAGATTTCAGCCTCTATGTGCTGCCACGTCAATCTAATCAGCCCAGGGCCTTCAAAGTCTGTACTGCTGGCGTTTTTATCATCGTCCCCTTAAGAAATAGCTCTGTTTTTTTAGCCAATCAGATTTCATATTCCCCTCACAGGGAAGCTAGCTGTCCCAGAGTAGCGTCAGCATTTTTCCATCCTCTGATTGGTTGGTCAGAGGGAAACTGTTACAGCCAAGTTCGACTGGCAAAACACCTGTGTAGCGATCTGCACATATTAATACATCAGAGTTAGACTTTTTATGCCTACGGAGGAAAAGAAATTGATTTGGTCTCGAACATACTTAAAAATCCATTTTCAAGAAAAGCTAAACATAGTGAGGAGGTCGGCCAACCCTGAAGCTAGCTAGCTTGTCTCAGCCCAGGAAAGGGTTTGTTCACCACTTCCAGACCAGTGAATACGAGCGGTACCACTGGATTACAGCCTCTAAGGAGCGGTGCAAATTATGAGTCTGCATCTCTGGTGAGTAGGTCGGATTTTATTGACATTTTGTTTTTGTCATGTTATTAGACAAATATTGATTCTGAACTGCTCCAGATGATGTAGGTGGGACAGTTTCGATGGTAGTGTAGAGGTTTGGAGTTGTCTTAACTGAGTTTCTTGCTTTAGTAAAAATGGCATTCAGCCATATGTGAAATGCTTCTCTGTAATGTCACCTGTTGTTATATTGCGTTTTTATATAGTATTAATGGTTTCTATAATTGCGAAGTGATGGTTGTTATTAAGAGGAGGATTAAGACGGGTAAGTCCCCACTGAAGGCCCAGGTACCGAATGCATGGCTCGCCACTGAAAAATACTAACATAACAATAAATAAATAAACAAATAAATACAGAAATATTTGTATGTTTTTTGGGTGGCTACCAAACCCATAAGTACAAGCATATGTACACCTGTATATAATGTAGAACTCGGTCAATGTGTGACTGTGTTTTTGCCTGTGTCTGTGTGCCTCTGTATGTCTCTGTGCACCAGTATGTCTGTGTGTCACTGTGTTACAGTGTAGCTCTGTGCATGTGTGTCACTGTGTGTCTCTGTGCTTGTGTGTCACTTTGTGTTACAATGTGTCTCTATGTGGCTGTGTGTCTCTGTGTGCCTTTGTGTTACTGTGTTTCAGGGTGTTTCTGCGTCTCACTGTGTGCCTGAGCGTGTTTATCTGCGTTTGTGGTGTTTCTGTGTACCTGTGCCTGAGTCACTGTTTGCAGGCCTCTGTTTGTTTCGGTCTGTTTGTCTCTGTACCTTCTCAGTAAGGCTGCCCGTCTTGGTGTGTGTGTGTGTATGTGTGCATGTATATGTAAATTCTCTGCATAACATTCCACTCAGCCCGGAGCTTGACTATACTAGGATTGGGGTGTAGTTTTTTTTTTTTTTGCTCAGGTTGCCTTACCAAGAAAATCCCCTTGTGAGTGCCTCGTTCCTGTGATACCGTGTCTCTCCTGCAGCTGTTTACTGTCTGTTAGTGAGAGATTAAGCTGTCTGTTGGCACTGTGAGAGTTCTGGCACCTCAATTACTACCAGTGCACTAATGTCTGAGCTTTAGTAGTAAACGATAAAGCATTTGGCGTACTGAAGTGACGCAGACCCAAAGCACCTGGGATTATAGCGGATGTTTCAAATGCATGCTTTATTCAGCTACATTTTTCTCACCAATCATGCAAATGATCATAAATGGTAACATCTGTAAAATATATACATCTTTATTTATATATATATTATATGTAAATATAAATATAATGCTTACACTTCACTGTATGGATGTTATATTTATATCTGTTTTTTTATTAACCAGATTTATAAAAATGTTCATGTCTAGTTCCCAGTGTTTGAGTGGATAATGTACATCTTCACCTCAGAGTGATTTGTAAATTGTGAATTGGCTTTTGATGAAAACTGGGCACAATAACAACAGACACATTCACACACTATATGGCCAAAGGTTTGTGTACCTGATTATCACACCCAAATGTGTTTGTTAAACATCCTATTTCACTATCCTGGGAAGACTTTCCAATATATTTCAGAGGGTGGTTGTGGGGATCTGTAAACATTGTCACAAAAGCATTAGAGAGATCAGGTACTAATGTAACTCAGGTGGAGGTCCCGCAAGGTTCTGTCCTGCTCCCTCAAAAATATTTTTTTTTCGCTCCCGCCCGCACAAAACCCGCAGGTAAAATGTTTAAGTAGTTTTACTCTGCTTTTTTTCTTTCTTTCATTTGCTTCCCTTTTGAATATGAATGAAAAAGAAACTGAAAATTATCGACGGTTTATTTTATTTTAGTTTGACTTTTTGTGTAAGTGATGAACATGGATATGAACACGGAACTTTTCAGAACATAGAACATCAACTGAAACGATATCTTATAACCCCCACCAAAAAAAAAAAAAAGAAGAAAAAAACAGGCCAAGGTTTTGTTGTGTTGTATGTTCCTTTCTTTAATAATGAATAATAGCACTCAGTGATTCTCCTCTGTCTTGAGCTTCAGACATTCAGACCTCGTTGTCTAATACCGTCTAATACCGTCTTCCGGCCTTGTGCTTGTAAATCGTTTTATTTTATTTTAGTTGCCATTGTTGCTTTTGTGCAATAGATACATAAGTTTATTTGTGTGTAGTCATTTATTTGAAAATTATATTTTAAAGACCATTTTGTGGGAGTCCCGCAAATTATTTTATTCTCCTACAACCCGCACACACGAGTATTGTACCTCCCGCACTTGCATTCACTCATCAAATCTTGTCCCGTGGGAGTCTCTAGTCTGGGGTACAATCGGTGTTCCAGTTATTCCTAAAAGTGATCAGTGGGGATGAGTTCAGGGCTCTGTGCACATCAACCTTGACAAAACGTGTCTTCATGGTTCTCGCGTTGTGTGGAACAGGTTTCGGTTTGTTGGGCCCCCCAGAAAGAAAATTGTAATGCTACAGCACAGTAAGGCATTTAAGATAACTCTGCAACTCCTTGTGGTAAATGTTTAAGGAGGGAGGGCAAATGTTTTGGCGTATATCACTATAAGGTTACAGATTTGGGTCCTGATTAATATTGCTTATAGTTTATTTTCTGATTTCTATTTTGTATATTAAAGATTAGTGAATCTACAGGACAATAGTAAATGACTGTCATTCTCCCAACAGGCTCTATTTTCTCTTTAGTAAAGTTATAAGTTAACTTATAAGACAAAAAAACTCGCACAATGGAAAATCCTGTGAATTAGCTTTTACGATGAAGTGTAAATGATAAACGTATTCCAATAAGCGGGTGAAGAACTGAGTATTCAACAGCACGGTTGTATCAGTTATACATCAGGTTGATGAAAGCATCAGTGTCTCGAATGCCTTGTGTAAATGCCTGTTTTTTGTTTTTTTTGTCTCCCCAGATGTTTATAGTTTCAAACATAGAGAATCAAACAGCTGCTCTGTGGATCATGTGACTTCTAACTTTATAAAGCGAGTTATTTTTTTGTTTGGTTCAATCCTTAATGAAAGGTCACATTATCATCATCATCATGATTCCTGCAAATGTTGTTCCAGCACATGGAACATAACACTCTATTGATTTGGCCATCAGGGAGTAAAGGCTGATATCAGATTTGGCTTTCTAAATATAATTATTTTTTCCATCATTCACTTGAAGCAGATCTTAAGATAGTTTAAGAAGTGAGTAAGCGCTATTCACTATTTCTGTCTGTTCACAATTATTCCAGTTTTTCCCTCTTTTGAAGGAAAAAGCGCAATTGGTGAAAATTGCTTAAAACAACCATAATTCAAGGAAATTGCTTGTTTATGTTAAGAGTATTATACTTATGAGGAGGACAATGTTGGCTTTGAAACTTTCTAGTGAGTAACCTGTGACATTCAGGTTTAGTGTCCTAAAGACGTCCATGACGTCTTGTACATTTCTCATGAACCACTGGACGCTGCTAACATGGAGCATTCATGGTAATAGAATTATTTCCACATTTTTGAGGAATGAATTCCACCCTTTTCATTAGTATTATTATATGTTCAAAATGTGTTTATATGTGTGTTACATTGTGATCTCATGCCACTTTTCTGTTCCACGTTTAATCTTTCCCCCTCTGTGGAAATCAGTTTATCTGATGTCATAATGGTTATTGCGTGTAGATTTGACTTCATTCATCACTTCTTGAGTCTGTTTCGCTTGACTTTCTTTCATTGTGTATGTTTGGGTTTGCTTAGTTTGGATCTTCCTTTGTTATTCCTGATACTAGGTCGCACAAAGACCTCTTTGGAAGACTTAGACCCTTTCCCTCACCCTATGTTATCTTTGGTAGAGCGGTGAGCCAAATTTACCTCTACTTGCCAAGCTGTGTGGCTGAGGTGTGCACGGTCAATGGGTCATGGGGCTATTTCTCTATTCCGTGGATCTCTTGTGTGTCTCTGGCAAAATGTTTTCCTTTTTTTCTGGGTGAAAAATGAGCCGGTATAATTGTCATGTTGTAGCTATTAGGTGTGAGGCTGTGTTGTGCTTGGCATTTGTGTGCACCTGATTTGTTATGTGGTTGAGTTTTAATGTCATTTTTGGGCATGTGAGGATCCCAGCAGCGTTCTGGAGCATTGCTGCTTTGCTAAATGAGCCAGCGTTGAATGAAAACGCTGGTGCACGTGTAATTTATGTCGAACGCCTGGGGGAACCCTTAATGCCGAGCCAGTATTGCTCAAGCTCTTTAATTTCCCTTTGGGAACTTCGTACTGAGTAAATAAACCAGGGTTCATAGACGTGCAGTTATTTCAGCATGAAACCCCTCACACGAGAGTCACGCTCAAGTTCTCACACTGATCTAAAAGCTCATCTGCGCAGCACACTTTCTTCCCTCTAGTCATTTATCTGCAGCAGGGAGTGGAGGTTATACTTGCAGTGCATGTTTAATTCGCACCGCTTTCTAGTCTGTAAGGTTGACTCTCGCGCTCTTTGATCAAGGCCCAGTCTGGGGAAGCGCATTAATCACTCACTTCACCGCCACCTATAATAAAACAAGTCATTCGGAATGCAGTCTGTGCTGCTTCACTTTAGGTTCTCACATTATTTAGGAGTTTTAAATGAATATCCATAACATTGAAGTGTTGAAGCTTTTCAAGTCTGCAGATCGGCTTTTCGTGTTGCTTTTTTGCCAGTGATTGTGAAGACATTTGTAGACAAATCAATCTGAGACCTTATCCAGATTTCACAGGAACAAGGGTTTGAATTGCCATCAAGCCACACCAATTGGTTTAAGAGTCTATGCTTGTTTTCCTCTCCTGTCACTTAATGGAATGCCTACCCATCATATCCGACAGTCTTGTGATTTTCTGGATAGAAGTTTTTGGAGTAGCATATGCCATGTAATATCCAAGATATATAAAAGTTTGTTACATCTAAACATCAAGTAAGGTTAAATCCAATAAAGCTAGACTGGAAATCTGCATTAAAATCTACTTTAAGGAATCTCTAGAAAATAATTTTCACAGCTTTGATAAGAATAGATAAAAGTGCTGGCAAGCTTTGCTGACCATAATAAAACCTGTCAGGGCTCTTGAGAGTTGAAAACATGTTTCCTTTTTCTTTAAATAAACTGTTTGGAAGGTTACTTCAGAAGGCAAAAATGTCTGATCTTTGCAGAAAAATGACGAGAAGGCTCAACAACTGAATTTAGATGTATACATTACATGTCTGTAAAGATCTAAAGGACCAACCAATTGTCCTGACCTGTTGCTGATATGAGATGTGTAGGGAAGTGAGGTAGTTGGTGTGAAAGAGGCAGATGTACAGGACAGAGGGGTATGGAGAAGGATGATCCGCTGTGGAAGCCGAGAGAAGGAGAAGGAGAAGAAGAAGAAGAAGGAAAGTGAGGGATGTAGCTGTTTCTCTGTACTTGATTTTATTGAAAATAGATATTTGTTTTGCTTCAAATCACTGCTAAAAAAAGTTACATTACAACCTTTACAATGTGCTGTATTAAACACTGAAGATGTATAAGCTTTATTATTAAATGGTGCACAACCCCCTACAATAAACTCTGTAAAACAAAGGTGACCCTTAAACATACAGTAAAGGATTGATATGCCCTTACGCTCACTACTCATTTATTTTACTCAGAAAATACATATCTACTTTTTTTTTTCCCCAAAAATGTCCCTTCCAAAGCATTTGAGTATGAAAGGTAAATCAACAATTGTATTGTATTTTGCAGATGGCAAGTTGACAACCATGCATAAAAAAAATCTATATAAAATAATACAACATTGTTTTGACGACCTTTGTTTTAAAAAAAACTTCTCGGATACAATACACGGATATTTTGTACATTTGTGACGATATAAGCATCTAGAATATGTAATTAATTGAATTTTATATGGTATTAAAAGTATATGAACATAAATTCTATATACAAACATTAAAAACAACCATTTAAAAGTATAGTAAAGCGGCAGTAAATCACGTTTGAAGACGGGTAAGTAAAGTGTTGTAGTAGCGAATGGAACTGAGGAATGCAGCAAGCTAAAAAAATATGCATTGGTGTACAAATGCATAAGCATTCGCTGAAAACCACAACGGTGACAAAAGATAATCGTTTACTGCTGCTGTTATTCGCTGCTTTTAGACGTAGTGTTTGTTCGCACCGTTTTAATTAAATCCATCAGCTCGATTGATTAAATTAAAACGGTGCAAACAAACACTACATCTAAGAGACGGACACAACAGAACAGATCCAGTGTGACTGTAACCAAGTTACAAAACAGTTTACACAATAGCACTTCAGAAAATTATGCCATTTTCACATGATGAGGATGATACAGTTTTACGCTTCTTTTGTGTTTTAAGCAATATGTTCATTTAGGTCCGTTTTGTTGTGTTTTCAGCTGGCGAAGAAGATACGGGAGAAGTTTAACCGCTACCTGGACGTAGTGAACAGGAACAAGCAGGTGGTGGAGGCATCGTACACGGCCCATCTGACTTCCCCGCTCACAGACATTCAGGACTGCTGCTCCATCCCACCCTCCATGATGGAGTGAGTAGAGCTTTTTAATGAATTCTGTAGGATTTCTAGAAATTTTGTTCTGCTGTAGTTTAACATACATTTTTCTAAAAGAAAAAACATTAAGGATCTTCTATTTGAAGGTTAAATAATTATACTGTAGCTAATTAACATGGTCATTTAAGAACATTTTGTTATTTTTGGTCTTGTAGTCCTCAAATGGACACACATCATTATATATATATTTTTTTAGCAAATCTCTTGGAGATGCTTGAATGGGATTACATCGTTTCCAGTCATGGTTTTCGGCGTGTGTGTTAAATTGTTTAGAGATACCTAGCTGTAATTGGACAGACTGAGCCAGATCTCTTCTAGCGAACTGAGATGCACACACCGCAGTATGTTTAAATGTCAGGAGCATCCTATCTCTAGAGGAAGCTCGAACACAGAGGCGCCGTTTAAATCGAGTCGAGATGCTCTGTGCTTTCAAGCCTAATCTCAATGGGAGCAGCTTGCAGAGTTTCCACAGTTATCTCTTAAATCTCATCCTCATGGTGTCTGGCTGCCTCTCTCTCTCTCTCTCGCGCGCGCTCTCTCGCGCGCTCTCTCTCGCGCTCTCTCTTGCGCTCTCTCTCGCTCTCTCTCTCTCTCTCTCTCTCTCTCTCTCTCTCTCTCTCTCTCTCTCTCTCTGTGGTGTTTGCCTTTATCTTCTTTCACACCTTTTTCTTCACATTTTCATTGTCATTTTCGTGCATTTCTTTCATCTCCTTATCAAGCACAACCCACCACACACACACTGATCTTCCTCTGCTTCCTTACTATAATCTCTGATGACATTGCAAATAGTCTTTCGCTAGTAAATAATTTTCATGAATCACCAGCTGGTCCATAAACAATGTTTGAAACATTCTCAGTCTTCCCAACACACACACACACACACACACACACACACACACACACACACACACACCAAAATTCAGCATGACTTGGCCTTGAAACTCAACTTCTCTGCTTTGTGTATTCCTGCAAGTTTTTCACACTACTGAAAGTTTTACAGAGACCAGGTAGAGGTTGTACACTGAGGCTGCCTGGGTAGAAGCATTTCCCCATTACACATCTGAGTTCAACTCTCACACTGTGCAATCTTTTGTTTTTAAAATTGTATATGATATGTATGTGGCTCCACTGTAGGATCTAATATCAAGTCAAGTCGAGAGGCTTTTATTGTAATTTCTTCTATACAAAGTACACAGTAAAAATGAGACAACATACCCTGGATATGTATAAAGGATTACTGTAGGAGCTAACAAAGGGTTTGGTTTATTTTAGGTTCTAGGAACCAACTTTCTATGGTTGAAAGTTTCAACCATAATTACAGTAATACAACCAACATTTTCAACCATTAACATATAAGTAATATACAAAATAGCAGAGAATGTATAGTTTCCATTTCCTGCAAATACTGTCACACCCCCCTGGATTACTGGATGGTCTCTACTTGGCCTCATACAATCTGGTATTTCTCATCACTGTACTTTGCCAATAATATTTGACAAGCAAAAAGAGTTCATTAGCAAAATCGATTTTTGATTACACCATTTACTGATTACTAAAATTTTTCAGTTTAGATCAACATTCTTTTCTTGAATAGCTTATAAAGAATGCTATGAACTACATCTTTTAGTGCAGTGGCTCTATTTTCCCCACATTTGGAGTGATTCCAATCTCCAAAAGTTTCTGATGTTTTGCCCACAGAATTCCATGAATCTTAGAGACATTTGTTTCGAAGAACATTTAAGAAGCAGCTTCCCTTCCCTAATGTGTGTCATAACCTCTGCATTGCAGTGAAAACTTAGCTCTGGAATATGATCTGGAACCTGAAATATCGCTTCTGACCTTTTAAATCCCCATATGTTAGAAAAACCTCAGGGAAAGCATGCTGAGCGAGGGAGAGCGCCAGAGAAGATTGCCTAAACTGGAAGCCTGAGCCGTCTGATAGCACATTGCTCCCAAAACTTCAAAAGCTTTCCATAAACACTCCCAGACTCTTGGACCACTTTGTAAAAATTTGCAGCTCTCACTGTGACAGTTTTGGAAAATATTCCCCCCAAACACTGAGTAGCAGAACCAACACCGCAGGCTTTCAGATGTGGTTTGGAGGTGAATTTGTACTGGATATGACTGTGACATTTATATAACCTTAAAATATACAAAACCTGAAATAGTGGAAAGTGGTGCTTTTAAATTATGACAGAAAATCCCAGCTGACTTATATACACTGTGCACTATACACAGTATTAGGTCACTATTCCATTTGTTGCTTTAGCAATGGTATATTGACTATACATTATTATTTCTCAGTCTCTTGTGTAGAGTACAACCAGAACATAGAGTAAATCTGTATGCAGTATTTAAAAAAAACGACTGGAAAAAAAACCTATAGGCTCCAATAGGCTTAAGTGGCAAATACACTATATGGACAAAAGTATTGAGACACCTGACTTTCTCAGCCATGTGTGGTTCTTTCCCAAACTGTTATCTGCAAAGCGGAAGGCACACAATTATATAGTGTGTCTTTGGATGCAGTAGCATGAAATTATCCCTTTCTAGGAGACCCAAACCTGTTAAAGAATGACAATGCCCCTGTGCACAAAGCAAACTCTGTTAATACATGTTGGAGTGGAAGATTTCCTGACCTCAACCCTATTGAACACCTTTGGGGTGAATTGGAACACTGACTGCACCCCAGGTCGCCCTCATTACCTGACTTTACTAACACCCTTGTGTCTGAATGGGCAAAAAATCTTTAAAAGTACACTCTAAAATCTAGTACAACATCTTCCCAGAAGAGTTGAGGGAATTATAATAACATTTGGCAATATAGTTTATTTAGTGTGATCTCTTCTTACACTTGAGCAATAGTAGGAGCCTGGCTCTTATAATCCTAAAAATAAAGGTCCTTTAATGTCATTGCTAACTCCTGTATTTGTCCAATTTCATGCCAAAATGACTGCTGTGGTAAAGATCTATTACACTAGATTTGTTCGAGATGCTTGAGCATTACATACACATGTTGTAAGGGTTTAATTAAATGGCAACTTGCTAATAAGACCAACCTTCAATCACATCATTCCATTCAAAATGCTAAAGTAATAAGAAAATTTTACTATTGCATCAGCAAGATCACTCTCTGAGGTAAAATGCAAACTGGATACTCACAATGTAGTATTTAAGCTGCTACAAAGAAATCTTAAGAATTCAGAGAGGTCAAGGACAAAGAAAGGACTGTATGGCCAAAAACTTTACAAACCTGATGTTTACTTTTTTCAGAGACCTGAAATGTCCAGCAAAGGCCTCGCTTAGCATCTGGCTTCATTGTGATGCCAAGTTGATCTTTCTACAGTCCAAAGAAGCTTAATCAGGAATGGGAGTGGTAGCAGCCAAGAAAGAAAATGATTGGAAGAAGAACAGGGTGAAAAGGCTTAGATTTGCTGAAGATTGGAATGGACATCATTGGAAAATAGCATTAGGAAATGACAAATCCAAGTTTGAAAGGGATAATTTCACAATCTTCACCAGTATGTGAGAAGACAATTTGGAGAGAGATGAAAAATTGAGTGTTTGAGGTCTTAATGGTGGAGGGTCTGCCCTAGTGTGGGGCTGCATTTATGCCATGAATGCTGAAAAAAGCCTGGTATAATATACCAGAAGATTACTTGAGAAAACCTCAAGACAGTATCCTTAAAAGAGTTTAAGGTGTGCCTAGTGCAAGGAAGTGTGTGTTTTTACAAAAAAAAAAAATGTTGTGTAAATATTTTTAGTTACTATCTTAATAAAGAGACCAAAAAAAATAAATATGGTTGGTCATTTAAACTTTTCTAAAACAGCAAAGCTGGCAGTGGCTTTGACGCAGTACTTCTGCTAAAGTTGTCTGTAAAAAATTTCCATCCCAAGCAGCCATGGCATCGCAAACATGAACAGTGCAATGGTGTGAACAGTCCCATGGGCTGTTCATCCATCATCTGATCGTCTTCCAGCTGCCATTTCTGCCCTCACTTATGGATAAAAGACCAAGTGTTTGACACTGTATCAATGTCATGTGCATGCTACCTATCCCGCCCATGTGTTTCCTGGCACACTCTGACCTCTGCTTAAAATGTAAAGAATGCTTTAATCATTCAGCGTTCATCCCAGTGATAGCTGCTTCACTTATCCAGCTATACCGCATTCTCCAAATAACCACATGATCATCCTGTGCTTAAAGTGGCTGAGACATGAGGTCAGCCTGCAGCCTTGCAGTCGGATCCCATTTATTTTCTAATGGGGGATTTTAATTTTCTGTAGGATGTTTGAGAAGCCCTCTCGTCAATATCAAGCCCTTTCGAACAGCATTTTAAAGCTGTATAGCATCTCCTCGTGACAGCGCTGCTCATTGTGATTTAAGTATCATAAATAAATGTAATCAATAATATTATTTGTGAATGCTTATTAAACTGCTGACCTGCAAACATCTTTATACATTTACCATTATAAGCAAAGAATTTATAAATTTATAATTTATAATTTATAAAGTCACACACTGGCCAAATATCTATCTGAACAGGATGTCCCTTGTCCACATTAATTAACCAATCAGTTGTATTCTTTGGCTTACTCCCGATTTAATAATAAATGCTAATAATAAAAACCAATTTGAATTATATTTATATTGACTTCTTGCATCCAATTTTGGATTATACAGGAAAAATCCGAAAAGTCATCCCCCAAAAACTTCACGTTTGCTGCTCATACTGTTAGAAGAATTATAGCCAGTGTACTGAATGAACAGTCATATTGCTAGCATTGGAAATGTTTCCTGTCGTCCTGCCAATCCAAGCTTGCTTTCACCACCCAACCCTGACTGCACGATGCTCGAACTAGTGCCTTACTGTAGGCCATAATAGACACCTTTTATACATTATATTTAAGTCCTGATGCTGAGTGATGGTTCTGCATACTCTAATATAATAGTAATTAGTTTTTTTTATGAAATCCCATTTATTATTTACTGGGAAATTCACATTGTGTTTTCCGGTGTTGTGTAGTGGTATTTTTTTATTTTGTTCCTGTTTACCAACGTTCCAGACTGTCAGCTTAGAGTATGTGTGCGGTTGAATCATGGGAAGTTTTGGTGGCTCTGATAAAATTAAGAGCTTTACAGTGACAGGCAGTAAAACTTTCTCTTTCTCATGGAATGTCTTACACACAAGGTGCAAACTGGTCATGGTTAAAGTTATTCAATATTAAATGAAGCTCAGCCGGAGGTGGGAAGTAACACAGTATAAATAGTTCATTATTGTATCGTGTAAGGAGATTTTTCTGGTATCAGTACTTCACAATTTATTTTTACTTTTACATTTTTACATGAATATCTGTACTTTCTACTTCTACTTACATTTTCAAATCAGGCTCATTACTTTAGTTTTAATCTTTTTGGTGATGTGATCAATATTTTTTCTTCTCATTGCACACCATTTTCAGCCCATCAACCTATTTCTTGTCATTGCGCAGCTTTTTCAATCTACCACTGGTGTATCATTTCCTGGCTTTCACACACCACAGACGTAGACTAGTTCATCGTTGCTTTACTTGTATTCTATATGGTGGATGTTCAGCCTTGATACAATTATTAGATAACAAAATTATAAATTCTTTTTTATTAATATATTAATATGACGTGGCGTCCAGCGTTACCAGCGTGACACTAAAACAGGTAGCAGTAATGGCTACTTTTTTACTTAAGTACATGTCAGAGCCCAAACTTCTTTACTTTACCTTGAGTGAAAAAAGTTTTAGTAGTCAGTACTTCAAATTTTACCAAAGTCTTTTAAAACATCAGTATCTGTACTTTTACTTGAGTGAAGGATGTGTGTACTTTTGCCATCTTTGATCTCAGCTTTAGTAGATGCACAATATTTTAGTTTTTCCCCTTTTTTTTCCCCCCTTACTGTCTCATTAGTTTGATCATTCATGCTCTGTTTTACTCTTTGACTCAGTGGTATAGCAGCATAGATGAGATGTCAGTGAAGTGAATTCAGACCACATGTCTTTCTTAAGCCACAAATCCTACGTCTTTTATCTTCTGGATGTTGGTGCATTAATGACTTGACAATCTAAGGAGTTAGAAAGGGATGTCCTGTATGATTCTTATCTCCAGGGAGCTGCTCAAGCTTTTTTAATAGCAGTGGAGTGGAGCTCCAGGCCAACTGATCGTATCACCAAATCAAGTGCCGTTAAATCGAGTTGGGAGTGTGTCGGAGACAGGGCCAGTGGGAGATTTGGCTCTGGTGATCTTTACAGCTGTGCAATTATCTAAACTGGATGAAAGCCTGGTGCACACCTGTGAGGAAAAAACAGTTTAAGCTGAAACACAGGAATGAGCATTTGGGAGAGTCAGTAAATGATTCACCAAAAAATAAATAGGTTTAATAAGAATTTTGATTTGTATTTTGATTTCTTTTTTCTGAAAGAGTACAAGGATAGACAAACCTGATAATATAGTATGTAAAGTAATGCTGTAAATACAGTCCATATGTTTCTTAATGTAATATAATGCTTTATATGATAATGTTCCATCAGTTTAACGACTGCTGCATGTATTTATTTATTTTAATTTCTTGCTTTCTCGCATGTTTTATTTAGCACTTTATTTGCAAATCGACCTAAAACCAGTGATGAAGGAGAAAATAGAGCACTCTCAATCCCACTGTCTTGCTCTGTGTCAGTTGCTTCAGCATCCTCTCTGCCTCCTCCCTTCCTCAATGTTCTGATGTTCAAATCAAAGCGTTTGCAAATGTATTATTATTTTTTTATCTACCGAATTTGCCTAGCTTCCTACTCGTAAAAAAAATAAAAAAGTGTGTTGAAGGAGAATACTAATGACAAGAGCCTGGTGGGAATTAAATGTCTGAAGTTCAAAGCACTTCGCACATCACAGCAGCTGTCAATCATGAGGCAGCGAGGGGCAGAGGAGAGGCAGCGAGGGGAGGGTTCTGGTAGACAAGAAAGCGTGAAAGGAGTGAAATAGGACAGAAGGGAGAATTTGGATGATTTAAGAGAGAGGTACATCGCTTGAGGTAGTGATGCAGGTAGAGCAAGGAAGGAAGCTGAGCACTTGTGCGTGTCACTCTGGATAAGGGCATCTGCTGAATGGCGTAAATGTAAAAAGCTTCAAGTAAGGAAAGAAAGGTTTTGGTGACAGAATTGGAAGAGATCCCGAAGAGACACTGAACTCTCCCGAGATGAGTTTTCCATAAGATGGTGAGAAACAGCTGTGAAACCCCATCTCTCTCTCTCTCTCTCTCTCTCTCTCTCTCTCTCTCTCTCTCTCTCTCTCTCTCTCTCTCTCTCTCTCTCTCTCTCTCTCTCTCTCTCTCTCTCTCTCTCTCTCTCATACACACACACACACACACACACACACACACACACACACACACACACACACACACACACAAACAGTGTGGTGTGAATAAACATTCTCACTCACTCACAGCTGTGTTGGATCTTGAGACCAGGATTTATGTTACACTCTTGGGTTGTGTACGTCTGCTTGTGACTGATTTCATTCAGGAAGACCTCTATGTTAAACATTTATTCTATAATTCAGAAATTACCCTCACTGACCACTGTATTTCAAACACCAGAAACTCCACTGCTTTAATCAGTCTATATGTAGCCAATCATGTGGCAATATCACAGGTCAAAAAAGGTCAAGCAGATACATGACTTCAGTTCACCTTCAGCCAAAAATCCAGTAATAAAAATGATATACATTTAAAATAATTTACATTTAATGCACTTTTCTGGACACCTGACAGATACACAGTCCACATTTAGTCCCTATTTTATTTTGATAAAAGTATTGGGACACCTAACTTTTCCAGCCATATTTGCCCAAACTGTCACCACAAAGTTAGAGACACAGTTCTATAGGCTGTCTTTGGGTGCAGACACATTACATTTTTTCCCTCCACTTAAACTAGGAGACCCAAACCTCTTCCAGAGTGAGTTTAATGCAAGATCCATAAAGCTATGGTTTGGCGTGCATGGGCCTGAGTGGCCTGCTATAACCCTCATGGGATGAATTTGATTGCTGACTGCACCCCAGACCTCCTTACCCTAAATCAGTACCTGATTTCAATACTGCTCTTGTAGCTGATTGAACACACTGTAAAATCTAGTGGAACATCTTCCTCGAAAGAGTGGAGGTGATTGTAACTTCATAACAGCAAATGCGGACTAAATGTGGAATGGGTTGTTTAAAAAGCACATGTGACTGTGAATTACGGTCAGGTGTCTACACACTTTTATTTCATAAAGTGCATATACTTCAGAGAAATCACGTTTGTACTTTTAGTAATTTTACATGTTAGAAGTAGCCACATACATATGATACTTGGTTTGTTTTTTAACAAACATTTTCTTTGTTTTTTTGGGGAATTTCTGAGCATCTGTATGTGTAGCCTTTTGTCAAATAAAATGTATAATGGCTCAGTTTATTTCTTGTTTCTTCTGTTTGCAGGTTTGATGGAAATTTTAACACAAACGTGTCAAAGACCATCAGCTGCGATCGACTTTCCCCTAACGTCAACAGCCGAGCTTTCAACCCAGGACGAGACCTCAATTCTGGTGAGTACAACAGCGAATACACACGCGTGCACACAAATTGTACACGGAATGTTCATTTCCATCTGGCCACCTGCTGCTATGGCAACAGTTTTTAAAGCAGATACCTGCATGTGTTCGATTGTAAAAAAAAAAAAATTTTGATAGAATAAACCAATACTGTGTGCATCTCCCCCCCCAACACACACACACACACACACACACACACATGCACAAACACACGTTCGCACTATATTTGTCTGAATGACCCCTGTACTATCACATTCCTCCATTTAGGAAGTGTTTTCATAATTTTTTTTTTTTTTTTTTGTTATTGTGCATATGGTTATGCCGTGTGTGCACTCGCAAAAGTACAGACATATCTCTATTGCCTTTCATAGAGAAAATAAAAACTTTATCTTCTGATCTGTCTTAGGAGCTCTTTTCATCTCGTTGTCATATATTTATGACTACATGCTTCTCTGAGCAGCAAAGCTCTTAGCTTTAAGTATCTTCGAAACAAATATTTAAAGTAGTCACACAGATGTTCGTTCGAGCTGCAGTGATCTGCGAATGCTCCAGTGTCTGGCATCGTTCCTTTCCCATTTAGCTTCAGCCACATTCTTGCTCTCTCCAGCCAAACCCAGCCCAAATCATCTTCCTTCACAATGTTGTTTTTTTTCTGAAGGGAGAGAGATGGGGAGAAAGACTGGGAGAGAGATAGAGGGGGAGAGACAGGGAGAGAAAGAAAGATATCACCAGTATGTCTGTGTGTCATTAGTTTAAACAGTGCTTAGGAAACTGTAGAGACCTGACATCGGGAAAAGCAGACAGGACGGATCCAACCTTCTTTCTGATGAATCAGTGACTCTTCGATGTTGTCTTCTCTCTCTACACACTCCTCCCCTCTTCTTCCCTCTCTCCTCCCCTCTTCTTCCCTCTCTCCTCCTTGCCTCTTGACGTGTTTATTTCCCCCCAGAGTGCTCTAGTACACTTTCGGCTGTCATACACGAGTGTCATTCTCGGATGAAATGAGGCTCGGGACTCACTTAACCAGGGTGTGAGTGAGGAGATAAATGAGGTGATGTCAGAGACGATGTCGACAAATAGAGCAGAAACTGAGTGCTTACAGAGAGGGAGGATGGGAAAGGTTTTAATATTATAAGGCTCGCTTTGTAAATTAATGGGAGTCTCATTACTCTGAATGTCATGTGTGTTTTTAATATTAGTTAATGTACACCCAGGTTTAATGTATAACGTTTCAGAGGCGTTTAAACAATGTTCCAGTGCAAAACGTTTACCCATGACTGTGCGTGTAGTGTGTGTGTGTGTGTGTGTGTGTGTTTAGATCAGATTGAGATGAGGCAAGCAACAAAATACGTTTATAAATGTTGTGTTCAGACCTAAATAAAGTCTGTAATGTCTTTTTTTTTAAAATGTAATAATTAATTTTTATATTTATTTACATTGTGGATTTTTATTTAGTTGTAAGGATGCTTCTTGAAAATGTATTGATTATCATTCTTTTTTTTAAATATGGTTTAGAAAGGAATGTTACTTTTTAACATTAAAACCCCCACAAATGAATTAATAAAGGAACCACACTAAAATTTGGTTAAATTAAAGCTTTCTATATTGGCACCCTGATGCATGTTCACATGTATATCGATTCGACTTATGATGAGAAAGTAAAACTAACTCGAAATAAAAAAAATTTTTCCCCACTCTTGAAATTTCAGTATAGACTGTTGAGGTGCAACTGCTACAAAGAAGAAAGTTCTTCATTTATTCAATCTCTTACCCAGCTTTCCTAAGCATGTTCCATCATTCCATTTCTTTACCCTTTCTCCTTTTTTTTGGAGTCCTTTAGTTTTCTGACTGGATCTTGGTTTATGTAGATAGAATGCACCTCTTGCTCCTGTTCATGTCCTACACTTCTACTATATTGTGCAGGCATTTTTATTTCTGAAATAATTTTGAATATAAGCCACACATGATATGTAAAGCTGTAAATGAAAAGCATCATTCGCTCACTTTACTCTGGTGTAAGAGATTAGCAGGAGCGAGAGGCACATTTTTATCTATATAAACCATCATCTTATCTAAAACAAAAGGACTTAGGAGGAGGAGAACATGTAAAGAAACGGAAAGACTGAGCAGGGTAAGGAGCCTGAGGGAGGGATTGAGGAAATAAAGCCCTTTTGCTTATGGAGGTGGTGGTTTTCAGCTTCTCTAAACATTGAGTGGAGGATTAAGTGTTGTGAAGCAGTGAACGTATATGATTCCTCAAACTGTCAACATGCTCCAGAGTTCCTGTTTATATGCTGAGTCCTGATTAATGGTGCTGGGTGCTGGTGGATATGTCTGGCCTTCTCTTTCCTGTTAAAAACTCAAGTTTAGTACAAGTGGCATTGTAAATAAGTCCTTTTCACATTTCTCTTCTCTTTTTTTTGTCTTTAAATTTGGCTGTGTAGCCATAATATAGTTAAGATGGCTTTACACTAATAAACAAGTGGCTCACTCTCATGGACTGAATTTTGGCTGGCATTGGTTGGTTCAAATGCTGAACCTGGAACCGTTTGCTGACATTAAAACAAATGTTTGACATTCTAGAAGTTTGTGGAAATGTACTTAAACTATACCAAGGGTAGTTTAGGAAACGTCTGCTCTTCATTAAACAGGAATACTTTCCCATGATTGAAGCAATCACCAGTGGTGGACAGATTTGCTCAGTGACAGGACCTAAGCAGTTTCTCTTTAAGAAACAAGCAGATAGAGCCCCACCCCTAAGACAACTAAACTCAGCCTTCTGAAGAGCCTGAGGGTTTTGTTTGTTCATCTGTGAACTACCGCAGTACTTTTGGAGAACACATCATAAATCCACACATGCTGTTTACACACAGCCTCAGTGCTCAATAAGTCATAGTTTGTATTATGATCTCATGAATCCATGGCTGCTGTACATTTCTTGTTTTTGCACGGTACAAATTATTTAGTTTAGTGTATGGATTTAGCAATTTAACATATGTCTACTAAAATAATTCGATTTTGTACTATGCACAAAGAAGATACACCTCAAAGGTTTATTAGCAAACCTATTCAACTAGATCATCATCTTTTTGCTAGTTGCTAGCAAATTCAGCTGATCGGCCACATTGTTCAAACTCATATAGATCGTTTTATTCAGATCAGCAATAAATAGGTGTACTCTTTTGATTTATGTATTTATTATTATTATTAATTTATTTATTTTGTTTTTGTATAAAATGTATGAATACACTTTAATATACAGTTTAAACAGTTATTAGTTAAAAACTATGGAAATTGTCCCTCATTTTCCAAGTTCTATCTTAAAAGCAAGTATTTGATCATTTGCAAATAAGAGCAATTTTTTCTTGACACAGTTTTGTATATTAAACTGAAGAGGAGTTTGCTTTAATACAATAGATTTTACCTGATGTAAATGAATGCAAAGAATCCCTAGCATGCAGCGTTTAGCCTATACATTTATAACAAAACTGATCGGAACCTTCTGATTGGTGAATTTTTTTTTTGTTTTAAATTGTGTGAACCCGCAAGGGTACACAATTATTTGTTTATTTATTTATTTTTACACGGCCTCTTTTAATTTGCATGTATTTATTTTTATACAATTATTTTGTATGTCTGTTTTATCATTAAAACCTACACTATTCAGCAAACATATGTATAATCACATCTACCATTTGTTACTGTGGTTTGTCACGTTGCCCTTCCCCTTATGTGAACATGAGCATAACAAAAATAAACCAGAAATACTGTTTTTTTTAACTGGAGTTTTATAACATAAGCCCTGAAGAGAAGAGATTTTGTTCTTGGTCTAACATCTGGACAAAGGAATTGGTTGCAAACATGTACAGCAGTTTATACCATCCCTCTATATCTCACAAAAGATTTTATGGAAACACTGACCTTGTAAAGCTTAAAGGACAATATTCAGAATGTCTAGAGTATATTCCTATAATAAGTTCTCATCTTTCCCCAGTGTGGTCCTTAAATAAGCTTTTTTTTTTATCCTGTTCTAGCAAGAATACACACATCCCTGAAAACTGAAATATAGTGAATAAGTAACATTATTTGAACCCAAAGCTGTGTTTTAATATTCTACCATGACTATTTTCCAGGTGTAGAGGGTCATTTAGCACTCGTCCCTCACCCTGTCTTTCTTGTTCCTGCTTATGCAGATTAAATAAACACTTAGGGCAGTGTGAGCGATGTGATTGGGGTGTTTGGATAGGATGATCTTGTCTTTAAGAATCTGGGCTCAGGGCCTCACAAACCAGGGGCATGTCCAAGCAAAACACACTCAGGCTGCCTCGTCACACTTCATTAGCACTGCGGCATTACCATGCGCCAAGAGTACCGCACTGTAGCAGCCTGGGTGAGGGGCGTCGCAGCTGAGGCCTGAGAACCAGCTGGATGATGTTTGGTTAGTTTTGGGAGATAATACAAAAGAGTACTTCCTGGAGTGACTTTGGATTATAAGAAAAGGTGCTGAACTACTTTGAACACAAGATCAATATAGAATCTTTATCACCATGTCAATACAGGTAGAGATGTACAATGGATATCAAGCCTACGTACACATAAAACCAAGATAAATCCCTTATTTTTCTTACTTGATGCAAAAATACGGCAATATAAATAGGAAAAATCATAATCAGAAACTTTTTAGGAGGTAAAAGGAAACATGACGACCAACTAAATTTTTCTGATTAACTTTAAGTAAATATCATTTTATTCCTGTAGGATTTTTTCTTTACATCTTTAGTCACTGTATGACTGTACAGTAACTCACTGCATGGCATACCACTTGATTCTGATTCTGACCCTGGTATCAATCAGGAGAAGGGTTGTATATTGTATTATTTTCATACCCCTGAATGTAACAGTTTACTGATGTGACAGATTCGGATTGGGCTAAAAACCTATAGATATTTTCCATTGTGTCCAACCTCGCACTGTAAAACTAATCCAATCAAAATGGAGCTTTTGAGGAAATGTTTGTGAAGCACTGGAAATCAAACTATACACTTTATTTACATGGAATATATTGCTGCCACAAAAAAATCAACAGCTAATAAACTCTCTCCTTTTCTTGTGTGTGCTTTAGTGTTGGCCGACAACCTGAAGTCAAACCCCGGCATCAAGTGGCAGTACTTCAGCTCCGAGGAGGGCATCTTCACTGTTTTCCCCGCTCACAAGTTCCACTGCAAAAGCACATACGAGCACAGGAGCAGGTGCAGCAATACACACATATAAATGCACACACACATACATCTGACCACACTGATGCAGTGAGTTAAAGGCTGAGCATACACCACCTATCAACAGATCTCAGTAAAAAGCCACATATATCTGAGAATAAAGCTTGTCAGAACTCTTTTTTTTTTCTGCCAGAAGCTCACACACACATGTTTCCTTCAGCATGGAATATGAAGCCTCAGTCTTTATTTGTTTTGCATTTAGACCACTTAACTGAACGAAACCTAAGACAAATGCTCTCCATATGCTTGAATAATCACTTGGATCACATCACACTTTCCCCCCATAAAAACACTTTCCCTGCTCATTTTGGGAACTTTTCCAGCATAATTGAATAGTTTTTTAGCTTTGTTGCCCAGATCAAGATCTTTTGTTCAGAGACTCAAAACCACACCAAGATGGGGTTTTTTTTTCCCCTGTTTTTTACATCCCAGTGTAGCATATTGTTCAGTAACTACACTAAAACTAATAGCAAAAGTCTTGAAAAAGTATGTAAGAAAATGGGAAATCTATGAAGTGTTTTAATGTTTGTGGTTTAAGAGGAATTCAGGTAGATTCTGTATGTTTTAATTTAATCAAATGTGTGATTGAGATAATTGTAATCTGTAATCTTTTATAGCATTTTAGTGCAGCGGGCAGAGTTTTGATCTTATAGCTCCAGGGTCAATACTGGGTTAAGGTTACTTTTGGTTTAGCATTTTTTTTTTTTTTTTTTTTTTTTTTTTTTTTTTTTTTTTTGCAGTTTCACATGTTCTCTCAGCGTCCTTGTGGGTTTCCTGCTGTTTCTCTAGTTTCCATCCACCTCCAGAAAACATTAATTGGTGACTTTAAATAGTCCCAAGATGGACCGGTTCCAATTCCAGGATATATTTGAGTGTTTGCTGAAGATGAATAATTGAATGATATTGTATAATACTACAAGCAGCCATCTTAATATTTTATTTTAACATGTATAGGCCTATCAGCTACAGATCCAGTCCGTTTGTTTTGTAAAGAAAAACTCAAGCTCAGTCTGTTAATCTGTTATGACTACACACTAAGCCAGGTAAACAAGAACAAGGTAAACAAGATCAGGCAATTTCAAGGTTCTCACACCTGAGGCAGGTAGTTTAGAAACTCAATCAATGCTTGTGACTAGTTGAGTTTTGTCATTATTCCCAATAAACAAAATCTCCTGAATAAATTGGTGCATTTTAGTGGATTTAGCAACTCCCGTCTGCTAGGACAAGAGTGATGGAAAGTGAGTCACACATACACAGGGCCAGATGGAAAATGAATCATTTCATGTATGTACAACAATATTACAGCGTATAGAAAGTTCCCTGAGACAAGTTTCTAGCTTGGACAACCCAAATAAGCACAATTATGTTTCCATGAACATGCTTTTTTTTAAATAAAGGTGACAAAATAAAGATTCATTAGGGCAATGCCATACAAGAAAAAAATCTGACTGATCAGTTTTTAAACGAAAAATGTTATTTTATATAAAGTTCAATGGCAGTGAAGCCTTCATGGTGGGAATTTATTTGCAAGAACTTTATTTGGTTCCAGTTTTACAGAGCAAAGCATGTATTAATTTTTATAGCAGACACCACGCCTGAGGTCCAGCAGTCAACACAGCAAAAGTTTTTTTTTTTTGTTTTTTTTTTTGTCTAATAAAACTGAGACTTTTACAGCATATTGTACAGGCCAGAAATGTCAAAGTAGCCACTAAAAACAACAAATGAAATGTCTGACAGATTTTCACTGCTGTTCCGCTGTAGTAAGAACACAGAAAACATGCCAGCATGGTGTTCAGCAGGTCCACTGGGGTTTGCTCTGTGGCAGGGTCGGGGTTTGATTCTTAGAAAGTTCTAAAGTTTATTCACTGCTTTAATCGGCTCTGTGCATTTGCCTGCTATGCTGAGGTTTCCTCATTAATGCTCACCAGAAATGATCTGTGGGAGTTTTGGGAAAAAATTTTTTATGCTTTTGTAGCTCTTTGTTTGTCTTGTTCTCTCTTAGTTTTTTTTCCTGCTCATTTTCTTCCTTCACTCATAGAGGAGTGCATTCAACTGTATGAATGAATGTTGTTTTTGTGCACAAATAGTGGCAGTTGTGTACACACACAATTCTAAATGCATATTCACATTTTACATCCATACATTGTAGAAATTCTAATGCAATTTTCATTCATTTTGATTGAAATGCTAAACTAGATGTATTCCTGCTCCTACATGACAAAATAATGTAAAAAAAAAGAACCAAATCATATTTGCTACATTTATCCCCTTCTTATCAGTAAAAGAAATTCTGGTGTATGTAAATTTACTTTAATTAATAATACTTTAAATCTTTTAAATAATATATTTTTTTTTTATTACAGACATTTAACAAAAAGTATTTTGCTGTACATTACTGTTTAAGATTGTGCTTATGACCATTTAAAATGATTTTGAGACCCTCGCAAACAGGGGATTAGCAGAGGGATCTCAAGGGGTTTTCCTTCCCACCGTCTCTGGTTGGCTCATCGATCTGGATTTCTGCACATCGACTTACTGACACAGTTTTTCTAAATAAAATTTAATTGAACTGCAAAAACTATATACAGAAAACAGCTGTATGTAAAGATAGAGGAGCATGAGTGCTTCACTTCAGTCCAGATTTTATTTATAAGTGGTGCTTTTCTGTGTTTGTCGTGTCTGTGTTTTCTGCTCTCTTTTTCTTTGCTAATTATTTTAACACCTCATCAACCAAAGGATCTTTCCTGAATATTAAGATTTTACATCTTTTTTTTTTTTCCCATCCTTTTGTCAGGCCTGTGTATGTGACCGCTGTGAGGCCGCAGTCGAAGCATGTAGTGGTGCTTATCGACCACGGTGCCTCGGTCAGCGAGACGCAGCTCCAGATCGCCCGCGACGCCGCTCTTGTGATCCTCAACTCCATCGACGAACATGATAAAGTGAGAAAATCCAAACATACAGCATGTACATGTCATGTCTTTCTAAGAACACGTTAGTTCTGATTTATTGTGATGTTTTTTTTTTTCTAATTCTCAAGAACACTATGTAAAATCAACAATGTTAGTTAGTGCCACTTTGCTCTATGGCCAAGATTTGGCATTGTTATATTTGCATTTCAGATCAATGGGTTTAAAGAATTTCATACAAAAGGTAGCAAGAAATAGCAAGAAAAACTCTGCAAGAAAAAACCAGAAACATGAAAAAAAATAAAGAAAAAGTATATTTGAAGTTCTTTAATTGCTTTTGTTTTAAATGGACCTTTACTTTACTGTGTGTTCATGTTTTTTCGTCCTGAAATCTGACCTACTGTAGCCCTGTTGTTTTCTCCTCTGCAGATCTCTGTGTTGACAGTGGCCGATGCGGTTCGCTCATGCTCCTTGGACCAGTGCTACAAGAGCCTCCTGTCTCCTGCCACCAGTGAGACCAAACGCAAGATGAGCTCGTTTATCAACAGTATTAAGTCCTCCGACAGCGCTACCCAGCATGCCATGGGCTTCCAGAAGGCCTTTCAGCTTCTGAGGAACACAAGCAGCATGGGCAGACACCACAGCAGTAAGACACGGGATACAGCTAGAACCTAAAGCTGAGCTGGTTCTCTTCGAGCTTTAGTAATGTTTTTTCTTTCTATCTGTTTTGCCTTCTCTGTCCCAGACACTGACATGGTGATAATTTACCTGTCATCGGGTGTCACCTCTCGAGACTCCTCGGAACACGAGAAGAGAGCCACTCTGAACGTAGTTAAAGAGGAGAATCGGCACCTCAACAACTCTGTAATGATTCTCACCTATGCTCTTATCAACGGTAACACACCATCAAACCTTTTCTTACCCTCCACTATGACTTGTACTTCACCGACCCATTCATCTTAGTCTCTGAGTAGCTTTGATGTGTGTATTTGTGTATGCATGCGTATACATGCTCTTAGTTTTATCAAATATTTTGCTCAGTCTTCACTCTTTTCATCGTTTTGTCTCTGATTTCTGTAAGCGTGTGTGTGTGTGTGTGTGTGTGTCATAAGAAAGCCCTCTCTTTTGTCCTCCTCACCTGGCCCTCTCTCTGCATGCATTAGCCTGTTATTAACATACATTAGCTGGGCATTAGGAGAATTAAAATGCAGGATGTCTAAAGGAAGAAAAAGAAAAGCAGCAGAATACATCAAAGGGCACTCGGTGACATGAAAGTGCGCAGAGGGCTTTTTGTGTTGTAGATGACGGAAATATGATTGGACTTGATTAGCTTGGTAGTGTATGAAGAGCAGAATTGTGCACTAGCTCTGACTGAAACTCGCATCGAAGATCAGACAAATTACTACATCAGAAGGGAGGAAAAGGATTTTGAAAAGTCCTGTTTCGTCCGACAATTCGCTCAGTATCACTTATTTATTGCATTAAACAACAATGAGCCAAACTCCACAAACATCCATCTGTATACACTGTTACTTGCTATTGTAGGTCTTCATATCTAAACATGTTTACAAGCTACTACTTTCTGTAGGCAGAGGTGCAAAGATCCATGGTTTAGTCATAAACAAGATTGTAACCTTGCTACAGGAACCACCTGCTTTTCTTCTTCTTCAGCTTCATTTGCATTCAAAACTAATGCAAATATAAAGCAATTCACTAAAGGCAATCAAAAAAGATCTTCTGTTTTATTCAGGGGAAAATTAAGAAGCTGAAAATTAAGTAACAATTACACTGTACTTTTGATTTGATTTTGCTGCTTGGAGCACATCTTATGGGTGGGGCGGATGTTGGTAGTCTTCTATTGACTTTATTTGGCACCTTTGTAGAGAGACAAATGTTTGTGGATCTAAGTTGGTAATGCTGTTGTTCTTCTTCCTTTTATTATTATTATTATTATTATTATTATTATTATTTAAAAACAATGTTTTTTGTATGCAGAGGGAGTAACAGGTCTAAAGGAGTTGGCGTTTATGCGAGACCTGGCGGAGCAGAACTCTGCGAAATACAGTGCTTCGGATCGTACTTCACTTCCTGTGGTGAAGGGCAGCATGATGGTGCTGAACCAACTTAGTAACCTGGAGACCAGTGTGGGTCGTTTCTACATCAACCTGCCCAACCGCATGATTGACATTGCCACCTTCAGCCTGCCCTACGCAGATCAGATGGGTGATGGTGAGTTGGCTTGTGCTGTGTCTCATATTTACAATACAAATGCAATACATACATATTGTTTTTTTTTTTTTCTCCACCAGAGAATTCCTCCATTTGTGTTTTTTCTCCTATAAAACATCATTTATTCACATCATTATTAATTATTATTAGTAGTTGTCTGATACACTCAGAAAATTAGTGTATCAGACAAGTATGGTGTTTTTAACTCACTTGGCTATTTGAAACTAATTTGTTTTTTGAAAAGGGGTTGCCAGATCAAGCAGTTTGATTCCCGGTTCTATGCCTCTAATGCATTGATCCCTCAGCACATGCAACAGGCTACTCACTGTGTTCATTATTGTTGTTTCTTAATAATTATGATGCTAAGAACTGTTTTCTTTTCTTTTCTTTTTTTCTTTTTGTTAGGTTTTATTATGACAGTCAGCCGGCCATGCTACTTTGGGAACCTGCTGCTTGGAGTTGTAGGAGTGGATGTGAATCTGGCTTATATACTTGAGGATGTCACCTATTACCAGGACTCGCTGGCCTCATACACCTTTCTTATAGATAACAAAGGTATGAACATTGACACTGTGGTGGGGTTCAGTCAATTTGAAATTTTTCTTTTCCTCCATAATACAGCATTATTGTTTCATGAGCATTAATATGGCAACAACAAGCCTGTCATACATAGCTAGTGGAACAGCTTTGGCCTTTAGTATAGTTAAGCTGCATCTGACATTCACTGAAAGGTCTGTTAGATCAATTAAACGGTCCATTGAAAAAATTTTTAAAAACTCAAGGCTCTGTGCCAACATGACTTTGCTTTTCACAGTGTTTATGGAATATAACACAACAGGGTGTGCTGTTGTAGAAAATCATCAGCAACCTTGTGCTGTAATGTTGCCAGACACGAAACAAACGTACTCTTAACACCGTGAACAATTTATAAAAGGAGCATCAATATGATCAGATTTGATAATTCAACCTCAATATATTTACAATTACAATTGGTGAATTTCCTATTGGGATGAATGAAGTGTCTGTCTGCCTGTCTGTCTGTCTGCCTGTCTGTCTGCCTGTCTGTCTGCCTGTCTGTCTGCCTGTCTGTCTATCTATCTATCTATCTATCTATCTATCTATCTATCTATCTATCTATCTATCTATCTATCTATCTATCTATCTATCTATCTATCTATCTATCTATCTATCTATCTATCTATCTATCTATCTATCTATCCATTCACCCCCTTCTCTCGTTCTCTACCCTACTAGCTACCCCATTCCCCCAGATCAATCTTTCCATCCATCCATCCATCCATCCATCCATCCATCCATCCATCCATCCATCTTTTTACTTAGAATGTCTGCTGCAGTTGGTACTGATGTGCGCATGTCAAATTAGATTTTATGGCAGTTTATAGCAGATTAACTCAGACTTGATCTCAGTTTAATATCGCTTTAAATGTCTTTTTGATATCATTTACACAACAAAATTCCAGGCAAGGTTATGTTACATAAGTTATTGCACATAAATGAGCCAAAATAAGTGGTGTTAATTAGAGTTCCGTCTCATTTCCATTAATGAGGCTAAGCATATAATCTCTTGAGAAATTGAAGCACCACTCTCCGGGTGAGAGAGAGCGCTGCACCTGCCTTCTCCAGCTGCTCACTAAACACACAGTGAACCATAGCCAAGGCATGGCACTGAGGATTAAATGCCCCTTTATCAAGGTTGCCGTGAAGCACTGTAAAATTCAAGGTTTTATTACAGTGTGCCGCGAGAACGTTACGAGCCATCTGATTCAGTCATTTGAGAAGTGTAATTTAAATTTTAAATAGTACAGCACAAGTGTGGAGAACCAGTCATTTACAATACATGGCGGATTAGCAACTTATATAAATTGTAGAAACATGATAATGACTGTATGATGAGTGAATATGCAGTTTTCCTTGTTTAACCTCTGATGGTTTCTAAACCATTATTTGCTTTGGTCTAGAAAGTAAGTAGAGTTACAGAAACAGGATGGCGCACTGCAAGTATGAATCGATATAGAAGCCAACATTGCAGTTAGTAAAGCTGTAGCTTTTTTACATAAAAGCAATGGTCAGAACAAATGTAAATAAAGTTCACTATTTATGAAGGTATAAGGTTGCAAAATGTGAAAAATACATTTATGTTTTTTTTATCATTTTGACCCAAGAATTCACCCTTGTGAGTTCATGAGCCAGTATCAGCCAGTGGTGGACAGTGACGAATAAAATTTAATTCCTTACTGTTCTTAAGTAGGTTTTTTTGCGTATCTGTACTTTACTAAAGTATTTCCATCTAGAGGGACTTTTACTTTAACTTCACTACAATTCAAAGTCAAATATCTTACTACATTTTGCTTTTTAGTTATGAGTCAGGGTTTCCGCAGGGTCTTAAATAGTAAAAAATAAAAAAATGCCTTGAAAAGTCTTAAATTCGCTGTTCTTGGTCTTAAATAATTTTAAACAGGTATTCGTTTTCAAATGTCCATGTAACGCAACCTCTAATGCTCATTGAAATGCGAATTTTAGAATGTTTTTGTTTGTTTACATGGAGTTCTTTTTTTGCTAGTCCACATATAATTCCCTGGATTATGACTACAAATGAGACCAACATGCAACAGCCAAACAGCTTTCTGGGATTAACATTAATCTGTCTTGGATTCTACCACAGACGTGGTAGATTGCGAGTTTAGCGATAAATATTAAATGCTTAAAAAAATGGATTTAGGGCTTGGTTAGAGCTGTTGCTAGCCAGTTGCTAATTATGTATTTGTATTTTATTTGTCTTAAATTTTATTCCTATGGTCTTAAAAATGTCTTCAAACGTCTTTTTAAAAGTTAAGTTTGACTTTGTGAAACCTGCAGAAACCCTGTGTGTGGATAAAAACAACTGGTCAAGCAGCAAACAACCAATCAAAGTAGATGGCATGCTCTGTTTTTAACTTGTTTTGATTGCCGCTTGGTGGTATCGACTTAGCATGAACATACATTTTAGTGTCAGTTGATCTGCAAGCAGAACATTTTGAGAGTAATAAATGATGAAACTCCTGACGCTTAACTTGCCTCAACACCAATCGCCTTATTTGGGCGAGTTTGTCTTTTTTAAGTAGTTGAAAACAAGAAAAAGATTTTAGGTATAATAAATCATAGTATTTTGGATACTGAAGTACATTTGAAGGCAAATACTTTTGTACTTTTATTTAAGTGAAAGTTTAAATGGGGCGAACTTTTACTGGAGTAATATTTTACTTAGTGTATCTCTACTTTAATGGTTTGTGTTCTTCATCCGCAACAGCCAAGTGGTTGGGGAATGTAGTCCCTTGGTTTGGTTTGAATAAAAATGGGGAGTTGTTTTCTATTGCTGCTTGGTGCATATGTGCTGAAGGAAATTGAAGGATATACATTTTGTTTTCATTTTATGAATTTTAGTAATTTCTTAATTTTGGTTTACAACTCTGTGTACAATAAAACAATAGAGAATGCAGACAAATAAATAAAAGACTGGGGGTAATTCTGTAAGACATGTTTGATATCCTTGGAAAACAACTTTTACTTATGTGAAGGTTATTTACTAGACTGCTGTCATTTATTTATTTATGATATTACATTACTCCTTTCGAGACGAATGGTTAATTATTGTAACTAATTCTTACATAAAATTGTTTGGATTTTATTTTGGTCAGGTTTCACTCTCATGCATCCGTCCCTGACTCGTCCGTATCTAATGACAGAAGCCCCTCTACACACAGACATCATCCACTACGAGAACATCCCCGGATTTGCCGCTGTTCGCCAAAACATCCTCAGGTGAGAGGCTACTTCATTACATATACCCGTGATAAAGCATTAATAGTGTAGGGATTCTTTTATAGACTGCTCTGGGATGATTAACGACCCTCATTGTTCTCTGTCAGTTTGCCTCTGGGGAGCCAGGTGATCTCTGTGCCCATCAACTCGTCTCTGTCCTGGCATGTAAATCGTCTGCGGGACCCGAGCCGAGATGCCTACAACGTCAGCTACGCTTGGAAACTGGTAATGGCACTGCTGCCAACATTGTGTTCTGCATACCATGCTCTAGTTTTATTTCCTTTATATAAGAATCCAGTCACGAAACTATAAAGGTTCATTTCAAGGATTTCTACATTGACGATTTCTACATTCCTACTTAGTTGTTTCACAACTTTTCCCAGCATGCTCGTTTTCTAGGCTCCGGCTTCATTTATGGTTCCCGCTTTGCATTTCCAACTTAAATTGGTAGGCTTGGCAAATATATAAAAAATCATAATCATTTCAGCCATGTCTGCTTTTCGCAGCTGTCCAACAGTGTCGTGATGACCAATAAAAAAAATCTGTGCTGCTTTTGTTGTCGTACCAACTCCATGAAACTCCTTTCTAACAGGATTTAGCTTGATAGAATTTTGTGCCCCTGACCTACTTGCACTTCCATGAGGATATGTTTTTTAAGGAAAGTTATGAACTATGTACTGAATAACAGTGTCTGCCAAATGATCTAAATGTACATTTAAGTAAGATATAAAGTAAAAACTTATTTCAGCTACAATGCTTTTGTGGAAGCCTCTGCTGAACACTTACCTCATTGACATGCCACCAAAGTGTTTCATCTAAAGAAGAATGCCATTGTGTCCTAGTGCCAGAACCCATTTTTCAGGCGAGGTGGCTGTATTACGAGCTCCAGTGTTTTTTTATTCTGTTTCATAAAACACTTTTTGATTTTGAAAGTATTCATGTTTGCCATCAAAGTGAATTTAGATTTTCTAAGCCGGAGCGTGTGATCTCTATGTGTGTACTATGTAAATGCACTAGCATACTTAATATTGGGTAATCTGATCATGTCCCACTGCTGCCAACGCTCTGAGCGACACTATGTAACATGGCTATCAGATTTTACATGAGTATTAGATGTAATTTAAAAGTTCTTACCCTCCCCCCCTCTCACACTATTTTCATTGCTTTTGGTCTGTGATGTGTAGGTGCAGGACACCTCGTTTATCCTGTGTATAGTGTACGTTCAACCCGAGATCCCCGTGAAGCAGTTGAAGAACCTGAATACAGCCCCCAGCAGTAAGCTCTTGTACCACCGGCTCGACCTGTTGGGTCAACCCAGTTCCTGCCTGCATTTTAAACAGCTCGCTACTGTTGGTAAGCAACCCAAGACTTGAAACCACAACATTACTGTGACGCCCTGGGATTTCGGAATGGTCACCAAATCGATTCTGTGCTTAAGTCATGTACTGTACATTAGTGCTGTTAGTTTTTTTTCTTTCTCATGACAACTAGATGAATAATTTAAGTATATAGACTGATCAAAATAGCTGACTTTAATTACAAATAATTACAATTTATGCAACACTGTTAACACTGATTTTCTGTACAAACTAACGATTAGTAATGTGAAAAATATAACAATACAGAACATTATGCTAAAGGACACATCATCAATTATCTGGATGGTCTGATCCATTATTAATAATCAATAATTGTCATTAATGTCTAATAATAGCAGTGGTTTTTTTATCTGTATCAATAGCAATGTGCCAACAGTTGCGATTCTTATTTTTAGGAGAACAACCCTTGTTTAGATGTGGAACATCAGCAAAACACTATCATATGTTTTAACAATTACAAACAGTTCTAAATTCACAGGCCACATTTTCATGGTGCAGTAGTTATTGACCAAAGCACTGTTTGTGTATGTGTTTTGACAGAGAGCCCAACGGTGATGCTATCAGCTGGGAGTTTCTCCTCTCCTTATGAGCACCTGAGTCAGCCAGAGACCAAGCGCATGGTGGAGCACTACACAGCCTACCTGAGTGATAACACGCGCCTCATAGCCAACCCTGGCCTAAAGGTATACACACACACACACACACACACACACACACACACGCGCGCGCGCGCTACCCTCTTAGTGACACCCCAAACACAAACACCCACTGTCTCCTGAGTGACGACACATTCTTCATTATCAAAACCAGGCCTGGAGGTACATGAACACACACACAATGTGTATGATGGACTGAAGGAAGATTTGTGTGAAATTGTTTGGCACCGTATTTCTATGTTTGCATGATAGGTGGAATGCGGTTGCTTTTTATGATTTCAAACAATAATTTGCTGTACCCACACCACAGCATGATGATACATGCCTCATTGCCAACTCAGACCTGAAGGAAAACACGCACCTTGTTGCCGGAGTTACACAGTCACATTTATGGCAAAAGATGCATGCACAAGCTAAATTTACAGAATGAGTGTAACCCTGGAACATTATCAATTTAATTTTTTTTGCTACTTATCTAATTAACTATCTATAAAACAACAGCAAATGAATGCAGGTTTGTACAAAAAAATTATGTAATCTGTAAATTGGTTGCTAGCAAGCTTGTTAATTGCCAAAAAAAGTAAAAAAAAAACAGAAAAAACAAAAAAAAATTTAAGCATGCAAGTGCTGTCTAATTCAGCATCCTGACTCTGTATACTTTTTCATCCTTTTATCAAATAATTCATTATTAATTTACAAATAATTCCAGTTGAACAGTATAATGTAAAATTTCATGGCTTTACTCTACTAGTTAACACCGTTTCAATTTTGGATCTGTTGCTCTGCAAAACAAGCCACAGTCCAATCAAGAGTTCTATAAAAATAAAAGCAAAGGAGGTAATTGTCATTGATGCGAATTTGGCTTCGTTATCAATTTTGTTTACAGTAAAACAGGAATCAACCAGTTATGGTGAATTTTAATGAAATAAACAACTAACATGCCAGTGATGTTCTAAGCTCAGACCTGAACACTCACATCCATTCTTTTGCTTTCAATGATCTTTCCCTCTTTTCTTCTCTTTCTATTAATAATTAAACAGGTTTGATTGAGCCCTGGTAAAACCAGACTTATCTGTTTTTTTTCCTCACCTCTTTTCCTAGTCTTCTGTCAGGAACGATGTGATGGCGACCAGTCATGTGACGGACGAATGGCTGAGTCTCATGGAGTTGAGCAGCTTGAACTGCTACATTGTACGGCGTTACATAGCAACGCCCAATGGGGTGCTGCGGATTTACCCCGGCTCGCTGATGGACAAAGCCTTTGACCCCACCAGGAGACAATGGTGAGATTAGGGCCTGAGGGCACAGGTCTCCTTGCTCTAACACAACACCAAAAGCGTTCCAGACTCCCTGGGAGCTGGTGATGAACATCAAAACTAAAGAGTATTGGACACTGGTGCACTGCTTCTCTTAAGGCAATATTTTATGCAGATGTAAAGTTGAACACTTTAATGATTTTAAATCACCACTGTCTGGTCCTGAATGCAGGGAATTAAAACAGAGAGTAAAAAGTTGAGCTCAGGTCTATCCATATAACTATAAACTACTGGTGTATAGAAGGCAGATTCCATTTTTATTTACTGATTTATTGATTTTGCTTTGCTGTTTTAGGTATCTGCATGCTATAGCCAATCCTGGTTTGATCACTTTCACTGGACCATACCTGGATGTTGGAGGAGCAGGCTATGTGGTCACCATCAGTCACACCATCCACGCCTCAAGGTTAGAAACCGCAGTATTTGTAGATAACAGAAAGGCATATGAGGTCAGAATCAGAGGTGATGTTTTTCTGACAAAGGATGAAAAACGTGGGATCATTTGTTGCATTTGTGTAATGTGTTAACCTTCTAAAAAATTAATCATGGTATTGTTTAAGCTTATTTTATATAGGAATGTGATGAAATTGTTTACAATTTGCAGTATTTTATATCATGTAAATAATGATTTTATAGAGAGTTTGCCATTTCTTCTATTACATTTGATTGGAAAGCAACACTTAATTTGAGAACACAATACTCACAATGAAGTAACACAAAGTTTTGTGAATTCCCTTTTCTTTGAGAGGTACAATGTGTAAAATTGCCAACTTCCCATGTTTTACAATAAACTATGAGAAGGTCCCAGTTATATTGGAGTTGTTTTTTTTAAAGCAGTGATTAAAGCAGGATTTTTTTTAACCCAGGTGATTTATACTTTATTATTTTTCTTTTCTCACCTTCAATATTTTTCCTCTTTCACCTAGCTCTCAGATGGCCCCAGGCTATGCAGTAGCAGTAATGGGCATCGACTTTACCTTGCGCTACTTCTATAAAGTCCTGCTGGATCTACTGCCCATCTGCAACCAGGACAGGGGAAATAAAATCCGGTAAGCTTGCCCCAGATTCTTTCATCATCCTCTCTCTTTCTCGTTCTTTCAGACTACCAAAATCCAGCTTTATGTCTCATAGGGGCTCCAAGAAAAAAAGCCAGAAGCTCTTTAAAACTCCTTTTTTTTTAAAAATATGAATCTAATCAGATTTGCGGGTATTTAAAAAACAGCATTTACATAGTACTCTTATTTTCTCCCTTCTTTTTTGTGGTTTGTGAAGAGTAATTGTTCTGACAGTCTGAAGTAAAAACGAGATGTAAAAACAAATGTAGATGAAATAATGATGGATAAAGTAGAAAGAATAATTACGTGAGCAGTGTTTAAAATGGAAAAAAAAATAAGATGTGAGCTGGTGGTGAGAAACACAAACGGAGATAAGCTGATTATGAGCGCAGTCCAGACACATCCTGTTCTGTTCAGTGCCAGCACTCTTGTCCCATCTCCTCTTTTTTTCCCCCCCCTCTACTTCTCTTTTTTCCCTCCTAAAGGTTCATGCCCTCCCCTCCCCCTCTCTGTACTCCACACCTCCTCCTCTGTCTCTTTCTAGCTCTCTCTCTCTCTCTCTCTCTCTCTCTCTCTCTCTCTCTCTCTCTCTCTCTCTCTCTCTCTCTCTCTCTCTCTCTCTCTCTCTCCCTCTCTCAATTTTCAATTTAAGTGTGCTTTATTGGCATGTCAAAAATTTTACATTTGTATTGCCAAAGCAATTGCAGCTGCATACAAATATTACAGAAAATTTTACGAAGAAAAAAAGAGAAAGTAAGATGCATTTAGTTGAGAAGCTCTCTTGCTCTTTCAGTGTTCTGAGTGCCAGAGCCATTAAACAGGATTAGCTGAGTGGAATGGCCCAGTGTGGCTTTGACAATAGTGAGGACTATAGTGAGCTGCCTCATGGATCTGAGCTTTTCTAAAGAAAGTGGTACACACCCCTTGCACCCAGGACTTTGGACACTCGAATTCCTTCCTTTTAGTATGTCCATGAGCTTAATGTTTTCACAATACACTCTATTATACCACCTCTGGTAAAAATGTGCTGTTGTAAGCTGTTGTCACTGCTTGTGTCACCAACGGAGCTTTGTGAATGGAAACTGGAATCTTATATACACAGATTTGTGTGTGCGTGTGTGTGAATCTGTGTATCAGCATTCAATCAGAAATCCGAAACCAGTGGACAGGGCAATAAAGTGCATTAAATTTAATAAAATACATTTTGTATCGAATCCACTTGCAGTCATACATGTTGTAGATCAGAATCTAGATTTGGATTTATTTATATGTCTATCTTGTATTTCTTGATATGAAATGTGGTTTCACTACGTGTAGGTGTTTTATTATGGAGGACAGAGGATACCTGGTGGCCCACCCCACCTTAATTGACCCAAAAGGCCATGCTCCAGCAGAACAGCAACATATAACACATAAGGTAATCTTTCTCTGTTATAAGAATGAGGATAGTTAAATAAATGATTGTATATTTAAAATTGGAAATTATGGTTTTATCAAATATTTTATTTTGAAGGAACCCCTGGTGGCAAATGATATCCTCAACCATCCAAACTTTGTGAAGAAGAAGCTATGCAACAGTTTCAGTGATCGCACAGTGCAACGCTTCTACAAGTTCAATACCAGCATTGTGGTGAGTGCAGACGCTTCTGTAGTTCTTTCATAATCATGCAAGCAGGTGAATTGCCTGGACTATATTGACCCTGGGTGTGAATGTGTGCTCACGGTGCTTTCCACTCTACCACATATCCACTGTTAACGCAGTGTCGATGATTCGTTTATAGTTTCTGTGTACAATTGTCAAGTAGTGTCATACTGCCATCTGGTGGTTTAGATAGTAATTGCTTCAACTCAAATCAAGTTCATTTCTATATTTTCACAATGGACATTGTCTCAAAGCAGCTTTAACGAATATACGAATTATAGAACAAAAAATTAAATACAAGTGAATTATGTGTATTTATCCCCAATGAGCAAACCTGGAGCAAATGTGTCATGGAAAACTCCCTTAGATGGTATGAGGAAGAAACCTTGTTAAACCCAGAAGTGAAACCCATCCTTATGTGGGAAATACCAAATGTGTGATTGTAAATCATAAAATCATGACAAATACTGCAGAGAAAAAAAAAACAGGTCATGCGCTTCAGAGAGTGTGATTATAAGTAATGTTTTTTTTTTACAGTATTATACAGTCAGTTGGAGTTGTGGCACCAGGTGCTCATGAGTAACTCATAAATTATCTCCACATCTGAGATCATTAGTTTCATAAATCGAGATCATCAATTGTCAATAATTATCTTTACACTGTCTCAAATATATGACCTTATTTCTATGTCCTAAATTTGGCAAATGCATAAGAGACATGAATCATTTTCATGTTCAATTGACGCTTTATACATAAATCCTGTTTGTTTGTTGTATTTGACATTGTTGTGATTGATTTTCAGGGCGATTTGACCAACCTGGTTCACGGCAGTCACTGCTCAAAGTACAGGCTCACTCGTATTCCAGGAACTAACGCATTTGCAGGCATTGTGAACGAGACATGCGACTCGCTGGCCTTCTGCGCATGCAGCACTGTGGATCGCCTTTGCTTAAACTGCCACAGGTGCGTTGATACTCCTGGCTACATTATTTTTCATTTGTAATATAAAATATATTTTTTACTGCATGCAATTCATACAATAGATCTTTCAGGTGTGGGTAAGAATTTCTTGTTTTTACTGTTTTCTCCTCAGAATGGAGCAGAATGAGTGCGAGTGTCCATGTGAGTGCCCTCTAGAGGTGAATGAGTGCACTGGCAATCTCACGAATGCAGAAAACAGGTAAATCCCCATAGATGTGCTTTTAGCTGTGCTTTTATGCAGCTTTGATGTTTAGCTGCGATAATTCGGATAAAACCTATTTTAGCTTTTTAATATCGTCATGATTTTGTTATTAACTGTGTCACAAATGAACTTTGAAGGCTGCTTAACAGTATTTACTATGTTTGTGCGATATGGTTATAGGATAATGGTGACTTTTTCAGCCAAACAGCTAACATAAAATGTTCTTGTTTGTGACTGAGTAAATCCACATGCACCTGTTATGCTAAGCAGAAATGTTTTCCTTTATGCATAGAGCTGTTAAAGGACCATCTGTCACAAAATTACCACAAATCCCTGAAGAAAGCCTGACTGTTTTTGTGTGTATGTGAGGAAAATGATGATGAGGATGATGGTTATGATTGCTAACTAATAACTCCAAAGCTCTGCGAAGGGTATTCATTTTTGCGTGGAGGTTTTTGGAGAGTTTTGTAATCTAAGCCATAACACTGCGGTTACACACTTGCCTGTGTATGTGTTCAGGAATCCAAGCTGTGAAGTACACCAAGAGCCCTTGTCTATGACTGTGATTGAGTCCAGTTTGCAAGACACTCTGCCTCAGTGCATCAACACCCGATGTAGCCAGCGCTTCACCAGCAGGTCAGTGTGCTTAGCTTATATTCAGAGAACCAAGTTTCTGTCCCACACACACACCAATCATTTCCACAGACAAGGTGACAGCTGGTGCCAGTGCCGTTTCCATCACTAAAGCGAAGGTCCTTGGCTGAGAAAAACTGACTCAGTTCCATCACCGAAGTGCTGCTGGTCTGGAACCAAGAGCCAGTGACACTATGGGTTTCAAAGCAGCATAATTTGGTTGCTATAGCAACTGCAGTATTTTAGTTTTATACATGGTCACTGTCAAAGTAAGACATAATAGCGGCATGATTTTTTAAGGTTGTATTTGTAATAGGAAATGAAATAAAGTGGCACAATCCTAAATTGCGGGTTAGTACAAAAAACAGCCACTTTACTAGCATTTACTGCAAAATTGGTGGTGCACTGCCATCGCTAATGCTGGACTTAAAACTATGCACCTGTTTACATAACCAGAAATAAAAGAAATGCAACTGCTTCACTCAGTTCTTTTTGGTTTTATAAACAAGACGTTTTGTGCATTGTAGAGATTTCGAGTGTAACAGTTCACTCACGGAGTCGAAAGAAAACCACAGATCATGCTAAACTTTTTTTATTTTTATTTCAGAGTTAATAGCACGGCTCGTAGTCAACAAAAAACACCACCTTATTTTTATACCACAAATAATTAAGATAAATGTAAAGACAGCACTGAAGAGATTGAGACCGTGTACCAATAGGAAGGAAGCCATTGTTGTCATTTTGGAAAACACCTGTACACAGATTGATGCCGGGTAGTGACCCATGTCTCTGACTAATTATAATGGGGGCTCATGGCTTTTATATTATGCATTAATAAGAAAAAGATATCCTTTACTTATTTTTGTTGTTATAAAACTATTTTCTATGCTCTTTACAAATGCTTTCATTCAAATTTCACACGTATTCCTGCAGTGACTGCTTCGGTGTGCTGGACTGCGAATGGTGCGTGGTAGACAGTGATGGAAAGACACAGCTGGACAAACCTTACTGTGCTCTACAGAAGGAGTGTTTTGGGGGAATCGTGGGGGCCAAGAGTCCTTATATGAATAGCATAGGTTCAGGTAAGCGTACACAGACGTCTGGGAAATACTTAAATTAAAAATATGGTTAAATAAGAGTTTATTTAGCACCGTTCTTCAGCAAAGTTTAAAATGAATGTCAGTGTATGTTGGACGGAAAATTCCATAAATACACATCTGGACTTTGTACCTTGAAACCTCTTAAACGCTATTTCTTCCTGTTACCCTGTTTCAGATGAAGAGGTGGCGTCTCTTAACATGATTAAGAGTGCACCTGTGGGTCCGGTCGCAGGAGGCATTATGGGCTGCATCATGGTGCTGGTTTTGGTTGTGTACGCCTACAGGCACCAGATCCACCGTCGCAGCCATCAGCACATGTCACCTCTGGCAGCACAGGGTGAGTCTGATTGGATACACACAAATACACCCACACAAAAAAGCCTAGGACAGAGAGTCTCAGCCAGTCAAAAAGATAACTAATCTGCATATTCATCATGTAAAAATGTCACTGATATTAAAATCAAACTAGAACAAAACAGTTTTGAGGGAAATTGGTAGTGGTAGCTTTACATATTTTCCAGTTTGGACAACATGCCCATGGTTTCAGTGGATATCCTGTAAAAAGTCATTTTATGTGGATTCAGTGCCAAAATGATCATTGGAAGTACACAGTCAGTTTTCTATTGCTGTAATTTTGCTTTCAACACTTTCAACAAATGCTGTGTGACATTTCCAAATCAGTAGGTACGCATTCACGTAATACTTTGCCTCTCAATTAATAGGTGTTTCGTAAACACACTTTGTTTTTTTGGAGGTTTTTTTGCTTGACATGTTTACATGTCTGGAGCCTTTCACAACCTTCAGAACATAATTTTCTACTTACTTAATGTTCTTAATTATCTACTAATTATATCCTTCTGTGGTAAAACCAAGGATTCATAAACTTGGCCTGAAAGATTGGGGTTTGGAATTTCACAGATCTAGGTCTGGTTCCCTGGTGGTCTAGTGGTTAGGATGCGGCGCTCTCACCGCTGCGGCCCGGGTTCGATCCCTGGTCAGGGAACCCCCAACCATCAGGGTTGCACAAGCCTTAGTGCTGGTCCCAAGCCCAGATAAATGGGAAGGGTTGCGTTAGGAAGGGCATCCAGCGTAAAAACTTGTGCCAAATCAAACATGCAGATGATCCGCTGTGGCAACCCCTGATGGGAGAAGCGGAAAGAAAGTTTAGGTCTGAGATTTGATATAATTGAATTTGTTCTGTTTTTCTTACTGCTCAGTTGAGTGTCTAAGCTCCAGTAGACCAGGTAAATTTTTACAGCTTTCCATGGTTAACTAGCAAATACCAATGCTCATAGTAAATAAATATATGAGTCTGGAGGAATGGTTTGCCTAAAAAAGAGCCTTGTAGAACACCAAGCCTTAGTTTTAAGTGCTTAAAAAAATCATCCTAAATTTAGAATCACAACCTGCACTGAGATCAAGTTACACAAGAAAGTAAACACACTGATGATTGAAGGCCAGGATTCATTTACTACTGTTAGATTTTTCTCTGATCCATCCCACTCGTTCTTGTTCAGTATCTCCAATACAGTTCGGGAATGTCAATCACACATGCACAAGGATGTGTGTGGAAGATATCCAAAATGTAATGATGGGAAGACTGCAGATATTGAGCTCTGTAAAGAATATGAGCCCATTGAGTTACATATCAGTACATGATGAACAAAAACATTGTTGGTCATACTGTTCTTGGTACATATGTAAGCATTTATCATATAGATATGACAGTCACGGTATGCGACGAAGGATAAAAAGAAGTCGTCACACAAACTAGGTAAATTACTTTTGGTAGAATTACTCAATAAGTGATTTGGAATATTGCTTAACAATTACTTTAGAGAAATGGAAAATAAAAAAAGAATACACAGTTAGTTTGAAGGCCACCAAAATCTCTTTTACTGATCTGGTTTGCACTTGAATGGAGTTGCTATGTTTGTACCTGCCTAAATAAAGTGCACCAAGGGGTTAATGTACCAGGTTTAACTAGAGGATATTAAATACTGGTTTTGTGAGGGAACCTTTAATAAGAGGATCTGTGTAGCTTCCATTTAGTTACATCCATTAAAAGCTTCTGTAAAGGCTACTAGGGGTTTGTAAGGTAAATTGGGTGTAATTTTCTAGTATCTATTCTAGTATCAGTTGTTTTGTTTGGCTTTTATCATTTTCTGTCTCTCATGTACTGTTATAAAAATGCTAGTTAACTAAAACTGGCTATTTAACAAAACAGCCTTTTTAAATAGGAGTCCATGACCCTTTCAGCTAATGCCATTATAAAGAGAGATTAACAGGCAGAGAAAAATAAGTCATTGTCTGATGCTTATTCCCTTTTTTAGGCTTGTTCTTGTAACTGGAAAGTTTTTATGGTTTGTAAAAAGAGAGAAAAATACATTAAATATGTCTGTGCAGTGTTTATTTACAAGTCCAGTTCTCATTAAGATTAGTTTTTTATTTCTTTTATTATCTTTTTTTTTGATTGCATGTTTGTCTAGCAGTCTGTAGTTCAATCAGAAAGTGAGATAAAGTGACATTTTGAATGTATGAATATAAACAAAGTGGAAGTGCTGTGGAAGAGAAATGTGTTGAGATCAGCAGATTTTCTCTGCTCACTGCTTTTCTCCCTCACCTGCTTTATCTACAGAAATGTCAGTGCGGATGTCCAACTTGGACAACGAGCGTGATGAAAGGGATGATGACAGTCACGAAGACCGAGGAATAAGTAGGAACCTTATTCGCTGTCTTCTCACTAAAATGTTCATGTTCATGTCATTCTGTAAACGGCATCCTTTTTGAAATATTTGCTCAAAATAATTGTATACATGAGATGTGTTTGGAACAGCGTGTGATGGCTTACATTTGGTGTTTCTCAACTTTCCGTACAGTCAGTAACACACGCTTTATCGCTGCGGTCATCGAGAGGCACACACACAGTCCTGAGCGCAGACGGCGATACTGGGGTCGATCAGGAACAGAAAGTGATCACGGTAAGCAAGTTAGTAGAAATAATATGCAACGGAGGTCAGTATGCTATGAAATACAAAGCTATGAGCAGAAAATTTACCGAATTCATTATTCTGAATGGTCAGATTATGTGGAATGATTTTTCAGCCAAGCTTGATCAGATCTAATGTTTATATTGATGTGCTCATTTAAGGATATTGTCATTTCTTTATTAACAAATACATTTTTATTTATAATGATCTTTGATCTGGATCATTTTCTGTGAGGGTAAAAAATAAGACACTGGTGAAGGAACAAGTGTTTATAATGGTTTATAGCTAAGTGCTATATGTCTCGTAGACATAGATTTTCTAGTAGTGTTCCAGTGTAGTGGAAACCAATTCAGGAACTATTTCAAACCCAGCACAGGAACTTTATAGTTATACTTCCATATAGTTCCATAATTCATAATAGTATCTCAGTAGGTTGGGAAACGGCACATCCTCAGATGAACCCAGAGCTAGGCGGTACAAAAAAGGAAAACAATATTGAATAAGCAGTCGCAAACTATCAAAATAGTGGTTTATTCATGTGGATGTGTAGTAATGTCTTTTCCTGTTATGCCTGTTAAAAAAAATAAATAAATAGGCCTCAGGTCTGTTTCAGTTTAATCACACTGGTACAAAAGCATCGCCTCCTGCTGTAGCCAGGTCTTGTTTTTAGGATGCAATCAAAGAAAAAACATTGTTAGTCCAAGCCTTTTTGTAGCTAACCAAGAAAAAACACCATCTTCGTTCCACTCGGAGTGGTGAAGAGTTGATCCTGCAGAAAGGAGCGAAAGAGAGAAAGGGAATAAAGGAAGCCTAGAGCAGCAGAGCAAACTTTTCTGTATTTTTAAACAGCTCAGCCAAAGGTCACCTCCCACTAGCTATTCACTCATCCTGCTCAAAGGGTCGAATTGATTCGTGGTTTTTTTTGTGTGTAGTGTACTCTGACTCACCAACTGCTCCTGCACCACCAACACACTGTTCCTATATTCGCCCTGAGCTCTGTATATAACTAACTGTTGCCTTTTAGAATTTTTTTTTACAAACCTTTGTGACACGGGATTAGTCGTCTCCTTCAGAGCTCAGGTGCTAATATTGGGGTTCTTTTTCCAGTTTGCCTTGGAGCGTCTGGCTCTAAACTTTTTTCTGAACTGACATGTCTTGCTTTACACCGAGGGCAATGTCATGTCAGGATTATTGTCAGTTTAAAATAAGACAGATCCAGTTAGGAGTATCAGTGTCAAGACTAATATGTGCCAAAATCTCCGATATAATTCATTGATGTCTGATGCGACGCCATCTAATGCTGACTGACGCACATCGGACATCTGTTCAGTGCAATGCATTTATAAAATGCATGTGTACATCATAGGACATGAGGAATATGATTGCTTATTGCTTTGTCACCTGCTTGTGTGAATACAGGTATTCTCCAAATTACGATGGTTCGATACAATAAAAATGTATACGCTGCCAGGGACGCTGCCAGGATGTGCACATCTCCCGCCTTGTCTTACTCTCGCCAGTGGTCGACAGAGTTCAGTGGTCTCGGCGTTAGAGTGTGTATTCTTTTTCTCGGTTTTTGGTGTTTCAAAGCCATATTTTAGCTCTTGTGTCTCTTCTTGTCTCTGCCTGTTCCCACATACATATATACTGTAAAGTACATTATGGTACTAAAAATTGCTCTATTTTGCTAAGCCTCTTGGGCATGTCTCAAATTACAATAGTTACAATGGGGTGATTGGAACACATCTCCATCGTAATTTGGGGACGAGCTGTATAGCGTGACTTCAGTCTGAATGAGATTTAGATCTTCAATGGGCAAACAAGTGTGATAGTCACGAGATAAAAAACTGAAAAGACATGAGGGAGAAACCATGAGTAGAACCAGACTGAAAGGAAATCCATGGGCTTTTAGGGTTAAATCTTTACATTAAACAGGTGCAGAAGTTTAAGGACAGATAGCACTCAGTACTGTTCAGTATGATTTTATTGTGAATAGAAATTATGGGATGACTTTTTGGCATTTACAAATTGTGAATAATCCATACAGTAACATTAAAACAAACAAACAAACAAACACCCTTACATTTCGTATAGCATCAGTGTGCAGCCTTAGAAGTCAAAATCATTTAAGTAGCCTGCCGGTATTAGAGACAGTTTCCTCTGCCAGAGATAAAGCTGAACTTCGGGATAGCATCCCAGCTGGTGGTGTTACAGTGAGGAGATTCAACATACACACCAAAGTTAGCAATGAGGTTGTGTTCTCAAGCTGCACTTAAGAAGAGAGGTGTAACTGGAAGCATGTTTTAATTAATGAGGGCTACAAACGTGTGAGGAAAGTCATGCTTAATTATGTGAATTGATTTTTTTAAGCATTAATCATTCCTGCTTACTTGATAACACAAAAAATATTTAAATATTTTGCCGTGAACATCGCTTCAGGTTGAAATCAAGATAGTTTGCAGGATTTTTTTCCAATGTGTATGACCAAAGGTAAGGCTGGTTTAGTCATATCAGCCCACATTTTCTTTGATTTACATCTGTCTGAATGTGTGTGTGTTTAGGCTACAGCACTATGAGTCCTCAAGAAGACAGTGAGAATCCCCCTTGCACCAGTGAGCCCCTCTCAGCAGGAGTGGATGTGGGAAATCATGACGAGGAACTGGAACTGGACACACCGCCCCAGACCGCTGCACTGCTCAGCCACAAGCTCTGTCCACACCGGCACACACACACGCGCCACCCGCTGCACACGCACACACACCACCTGCAGGCGGCAGTCACCGTTCACAGCGTGGACGCCGAGTGCTAAGGCCAAAACCCCACCTACAGAGCTCACCTTTAATGCCACTTCACTCCGGGCCTGCCTTCATCCTCCACTTCCACTCTGAGCCATAAAGCCAGGCACTGTGCCCTCCTGAGGGAGCAAAGGGAGAAAAGGGACGGGGCCGAGGCCTCATGGGGAAATCCTCTGTGATGAGGAATGAACCTCATTTTAACCTGAACCCTAGATCCTGGACTTACCTGCTTTTAATGGTGTGGAGGCACGGATTAGCACTTGTTTGAAGTGCCACAATGCATCTCAAAAAAATGTTTTTAAAGAAAAAATGAAGCTTAAAGGATTATTTTTTTTACTATTTATTTAACTGAACTCATCATTAGGAGGCTTTTTTGAGCCGGACTACAGAGCAAGGAGCAGTGGGATGTGAGGCACTTTACGTCTCACACACACACACACACATTACTGTGAGAATGTAATGCAGCGCAAAAAATGGGCACAAGTGACTGCGCTGAACATTAGCCAGCAAACGGCAAAAAAGAAAAAGAGAGAGAGCACACCAGCCATCTGTGAGTGGAGGCAGAGATGTGTTGCTTCTCTGAATCTGTTCATTCGCTGCATAGTTCATTCCAAGCGTGTTATTTACAAAAGAGGATGAGATTCTCCTGAAACTGTAATGTTGCAAAGGATCTCCAAAATTGAAGTGTTTCAACTGCCAATCACTGTTTTGGACGTTTTTAAAGTGACCTCAAGATGCTGAGATGTACCACTGTATGTGTATAAGCCTTCATTATAATTCACCTCAGACTGACCATTTTTATCTTGAATGAGTGAGTTGTTATTATTATTGTTATTATTATTATTATTATTATTTTTATTTTTTAGCTTGATATCGATCAGTATTTTTTTATTTTCCCTGATGGAAAAGCAGAAATATCAGAATCCTGCACTTCCTTTAAATTTCCCATCTAATCCAAATGTTGCCTATGTGCTTATATGATTTTAGAATGATTATGCCTATTTTTTTCCAGATTGAAAAAAATTATACCATGTATATACATTTGACCTTTATGAAAGTAGCTTATAAATGAGTTCATTCCTCAGCGTTCGCATCTGTGTCAGAGGTTTTATTGTGTCTGTATTTACTTATTCATAAAGCTTGAGCTCATGAGTGATATGTGATGCTGGTGTAGAAAGGGAGGAATAATTAGCACATAATTGCATTTTCCGCAATCCAAAAAAGGATCAGTAATAATTTATCTCTAGCAAACGACTCTGTAAGTCTACTGTGTGGACATGAACTGTATATTTTAAATGATTAATGAAGCCTCCTCTCATTTGGATTCAAAACATGGAAATTTTTAACTGAATCATCATAAATAGCTATTAAATACTGTGAAAATAACAATATATCTCTAAAGGTTTTATCCCCAGTACAAAACAGGAAATAAAAAAACTTTTTATTGCAGGTTTTAGGCTAAATATGGTGTAAAGTCTTGTATTTAGGATCTTACACACTCCCTACACATTCTATTCAATTTCACACATTTATAATGAGTCGATTTTAACCTGGTTCTAAATTAAAATATAAAAAAAAAACAATCTTAGTGCCATATGTTCTGAGGTTCATATATTGGCTAAATTTTTTTTCTCTTCACTATCCACCAAAAAAAAACAATTTTGTTTGCCTACTTTAATGTTAAGGTCACAGAAAGTGGAAATGCCCAGCCTGTATTTGTTCACAAGGTGAAATATTCAGGCATGGTACACACAGTACTTGATAACTTTCTAGCCTTTGAGGTACAAACAGGAGAATGTCATATTGCTTGGAGAGTTGGTTATTATACTCACTGGAAAACATGAAACAACTTTTTGAACTGATATTGTTTGGGACTTCTTTTTTTATGTGATGTACATTTTATTGTGTTGCAAAGTGTTATTTTACAGAAGCATCAGTGATCAGTGAGAGACACCGTAGCACAGCGTGTCACATTACTGCCCAATGGATTTTGGTCTCCTGTTCGATCCAGAACTTTATTTACTGCTAGTGTGTAGTTTTGTGTTCTCTGTTAGGGTCTCTGGTTTTCCATTTCCTTAACTGTTTCCTTAACTTCATTGATTATTACACTCTAACAAATAAAATAGCACAAGGTACTGATGCAAATATTTATTTCGAATATTAAAAGGAAAGTGAATTGCTAGCATCACACACATACACACTTTAATGTATCACGTAAGCCAGGTTTTCCAGGGTTTATTATTTAGATTTTTACAGAATTTAATATTAATCCTCCCCTTTGCTCTGCCTCTAAAACTTAAGAATATGATCATGTGTATACTGAATAAAATCCAACTGCAATAAACCATGTAATATTAAACACATTAAACCTATTTAGCTGATTGACTCAACCATTAGGCTTGTTAATGAACAATTATATTGTGCAGTAAAAATGTGGATGTTTGTTAAATTCATAAAGCTTTTTTATTATTATTATTTATTATTATTGACCTTTCCACCAACAATACATTAAGCCCATCTTTTATTATCTAAAGTCCCACTTATTTTTAATGATGGATTAAATTAAACCCATTCGAATCAAGTGGAAAGGCCAAAATTTGGGTTGTTTTTTTGGCACTTTAACAAAAGAAAAGTTTAGAAAAATCACAAAACCCTGGGCTGTGATTCACAAAACCCTTATATATGTGGTCATTTGAGGCCCTTAGCCTTTAATGGAGCTGTGATTAGACACATTAGAGCCTTAATTTGCGTGATGAAATGTAACATCCTTTCAAAATATTTGCCAGAAAGGCATTGCACATGGGGCATGTAATTATGTTCAGTAATTACAATTCATTAGCTGTATCAGTTCCAAATGGTTTTCTGTGCCAAGCCAGGATTTATCTATCAAGTGGAATCTGAATATAAGAACTAATCCGAATAAATATGTAGCATTGCTTGATTAGAAAGGTTTGCCTTGCCAACTGATAACTAATACTTCATAATGAACGATTAATTCATGGCAATAAATCACGTTCAAAGTGGTTGTGTAGGTTTTGTACAGTGCCATTGGATGCTGAACAGATAAGATACAGTGAGGAAAATTAGTATTTGAACACCCTGCTATTTTGCAAGTTCTCCCACTTAGAAATCATGGAGGGGTCTGAAATTGTCATCGTAGGTGCATGTCCACTGTGAGAGACATAATCTAAAAATAAATAAATCCAGAAATCACAATGTATGATTTTGTAACTATTTATTTGTATGATACAGCTGCAAATAAGTATTTGAACACCTGAGAAAGTCAATGTTAATATTTTGTACAGTAGCCTTTGTTTGCAATTACAGAGGTCAAACGTTTCCTGTAGTTTTTCACCAGGTTTGCACACACTGCAGGAGGGATTTTGGCCCACTCATCCACACAGATCTTCTCTAGATCAGTCAGGGTTCTGGCCTGTCGCTGAGAAACACGGAGTTTGAGCTCCCTGCGAAGATTCTCTATTGGGTTTAGGTCTGGAGACTGGCTAGGCCACGCCAAAACCTTGATTTGCTTCTTACAGAGCCACTCCTTGGTTATCCTGGCTGTGTGCTTCGGGTCATTGTCATGTTGGAAGACCCAGCCTCGACCCATCTTCAATGCTCTAACTGAGGGAAGGAGGTTGTTCCCCAAAATCTCGCAATACATGGCCCCGGTCATCCTCTCCTTAATACAGTGCAGTCGCCCTGTCCCATGTGCAGAAAAACACCCTCAAAGCATGATGCTACCACCCCCATGCTTCACAGTAGGGATGGTGTTCTTGGGATGGTACTCATCATTCTTCTTCCTCCAAACACGTGTAGTGGAATTATGACCCAAAAGTTCTATTTTGGTCGCATCTGACCACATGACTTTCTCCCATGACTCCTCTGGATCATCTAAATGGTCATTGGCAAACTTAAGAAGTGCCTGGACATGTGCTGGTTTAAGCAGGGGAACCTTCCGTGCCATGCATGATTTCAAACCATGACGTCTTAGTGTATTACCAACAGTAACCTTGGAAACAATGGTCCCAGCTCTTATCAGGTCATTGACCAGCTCCTCCCGTGTAGTTCTGGGCTGATTTCTCACCTTCCTTAGGATCATTGAGACCCCACGAGGTGAGATCTTGCATGGAGCCCCAGTCCGAGGGAGATTGACAGTCATGTTTAGCTTCTTCCATTTTCTAATGATTGCTCCAACAGTGGACCTTTTTTCACCAAGCTGCTTGGCAATTTCCCCGTAGCCCTTTCCAGCCTTGTGGAGGTGTACAATTTTGTCTCTAGTGTCTTTGGACAGCTCTTTGGTCTTGGCCATGTTAGTAGTTGGACTCTTACTGATTGTATGGGGTGTACAGGTGTCTTTATGCAGCTAACGACCTCAAACAGGTGCATTTAATTTAGGATAATAAATGTAGTGGAGGTGGACATTTTAAAGGCAGAATAACAGGTCTTTGAGGGTCAGAATTCTAGCTGATAGACAGGTGTTCAAATACTTATTTGCAGCTGTATCATACAAATAAATAGTTAAAAAATCATATATTGTGATTTCTGGATTTCTTTTTTTTTTAGATTATGTCTCTCACAGTGGACATGCACCTACGATGACAAATTCAGACCCCTCTATGATTTCTAAGTGGGAGAACTTGCAAAAAAGCAGGGTGTTCAAATACTTATTTTCCTCACTGTATCTGCCTTGAATGTAGTACAGACAGAGTGAATGCGATGAAAAATCTTTCCGACTCTATGTAACCTCTCCTCCAGAGTGCCTTCAGCTAAATAATGTACAAAGATACATGTTTCTAGAGTCGCTGAACTGTTTGTTTGCTTGAGATTCTCGGATAAAATTCTTCACCAGGTCCAGAACCAGTGCCCACCAGTTCACAACTTCCTGATGTAACCATGTTGTACAAAGCTTCTAAAGTTTAAACTGACGGATATAGGCTATGTAAGCCTGTTTCTCTTTGGGCAGTCGGAAGTCATAATTTATTTTTTAATCCTTGATTAATTTCTCTTCAAAGATCTTTAATGATCCCAGAGGAAATCTCACTTTTTAGTATTTTATTCAATTTAGCACATTTATAATGAGTTGATTTTAACCTGGTTCTAAATTTAAAATAAAAAAACAATTTCAGTGCCATATGTTCTAATGTTCATATATTGACCTTTTTGGTGATGCACATATGGACCAAAATAAACCTGTTCCAATGTGAGACTATTTTTTTTTTTTTACCCTCTATCAAAATAAATTTTTTTGTTTGCCTACTTTAATGTTAAGGTCACAGAAAGTGGAAATGCTCAGCTTGTATTTGTTCACAAGGTGAAATATTCAGGCGCATATTTTTTGTTATATTGCTTGGAGAGTTGGTTATTATACACACTGGAATACATGGCAGTGTTTAATAATTTTTTTATGTAATATACACCTTATTGTGTTGCAAAGTGTTATTTAACAGACGTGATCCGTGATCAGTTAGTTACTGCTAGTGTGTAGTTTTGTGTTCTCTCTCTGTGAGTTCCTGTCTGGTTTTCTGGTTTCCTATTTCCTTAACTGTTGGACTGGCAACACCATATTTCCTCATGAGGTGTATACATCACTCAGGCATAACATTATTACATTATAATATTATGAGCGGTGACGTGAATAACACTGATTATCTATTCATCATGGCACCTGTTAGAAGGTGGAATATTATTAGGCAGCAAGTGAACATTTTGTCCTTAAAATTGACGTGTTAGAAGCAGGAAAAATGGGCGAGCGTAAGGATTTGAGTGAGTTTGACAAGGACCAAATTGTGAAGTCTAGACGACTGGATCAGAGCATCTCCAAAACGGCAGCTCTTGTGGGATGTTTCTGGTCTGCAGTGGTCAGTATCTATCAAAAGTGGTCCAAGAAAGGAACAGTGGTGAACCGGGGACAGGGTTTATTGATGCATGTGAAGAGCGAAGCCTGACCCGTGTGGTCCGATTCAACAGACGTGCTCCTGTAGCTCAAATTGCTGAAGTTTTGCTGGACAGTTTTGGCAGCAAAAGGGGGACCAACACAATATTAGGCAGGTGGTCATAATGGTATGCCTGATCTGTGTATATGGTGCTCAGCGATAGACTGGTTTTTCATTTGGTGTGCTACTGCCTCACAACAAGTGTTTCTGAAATCCAAATCTGCTACACTGGCTACTGAATGTGATGATTCAGAATGCATGTTCAGGTAATACCGGACCCTATCAAGTCTATTGATCTTTGTCACCATTAATAGTTTTCAAAGTAAAACCTTGGAAGATGTGGTTGTTATTAAGGATTACACTGAATCTAAAGAAAAAAAAAGAGCTTCTCAGACAAGTTCCAAAAACCTTAAGACAGCCCATGTCTTGCTCTAGCATTATTACACTACATTACCAGCATTTACCAACAAAGTCCTTATCCAAGACAACATACAAATTTATTTCTTATACAACTAGATAGTTAAGGGGTTTAGGGCCTTGTATCCCCACATATGTATAGAGCACAAAACACACACATTGTGGATCAACTCTCTCATTTTTAATGTCTTCTCTATTAGTTTTTTTTTTTTCATGTCAGTAGAAGAATGTGTTAAAAAAAAAAAAAAAAAGACGACATTGGAGTCACCTTGTTTAAGCGCACATAAACTACTTTAGCAACTAATAAATATGTAGATAAAGGTATCCAAAAAATTCAGCTTTACATTTAGACTTAATCTTATTTATAGCACTCCACATATCACCGATTGTTGGTTCTGAGGTCATTGGGCTATTTCTCCAAATTCTTCTGGGAATCGGATAACGCTGGAATTAGCTATTATTTATTTATTTATTTATTTTATTTCTCAGTTTGTAAAAGACTTACATACTTTGAGTTACTTTGGAACTACTATGAATAGGTCCTTGTACCCTTCGGTATCTGGGGGAATGTAAGTATACCTCAAGTGCACAGTTGGACTCTAAATATAAATGATAAATAGTTTGTACTTTGGCACTGGACCCCTCACTTACATTTCTTATCATTGCAATTTATTCAGATTTGCTTTTTGCTTACCAAACTAACTTGCAAGTGGTCATGAACTCTCTTCTTGGAGCTTGTTCTTCATGCTTAATTTGACTCCAAGCCAGTAAAATTGTCCGTTTGGAAATAATGATGGACCTTGAAGAAGAAGTGTCCTTCAGTTTGGAATGAGCATGCAGGCAGTTTTAAAGCACCCTGCATTCTATGTATTACTCCACACTGAACCCCACTGCTAGTCCATCTGTTCTTTGTTAAATATTATGCCACAGTTCTGTCTTATTCTCAAAAATTATTGTTGCCTCTTTGGGTTTTTTTTTTACAGCCCTTCTGGCAGTAATACCAGTTGGCTGAATTATTTCAATAGTAACAGCTCATATTCAAATCCTGATAAAGTTATATACACATTATAGACATTATATAAAATAGAAAGACCCTTGATTATTGATATAAAATCTATGGAAGTAGTCTCTAGTGTCAGGGAATGGAACAGTTAAAAACCTTGGGGAAAGTGTTCAAAATGGGGGCTTTTTCTTTTTGAACTATTTTGTATGACAAGCTGTTTTCATTCATTTCAAGAGGGAAAAAAGAGGCTGTTGATATGAATTGTAACTCAATATAGAGTAAAAATTATTGGTGTGTTTATTGATTGTTTATTTGAAAAAAAATGAACTGCAAATAACTCAGCTGTAAGTGAGAAAGAACACTTCGGGACATGCTGTTACTTAAAGCTTACGACTTTGGAATGGTAATAGCATCACACCAGCTTGGTGCACGCCCTGACCTGTTTTATTACTTGCATATTTTTTTTTTATTGCCTGACTTGGTAATTCTGCAACAGGCCTTAGTTAAAACAGAATCGTCAATGTTAAATATGGCCTTAAAATGATAATATATGCACCGATCAGGCATAACATTATGACCACCTGCCCACATGCATCAATGAGCCTTGTTGCCGGTTCACCACTGTTCCTTCCTTGGAACACTTTTGACAGATACTGACCACTACAGACCAGGAACAGCCCTCAAAAGCTGCAGTTTTGGAGATCAAGTCAAGTCAAGTCAAGAAGCTTTTATTGTCATTTCAACCATATATAACTGACGCAGTACACAGTGAAATGAAACAACGTTCCTCCTGAACCTTGGTGCTACATACAAAAACAATCATAGAAAACAGAAAACACAGGATTAAGGACTAGTAAGTGTCTTCACTACATAAAGTGCATCGTGTGCAACCTGGTGCAAACAGTGCAAAGACAACACAAGATAATGCAAGACAAATACACAAAACACAAAACACAAAATAGCTCCGCCAATAAACCTGTTGTATATCATACACTGTGGTGTGTAAGAGACATAAAGTGAACAGTAACAAAAATGTAAACAGATGCTCTGACCCAATCGTCCATAACAATTTGTCCTTTGTCAAACTCACTCAAATCCTTACACTTGCTTATTTTTCCTGCTACCAACACATCAACTTTGAGGACAGAATGTTCACCTACTGCCTAATATATCCCACTTACTAATACAGTATATCCCACCAACAGGTGCCATGATGAAGAGATAATGTCATAATGTTATACCTGGTTGGTGTAATGGAATATGGTTCACTGAATGGACTGCAATCTGAAACTGTTGAACCCAGAAAAAAAACATCATCCGTCTGGAAGGCACCGACTGATCAGCTGGATCAGGTGTATTTGATTAGATTTGCATCTCTAATTCTTCTGTAGTTTTCCATCCGACACGTGTGCGCGCCCATTTTTAAACTTCGTAGTCAATATTTTGAGTAACTACTTAACCTCTATAGCTTGGACGGTACAGAGGAGCAGGTCTGAATGCTTACATCTTTTAGCGTAGGTGTGGATTTATTCTCTTGTCTGGGACTCTGTAGTCCTCTCTCCTGCCAGAAGTCATCCTCAGATCTGGATCCCATGTTTCCTTCGGGCACTCTGCTCTAATACATGGAGGCATTTGAAATGCAATAAAAGTGCAAACGGACCGTTTTAATTATTCATTGTCACGGTTCGTCTCGTTTACGGTGTATGTCGACTAATTGTGTGTGTTTCGCAGTAGGCTTTTGTGCAAACATGCATAAATAAATCGATTGTGTGTTAGGGATCGTGCACCATGAACCGGAGTGCTGCCACCCCCTCGCTTCAGCATAGTGAAGTTCATCGCCTCACCTCCTTACATAAACACACACGTCCCAGGTGTTCGGTTTGCTAGCGCCCACACGGCACTTTCTCTCAATCTGAAATAACCCTCGTCTCCTCTCTTACGCCCACTCACTCAGCGATGAGGCTGAATCACGCGTTTATGTGCAGGCTTTTCCTCCAAGGGCTCACGTGAACCGTCCTGCCATGCCATTACTCTTCTCCTTTTGCAAAAGATGTTTTGTAAGAGACACGGTTTCTTCAATCGGGCAAATGGAAGCCGAAGCGAGTATTGTACAAAGATTGATTGTGTAAAGGGAAAAGAACCACGAGATTCCATTGTGTGTGTTATGTTTTGGTGTTATAATTTTTCTGTTGCCAGGTTGCTTGTTAGTGTGTTAACAATGTACATTACAAGGAATTCTTTCATTTCTTCCTTGCTGATTATAAGATTATGTTTCCTATTATCATGGGTTAGTTTCATTACTCAGATATTACATTTCTTCTCTATAAGAGTAAAAAAAACAGCTCTCTCTAAACACCAAAGTTGATCTGATGTGCTGCTGCAAATGACCAGTGATTATTCCTACATTTAGAGAACTCTGTGTTCCCAGACGATGGTATTTAAACATGGAAATCGCTCTCCGTACACCCACGGGCACATTAGAGCCACTGTCAATCATTCCCACGTCAAATGTCTCTAAACAAACACACGGTTTTTCCTCGCCTCTGCTGGAAAAAACACCAGTGTGTGATGTCTTTTGAGTTGTTCTTGTAAAGTACATTTCAAGGACATGCGTGCAGAGTGGGAATGAAATTTGGACCATTCTGATCACAGCTTTAACATTGAACGTGTGGTAGCGTGTGTATCTAATGCTTACAGACCACTGTTGCGCTGACCTTGCTTAACTAGACATTTGAATCAATCATAGCATTATCATCTGGGTCAGGTTCTGACCACATGCTTGCTTCTGGAGATTTTTGCACAGTGGGCTTCATATTTTATGAATTTTAAAATGATGCATTTTTTAAATATGTGTGTGTGTGCAAGTGCACACTGTTCCTTTTTTTATGTAATCCATTATCAGAAAGCGCATCAGCAGGTCTGTTTGAGTAATAATTGGCTCTGGGTTGCAAAGTTGCCTTCAAAGTGATTTGAAAACAAATTGAACAATTGGGGAAAAATAAGGAATTAAAAGATGGGGCATTTAGTAATGAAGAAATGAACTGAATGATCTGATTTCCTGTTAATTGTGAAATATTTTTTTTATACAGGTAAATGTGTTGGCTTGTGTGAACTCAAAGACACCAGAGAGGTTAGATGTTTCAGAAATCAGATGTAGCTTGGATTACGGCAGTACAAACTATATTTCATTATTATTACTTTGTTATTTATCTAAGTGACAGTGCTTGCACAGAGTAGTATGGTTTAGAAGTCTATGATTTGATCCTGAGCTTATGTTACTGAGTGTGTGGAGTTCCCCAGCAGGTTCACCTCAGGTTTCATCTCAACGCCATTCTGGGAAGTGGATTGGCTCTGGTGTTAATGAAAGCGCTTTATTTGCCACATCTACATTACAAAACAGAGTATATCCACATCTCCAAGCTTATTAGGAAGCCATGCAGGGTCACCATGCAGGGTCAGCATGCAGGGTCACCATGCAGGGTCAGCATCCCTGAAGCAGTGAGATTGAGTGGTGATGGGGCTTAAACCCTCAACCTTCTCAATAAGCCTTAACTGTTGAGCTACATGATTGAGTGTCTGAATAAGCATTGATTTGGTGATCTGTTAGGTACAGACTGATGAGATGAGGAAGTATTCTTACTTTACCTCATGTCCACTCTGACCCTGACCAGGATGTCAAGCAGTTACTGGAAGGTGAGTAAGTTAACTAACATATGCATATAGTTTTGAACTATTACATTACAATTGGCAGCCCAACCCCAATCATGGAATCAGTCTGAATTATTCAACAATATTTAAAGTGAATTTGATTCTTATTTGTGGATAGTAGATTAGATCTTGAAGGCACTGGAGCAGTTGGTATTTTGGAAGGATTTCATGGACTCGGTGAGAGATCTATTAGAAGTGGATGAGATTTGCAGCTGTTCTATTTATTCGACCCCATCAGCACTGTTCATGTTTCTATCGGTGGAGGTCGCCAGGCGTACTCAGTAGATAGATGGAGCGCACGCTGAGTGTGTGTGTGTGTGTGTGTGTGTGTGTGTGAGAGAGAGAGAGAGAGAGAGAGAGAGAGAGAGAGAGAGAGATAGTGTGTGAGAGTGAGTGAGTGCTCAGTCTGCTGTGGATGGGGATCAGCAGAGAGAAGCGAGGCGCCCACCCGACTCCACTCACACTCGGTACCGCGCGCTGCAAAATGGCGGCCGCTTCTTCCATGCAGCCGCCCACAGCGCCCGCAGTCAAGCGCCCGAACTCCCCTGTGCCGGACTCGGAGAGCCCCGAGAGCCGGCCGGAGGAGGACGGAGCTTCTGAGGACGCCATCCTCCGGGACATGGCTGAGCTGGAGCCCGAGGAGATTGAAAGGAGGCTGGAGAAAACTCGGCGAGAACTCAGCAACAGGAGAAAGATTGTGATCAAGAGCCTGCCGCAGGACGCGACTAACCAGGTACCGCAACCTAGAGAGAGCGCGCGCGCGCCGCCGCACTACCGAACCACTGAACAGTGCGAAGAGCGCGCGCGCTACTATTCTCACACACTGCTTTATCTAGCATAGTAAAATAGTACAGACGGATAAGAGACAAAGTAAGAAATATCAATTCTTACCGACCAGAAAGTTTTTAGGCGTCATTTTCTGCATGAGAAGTTTTATTCAGCTTTTACTAAATGTACCAATTAATAGATTGACTGAGTCAAGTTATAACAACACGACACAGACCTTCTATTTATATTATTAATATAAACCTTAAACGCGACACAGACGCTATTTGGGTCTGGATATTTTGTTTATAAACCACCAAAACAAAAAGTATTACACCAAATCGATAAATAATCAATGGAAATTTACCTCTATAAATAGGCAGCCCGGGCTGTGTTCCAATTCGTGTGTGAGAGGATAAAAAGATGTTGCTTTCTTTGATGTTTGTTTTTTCTCTCAAGGCGCAAAACAACAAAAGAATTATAACTTAACAAATACATATCAGGAATTTGCATATACCAATGATATTAAAATCGAGCATCACTGAAAACTTTATTTTATTATTTTACTTTAAACACCTTATTAATGCGATAAGGGGCTTGAAACACCTGGAGATTATGAAGGTGACAAACACAATATTGAGGTTGGACCCTTTGAAAAAGTCATTTTTTGATACTTTAAGGTGGTTTTATATATTAATAGTCAGAAATTATGATGAAAGATTCTGTTTTTTTGACATTTCCTCAACGGTTCTGTGTCTAAAAGTGGCATATGGATGAACCTGTACTGAATGAATATTTTGAGTCTGGTTCCTCTCAAGGTTTCTTCCTCAATCAAGAGTCAAGAGTTGTACAGAAAACAGTGTTATACCATACACTGAAATAATTTTTCTGTAAATCCTCCAAACAGACTATGACATACATGCAAGACATAATTAAAACAGAGAAAGACACAAGACATACATTTTCAATTGTACAAATTCCTATTCAAATCCTGAGGTAGACTGGGTAAAAACATCGCAGGGAGTTTTTCCTTGTCATTATCACCACATGCGTGCTCATTAGGGGTCAGTTTATAGGGATTAATTTATAATGATGAAATGTAGATCTGTAATCAATTCAATTATGTGAAGCTGCTTTGGGACAGTGTCCATTGTTAAAAGCACCATACGAATAAAAGTGACCTGAATTAAATATTTATGGGAAAAGTCCATCTTGCACACAGATAGATTTTACTTCAACATAGTAATTTCCATGCTGGAAAAAATCAATAAGAATCCATTGAATAAATCTTAATAGTTTTATAATACAAATACCTGTTAAAAAAACTGAAAAATATTAAAATGATTACTTAATGTTTACCAAGTACAACGTGTGTTTGTTTATCCCATTATAGAAACTGCACACATTTAACAATGTCTAAACGGCAGAAACACACAGAGAGCATTAGACCTTCCATTAGAACCAATACAATTCCTGTAATTAAAGCCATTAAAATTTTCTATGTTGGTTCATCAGTTGTTATAGTTTATGTTATAGTATAGTTATTCTGGCAATTTTCTGCCTAACTTTAATGTTGTTGAATAAGCCGTTCAGTGCTTTATTTCTTACTTTCAATTGTCTGTTCTGTATTATTTCTGTACTGTATATACCGTACAAATTCACTTCCAGCGTGATATACGCATTTCCTGACGCTTAAAACCTCATAAACCACAGCAATTTACCAATGCATGCAATTATTCTTTTCTTAATGAGCTGGACAGCATACTTTTAAAACTATTTATAGCCATATTATATAACCATATTTATGATGTTATAATGTTCTGAAAAGTCCACAAAATAAGACCCTTTACTTACTTTCTCTTTGAGTTGAATAAGACAAAAATTTCAGCTTATGTTAGTCAAATAACTTAAATAACCTTCTCTAATGGAAATCTTTGAACTGTTAACAAACACTATGACTGGAGACTCCTTCCATATATGTCTTTATTATTGACCATGGATGCTATTTTGAAGCATCCACTATTCACATACCTGTGAACCAAAACTGTCAGCTTATGCTATTAAGAAACAAGACAGTTTTACTAAAGTCCACCACATGAAAGTCCTAAAGACTGAAAATGTATGGACAGCTACGATGCACTGACACTTGAGACTCCTTTCATGTAAATCTTACAAAAAGCTAACAAAAAAAGGTAATTATTATTATTTTAAACAATCCCTTTATTGTTTGCGATACATTATTGTGGCGTGTGTACGGTACAAGTGCTTTTGAACAAACATCTATTATAATGAATGCATTAAGACTTTATATACTTGCGATTTGTCTGAACTGCTGTTATAGGAAATAAATCCACACCTTCTAACTTACTAAATCAACAGCTTTGTGGTATAATTACATTTGGTCAATAAAGCAATTCCGTTTGGGTAATTTGATCTGGTTTTATCAAAGAATTAGGTGTGATTTGATTCCCATCGAACACTTAAGGAGACAATATGTGTGTGAGAGTGGACCTGCTGGCTTTTATGAACAGAGAGGCATATTTTTGGAACCAGAAACAGCTCACTGAGATGACAGCCACAGACATTTTACGTGCCCTTTTAGATAAAAAAAAAAGAAAGAAAACAAGCACGAGATTTGTTTATTGTGTAAGGTCTCACTGATTCATCCTCTTTTTAATCAGTAAGGAGGTTCGTTTTAAGATTGAATGCTACTGACTGAGGCGTCCCCCTATGCCATGATTGAATATAACGAGCTTGAGTTGTTGTTAGTAACCCATGCCTACTTCACACCTGCTCTACTTCACACAAAAAACGGTTAGGTATCAGATATACAGAAATACCGAGTTGAACGGGTTACACAGTGATGACTTATCAGAAAGGACACATGTCAGATGAAGCACCTCCTGTTCCTATCTGCCTTTTCCTTCTGCTCTTCCTATCAATCTCCCTCTCTCTCTCTTTCTCTCTCTCTCTTTCTCTTTCCTTTTCTGGAGTCACATTTATCAAAAAGGAGCTTGTGGACTAAAACAATGCAGAGGTTATTAGCCTTACACCCTGCAGTAAAAAAGCGGATGGGAAACAAAGAATGTCATTATCTATTAATGCATTTTTTTTTTTAACAAAAGGATCCACCCTTTTGTAGCTTTGTATAGTCAAATACAAATGTTTTACATTTTCTATTACAAAATGTGTATATTATGAAATCAATACTTTGTGTGGGATCTTTAATATTTTCAAAATTTTATTTTAAGTTTTTTTTTTTTAAATTACCTCCACTTTATTTTTGCCTTCAATGTCGGAACAGCTTTTGGATTTCTTTTGGCATTAAGTTCAGTGATTGCTGGACTATTTTCTGGGAGATTGTCCATTCCGACTGAAATTTCCATTATGTAAGATTTGCACACAATATAACACGTGATGCATTCTTCCATTTCGAATGAATAAAACAAGTTTACAAATATTATGTCATGCTGTCTTTTCACATAACCTTCTCCTTAGTAGGTAAATATAAAATATCCAGAATAGGTGTCTTGGGTGACTTTTCAGCATTATGCTTTAATACCTGAAGTAAAACATTTACAGAGTCTTCTTTAGCTTATTTGTCTTCATTGAGCTCATGCTGCTTCTGAAATTGTCACTGTTGGGAAGTTGGTGTGCTTGAGGCAGTTGAACAACATGGCTGCCTCAGCAAGCATCGCTCTTCCTTTTTGTCTTGGGGCTGAAGAGACTGCTGTGTTTCTATGACTCAGTTTTTCGAATCTCTGAGTTGATAAATCTTTATATCTGCGAGCAACAAGGTCATTATTTTCTACACAGACCTGGTGTGTGGCGGAGTACGTGACTCTAACATATACAGCAGATCAATCACAGTGCTTTAAAGCACTACATGAAAATGCGTAAACATTAAAAGCTCTAAAAGATCAACACCACTCGATTCTGTTTTTGAAGCAGCTCTAGGAACGTTTTAAGTTTGAGTAGCTTATGAAGCTGTTATAATTCTGAATTTTAAAATCATTTTGTCAGTCCGTATTGTTTAAAATATATGAGCAAAAGTTTGTGGAAACCCAACTATAAGATTTGCATGTGCTTTTTGGAGATTCAATTAAACATTTTATCGCCATTTGTTGTTATGATAACCTTCAACCTTCTTGGAAAATGTTCCAGATGTGTGTACTCATTTAGCGACAAGGGTTTTAGTAAAGTCAGGTACTGATGTAGGTTGAGGAGGCCTGGGGTGCAGTTCCAATTCACCCCAAAGGTGTTCAGTTCTGTAGCAGACCACTCAAGATCTTCAACACATGTTCTTAACTGGCTTTGTGCACACTGTCATGCGGGAGTTGGTTTGGATCTCCAAGTTCAGGTGAAGGAAACATTTAATTGGATCTAAGGACATCCTTTGGTAACAGTTGGAGGAAGAACCACATACAGCTGTAAAAGTCATGTGTCCTTAATCATTTGTCTATATAGTGAATATTAAATATGAAAAATAAAATTGGAACCAGCACAAATTCATAAATTAAGTCAAATAAGCGCAGTCATTCAGTGAGGAAGCAATTACGCTGTATAAAAGGATCATTGGCGATGGCCCAGCAGATAAAATTTTACTTTTTAACCTTGGCATCTTCTATCAATGCTCTACAATGTTTTATTTCAGCCAAGTGTAAGTGGCCACTAAGTTGATGATCTAGTATGTCTTGAGCTGCAGTATTCCATATACTCCCTAATGTGCAGCAGACCTTCCACCTTCTTCTTTATCCGCTGTGCAAACTGAAACTGCTTTTAATTGAAAAAAAAGTGGTTTCTCTGTATGATCTATTTGGTGTCCACAATAACCTGAATACTTTTGAAAATTTTCCCTGTGTATGTTGTCAAACCATTTTGAATTCACCTCATTTTTTCCACATCCTGTATAACCAGTGCCGGACATAGTTCTCCTGAACTTGGTATAAATCCTCTGTTCAAATATTACTAGATTAGACTCCATTTATATTTCTACTGGAGGTCAGTACTTCTGTATTTGTGTATCAAAAGTGTTTTCAAGTAATTTATGTAATTCAATGTTCCATTCTCCAACATATCATAGCTTTTTAAGGAGAGTTTTTTGTATTTTTACGAACACGCAGTAACACTTTCTACACATAAATGCTTGCAGGAACTGTGGATTTATGCTCCTGGTCTTTCAGACATGTTTTTTCCTGAAAAGTAAATAATTTCACATTAAAATGTGGGAATATTCTAATAATGTACAGCTAGATTAAAATTGGTTTTTAAATACAATAATGAAGTAGACATAATTCTTTACTGTCCACCACTACATCTGATTCATTTTTTTTCATAACTTGGCACCAGATTTAACCTTTATCCGGGCCTTTTACACTCATTTACATCGACAAGAGTCAGAATAACAAAATCTTTTTTGTCATTCTTTTGGCCTTTCATCTGTGTAAGCCTGTAATTGAGTTTTGTGATTGTGTCCAAATGCAAATTTCTGGGTGTCTGGCATTCATCAAAATACACTGGATGAAAAACAGGAAACAGGAATAAAAAACAAAATTTACTTGGCTTTGCTAAACATTTACACCCAACTTTATTATTAAAAAATGTTTACCAGATCTAATGCAGCCTCTTGTGTCACCGTTTATCGGCACCTTTTACTGAGAAATTATTTGGTCATTTCAAAGCATGCCAAAACCAAACCACCAAAAGCCTTTAAAAGGGATTAACACTATTACTATTAATATTACTATTATTAGGGCCTCCAGGGCTCCAATATTTCTGCTTAAACACTTCCTGTGACAGACATTAAGAACTAATGCTTTGAGAGATGCTAATGTTGCATTAGGGAAATATCCGATTTACTCTAACTATAGACAGAAGGGCTCCAAATGTCTTCATCAAATGAGTCACTGTATGGCATCTTTACCTTTTTCTGCAGAATCCCGCTCTTATAAATGACATTAACCTTAACCTAATGCTTACACTTGACCATGGGTTCCTTTGAAGATTTTTAAAGGATATAAAGAATCCATACAGCTTCTGCTACACAAGACTAACGATAAATAAACCATCTCAATCAGCTGAATAGGTTGTGACACAAGGTAAAGAACTTGGCTCACTACAATTTGGGATACCAATGATTCAACTTAAACGACTGGTGCAAAAATATTACACTGAAAACATGAGTTTAGTATAATTTATTTCGCTCGTTGCAGTGAGTAACAATGGCATTATTAAAGAACTGACACCTGAATGTACTCAACAAATTCAAAGAAGCATATTGTGTTGGTGGGATACCCTATGTTGTGTCACCATATGGCCAGAGGTAGTGTTATTACATGGGGCCAAGATTCTGGCAGTGTGTAAAATGTCACGGGCATGTTGGACCTTGTGCTTTAGTGGATTTAATGTGTCCCAGTTTTTTCCCCCCCTGCAAAAACACTATAAGTGCTTACTTCTCCCATATATTGAAATGATTTCAGTGTGATTATCCGTTACAGAAGTTTTCTTTTACAGGATACAGACAAACATTGCTAAGCAGAATCCTCCTGACATTTTAATCCATACCCATAATGCCTCAAAATCTCTCAGCCATGCTTTCTGCCCATTTAAGGGCCATTTCAGTGTTTGTAAAGCAGCTGGGCTGAGATGATGCTGCAGATTTTATACTGGTCTCTGTGGCTCTGATTACACGTGAAGGGAGACGACTGCTTTGTTTCTGTGAGCTTTGGGAAATTGAATTATGGAACACTGCCCTCCATTTACCTGAGCCTCAGACAGAATGAAAGTGATGCACTGAAATTTACGAGTTTAAGAAACACTCATTTATGGTACTTTCAATGTCATACACCAAGAAAAAAAAACCCCTGAAAACTGAAACCCCTGGGGATCCCATCAGTACATGTTTCTAAACAGTGACTTTCACAAACCTACACTTGTACTATAAAATGTTATATGTTATTATGAGACAGAAGTGAGACAAAGTCTTTTCAAAGCTATGGAGTGTTAATGCAGCTTTTCTGCAGTGGAGCAACACGGCAGACTGTGCATTACTACACATTCCTTCTTCTCCTTCCATTTAATAAAAAACAGCATTCATTATATAAGCTTCTTGCACAAATATCCTTGACCAATAAAGGATTTGCTGTAAGGTTGAATTCTATCATTTTTAGCCCCAAACTACTACTACTGAATAGAAAATACTTTTTTCAGCCACGAAATTTTCTCAGCTCTCAAGTTAGGCAGATACGTAGCATGGCACGTAGGCACGTAGCAAGCTGTATAGTCGTGTTATAGATTTAACATGTGCATGTGATTGATTTGAAGCAAACACTTCATTATACAGTAAAAGACACTTAAAGATGAGATTGCTCCTTACTTTACCCATTCATGTTCATTTTATATTACTTGCTGAACGCAGGGTCAAGTATTTTTGTGTTTTTTCTTAGTTGGAGCTTGGAGACTGAGGTACCATTCAGTCAAATGCAGCATAAATTTATAATGTCCTTAACAGTCTTAGATTTCATTTATTACAGATGTTTAAATTTGTTTCAAACATTATATCTGAGTTTCTGGTATACAGGGTTGCGAATCTTTTTAAGGCTGTTCAATTGTGTTGAAAGTATTTATTTCTATAGAGAGATAAAAGTATATATGATTACATTTCAATAAAGGGATTTATAGCAGCTGGCAGAAACCCTTCCACAGAGCGATGTATAACAATCTCAATTATACATAATTATGTAATTGAGGGTCTTGCTCAAGGTCCCAAAAGTGGCAGCTTGGTTGTGTTGAGATTTAAACCTTCCTTTCAAAGTCCAGCACTTTAACCACTGGGCTACTTATTCTATCACAGGATAACTGGACACCAAACAAGAACAAAGATGTGACAAAATTAGTGATAATGCAATACAGAGCCAGAATATTTTAATGGCTTATTGGGAAAGTCATGGTTTTATTATGACAAAAACTATGTGTTGATTATCCACATTTATATGCCTCTTTTTTCACAACAGGTAATTTATTTAGTAATGTGTTTTTTATAATAGGCATGCTATTTATTGATTGCATTTATTTATTAATTTACAAATTGTATGTAATAATAAACTGTAATCACATGCATTTTTTCCATGCTTTTCTTTGCCATCTGTCCAGACAGCATTTACTACAATCTGCAAACCAAATTCAAGATAAAAATAAATAAATAAATAAAATAAACCACATATGTGTGTGTGTGTGTGTGTGTGTGTGTGTGTGTGTGTGTGTGTGTGTGTGTGTGTGTGTGTGTGTGTGTGTGGGGTTAAATATCCATTAAAGTATATCGCTAGCAGTGTTCTTAAACAGAATGTTAAAAAAATATTGGCTGGATGATGTTATGATTTCGATTTATATAGCAAATGCCACACATAAACATTAAAAACTGTTTGTATAATTGCTGATATCAAGCAGTTTTCAGTGGGGAAATGTTTGTTCAGTATATTTTAAAGTAAGCGCTGGAATACAGTAAGCAATAACAAGAACTATACCTGTTTTGCTGATGCTCCACAACATAAATATAACAAGAAACTAATAAAGAAATATGATGTTTTTTAATAAACAAAAATGTATTAGTGTTGGTAAATTGCTGTGATATAAAAGTAATAAAACACTGTAGAGCATACACTAGGAGAAAATTTTTTCCATGAAAGCATGCCTTATCATCTTTATTTCATTATATTCTGGACTTATTTGTGAAACAGTCTCAGGAATTTCACCATGGAGGAAGTTACGCTGAAATTCTGCTGAGATTAAAACAGAAATGTTTTTAGCCGCTGCTACATTTTGTTACCTGGGAACAGTTTGCTGCACCGGATTGCAATGGAATTTGACAGCTTTAAAGACTCCGATTCACTTTTTGTTTTCTTGATCTGTCAGGCGTTGCCTGGGTGCACGTCTTGACTTGATGTCTGGATGCATTGTGGTACATTTAATCTGTAGCGATCTATAAATGGAAGCTTAGTCCGGAACGCAAACAAGATGCAGTTAAATGTTTTATGAAGAGCTGGAGAAAGATGCACTGGTCACAGCCATGGCGCCAGTTCTGTAATACGAAGCCAATGGCGTGAAAGTATTGTGAAAGAAAGATCAGATGGAGCGCATTGTATCTTTTATCTGCATTGAGTGGTCTTTAGAGTGTTATAGTGCTAAAGAGTCCAAACTCAGAAGGCAAAGCTCCACCCAATATAATGTGCCTGACCGGTACTGACTGTTTTGACAGCTGATATAAAGCATGTAAGGAGTGTTTGGGCAGCAGCTTTTTAGCCAGCAGCACGATATTTACGCTAGTCACTCTCGGCTTGCTGGAAACTACAGATCTCTGTTTTACCTCTTGTACAAATAGCCACAGTGGATGTGACAGCAGTGTTCGCTGTCTGTCCTTAAAAGGTAGTGGGAAGAGATATGTGTGTGTGATAAAGATCTGTAGAACACAATGGACTCTGTGTTTGATGGACTTCGGTTTACACAGTTTTGCATATTTTACACATGTAGGGCACTGACACTTTAACTTATGAACATCACTCCTGTTAAAACACTGCACTAATAGTGGTAAAGACCAGGAAAGTGTGTGTATATGTGTGTGCATGTGTGTAGGGTGCTGCCCGTTGTAGAGAAGAGTATATTAAACTGCAAACACTTGGAACAACCTGGTAATTAAAGCAAGAAGTCTCACTGCTGAAGGTTTTAATTGTGTGTTTAAAGCACACTGGAGGTAAACTAAAAAATCTTTCACATGTTTGCCAACCTTGTGCAGGGAACACCCTTTCTCACCATCACCCTCCCTCACACAAACACACACACACACACACCTGCACTGAAGATGCAGCTTTTTGGAAACGTTCTCCCAAGTGGATAGACTTGACACCGGCGTTTTTTTGTGCGGTACTAAGGAAATATAGCTATTTACAGCAACAACAACAACTAACAACTTCATAGTGTTGGGCAATGGAAAGTAAATCAGTGGCTAACAGAAATAATCCACAGGCATAACTGCTTGTGATTTTGTGCATATGCGGTATAGGTTAGTTGTTAGTGCTTTCAGGTGGATCAGTGTTTACGAGAAATCTTTGGAAAGCGTTTGAAATTGAAAATGCATGAAAATGTGATTTAAAAAAAGCAAATAATTTGCATATTAATATTTAAAAAAATCGTGTTTTCTTGTACTTTTTCATAATTTCCTTCTAAGCTCTATTTATTTTTTTTAATATATATTTAATGTCTTTTTTTCATAAAACAATGTAAAAACTTTTTCATTTCTGTTTGATGTTCTTAAGTCATTTTAATTGTTTTCTGTTCGGGTTTTGTTGTCGCATTTCCAGTTTTTTTTTTTTTTTTTTTTAAAGGTCCTTGAGAAAATTAATCATACTCTTTTGAATAGCCAAAAGTTTGTGCACACCTGACCACTGCACTTGATATGTGTATTTTGATCACCAAATTCCAGATTTACTTTTCATTTGCTGTTATAATAACCACCATCTTTTCAGGAAGGCATTCCCTAAGATTTTGGAGTGTAGCTGTGGGCACATGTGATCTTTCACCTGCAAGAGCATTAGTGAGGTCAGGGGCTGATGTTAGGTGAGGAAGTCTGGTGGTTTGGACGTTGCACTCGATGGTCTAGTTTATCCCAAATGACTGAGATCAGGGCTTTGTTTAGAACACTCAAGATCTTTCAGTTCAAAATTGACAAACTATGTCTTCATGGATCACTGTCATGTTTTAACATGTTTCAATAAAGAGAAATTGTAAATCTGCAGAACACAAAGACATTCAGCACGGTTGTGTGCTTTGAACTTTGTGGCAACTTTGTGATGGTGTCCGCAAACTTTTGTCCATAATGTTTTACAAGATCAGAAACTTATATTAAGGAATGTGTTTTAAGTCTCAGGACATTTTTTAACACTTCAATTTTTTTGCTATATATTCTTGCAGGAAGTACATGATATTCTACGCGAGTACGAGCTCAAGTATTGCTTTGTGGACCGGAACAAAGGCACAGGTAATTGCCCTCCATCATCCTACAGCTCTCATGCTTTTAATGGATCTCTCTGAAACCATTCCATGCCAGACACAGAAACACTTGCCAATGAAAACCTGTCTGCCCACACAGTCTGATTTGCCACACTTACCTGAGAGACCTCCACATTGAAGGAGTGACTAATGACAGATGCTTCAGCTCTCAATCACACAGTACTTTAAATATCAGAAACATGGGGTCTGGAACTTTAACTCTTGTGTGATGTACAGTATGTATGCACATTACATAGCAAATATTCATTTAGTTTTACTTCTTATTGCTCAGTTTGAGGGAAAATATATGGGAACTGGAGTGGTTCATGTAAATGTTTCTAACTGGACATAATAGGATTATGAGAGAAAAAACTGATCCGTAGCAGATTAGCGGGGGGTTACATTTTAACAGAATAACAGTTTAATGTCACTGAAATCAACAGAAAATCAGGTTTAAAGACAATTTAAAGAAAAAATGTTTTTATTCATGTTTATGGACTTTTTCATGGTATCATATCTGATCTTTATTTATTAAGTTGCTGTTTGTTTATTTGCCACAGCATGGCAGTGTGCAGTGCTGCTTAGCCTAAATAGCTAGTTGTGTTGTTTAGTTCTTCTTAACAAAGCCATGTTCCACTTGATATCAACGTTGTAGGTTTCGGTTAAACTTACAATCATGCACAGCATGAGCAGCAGATTATGATGTCAAGGATTTTACAGTTTTTTAATTTTTAATTTTTATTTTACAGTTTTTTAGTTTGCTGTGCTGTGAACTAAAGGGCTGTCCAATAGTTTGATGAAAGAGCATGACTGGATAAAGAAAGAAACAAACAAGTAGACACCCATTTTTTATTTTATTTAACTTTTTATAAAAAAATTTATTCCATTTCCATCAGATGTACATCAGACATTATGCAAATAAGTACACTTATATATAATTGCACATACATCTACATACATACATACATCATACAAGTCCATTTAGATTTCCATTCCTGCATTATAGGAAGGACAACTCTACAGCAGATATAGGCCTGACAGCAGATAAGCAGAGTTCACATGGCAACTTGTGCCTTAAACAGCTCTGAAATATCAGTGGGTCATAAAATCCACAGTTATGTCAAAGGCATTCCTGCTCTCTAATTAGTCTTGTTTGGGGATGAAGGTGAAACCCTGTGATCTCACCCTTCATACTCTCCTGGCTTTCTTGGCTTGTCACCTTCACCCTCTACCCCATGGTGCCGAGAATTCCTGTCTGATAGCCAGCAGAGGTTTAAAGATCTCTATTTCTTCTGATAATATCAGGTGGCAACATAACACTCACTTCAGCGTTTTGTCTAATAGTGTGAGAGCAAGGTAGTGTGGAACGACTCTCTGGTTAATAGAGAGAATAGAGAGAGGACAGAGTGTCTCATGGGGACAGAATGACAGACATGGACACAGAGATATCTGGGAGAACAAGAGCGCTTGCCTGTTTATAGCAGAAAGTGAGCTCAGATACTCACAAAACTGTTTGGCAGCAGTAAGGGAATTCCTCCTCCTCTTTCTTTCTCCTCATCCTCCTCTCATGTCATTGTTACGGGGCACGGTTTCGTGAAAGACCTTTGGCTGAAAACATCCAATCTGCCAAAAGCCTGCCAACGATGAACTGCCTTTCAAATTAAAAATAGTGACAATGCAAGCTCTTATTTCAGACAGACAGACTTGAGCTCAGCTTGTTCACTGACCTCTGAGTTATCCAGCTTGGCGTTCTCTGTCTGTCAGTTTGCACTACTGGTAATACAAGATTCTGCTTTTCAGAACTCCACTGTATAATTCTTGTTGCATTGTGAATATAGGAGCAGAAAAGCCATCTACACAAATCTAAACCCCTTTATTAATTAGTAAACATCATGCGCCGTGAATAGGTACTAACACTGGATATGCCTTCCTAATTATTGCCTTCTCACATAAATGTCATGTTCCAGTGTATGTTGTAACTATTGAAATTATAACGTTATCATAAGACCAATTGAAAACCAGCCACCTGCTACTGTCAGGGCTCCTGTTATACAAAATTAATCACCACTGTCTGATTAAACAGAATAGAGAATTCAACAGAATAGGAAAATGATCTGTATTATTGAACTGTTTCAATCGACTACATAAATTCCTTGCATTTATAAGTTGCTTCTGCAGTTCTAGCATGCCTAATTGTAAGTCCAAGAAATTGAAAAAAATGAGCATATCAGTAAGAAAATGGATGCAGCAGAAGAAGTGCTTCTGGCTTTTGCACTGTTTTGTTATTGAAATTATGGAATTGGCGCCGGTATTCATCTGTAATGAGTCTTTTGCGCTGCAGAAATTTCTCATGGAGCGATTTTTGCTCGTAGGGAAGTGCGGGTGCTGCTTTCTGAAAAGACACTAAAGAATGCTTTCAGAGAGCAGCATGCTCTGAGTCATCACACAGAGGGAGTGTGTGTGTGTGTGTGTGTGTGTGTGTGTGTGTGTGTGTGTGTGTGTGTGTGTGTGTGTGTGTGTGTGTGTGTGTGTGTTGGGAGGGGTGGTTTAGGCAGACTTTTAAATATAAAACTTTCTCTAATCATTGCCTTTTGCCTGCTGACATATTCTAAAGGTTATGAATAAATGCTGTACTGTGGGGGGTTTGACTTCAAATAGTAGATGAAGATGGAGTGAGTCATCTGAATTTGTGTGTACGTTGAAGGGTACATATGAAGGGATTTGCGCTTAAGTACTGCTTACTCTTTTAATGGAAGGCAAAATTATTTCCCTGCGAAAAGTTCACTTTAGACTTGAGCACATGTAACGGATTGTGAAGAGTTGTGTGAAGTGTGTGCATTATAATGTAACATACTGTATGGTATTCAATTATTAAACCAGGATCTGCTTCTTTACTGAAGTCTCAGTGTGTGTGTGTGGGTGTGTGTCTGTTTCAGAAGGGGAATAAGTGATTGCACTGGGAAGATATGCATGGTGTTTTTTCTGTTAGTGGAATGACAGTGGGCATAAAAATTAGAGCTGAACAATACAACATTTGTTTGGGCTCCGTGGTCTGGCACTGATCAACCCAGCTTTACTCTTCAGAAAAAAAAAAAAAATCTGCAAACGCTATTAAAAGCACTGCTTAATATTGCATTCTCTTTAATTATATAAGGGGGGTGGGGGGTGTATTGTCAGGCGTTTCGGAACTGTAATTAGCCTGGTGTAGTCAATAGGCAATGTTCCACACTGTCAAGTAAGAGTTATGAATTCTGTGTTTATTTATTTCACTGTGTAATTTATCACTGCTGCATTTGGTTACAAAGGCATAAGTGTAGTGTAATGTGTTGATGCACTTTATGTCGCTTAGCATGTACAAAAATGACTTGTTAACAGAGGTGGGAACAAGCCATTGTTTTCAATTACCAAGTGTAAAAGCTTAGAGTGAGTCAAATCCTAAATCAAGCTCAATAAGTTTTAAATCACAGCCCATGTCTAATCCCAAGTCAAGACACTCAAACCCCAAATCATGTCCCAAGTCAAGACAGACAAGTCCCAATGCATTAATTCAATTAAGTCACGTTCTGTGTTCAAAGTTAAGCCAGACATCTCAGGTTTAATTTCAGATCCCAAGTATCAATTAGAGTGATCGACACCTTTTAAATCGCAAGTCAAAGTCACAAGTCAAGACCCAAATTGACTCAAAAATGTCAGAATATATTTTGTATTTTGTCTAGTGCACATTATTTTGACTGGAGTCTAACGCAAATCTATCTTCAAATTATTTGGATATGGTGTTTGGTTAATAAACGGTACCTGAAGCATGAGTGATATCAAAGTAAAAAAAAAAAAAAGTGGCATATTTCCAGCGCAAAAAGATATTAAAACAAGACAGCTTATTTTACATAGCTATCAGCACTGCTTACATTTAGGCTTATTTTGAATTGAAATAATTGATAAATGCGTGAAACCTAAGTGAGGAACACAATGCAAAATGTTCTTCTTTCTCAAATGCATTTATTTTTTATTTTATTTATTTATTTATTGCTTTCTGGCATTTATCAAGAAAATTATGTGTTAGACTGCATTAAAACCAGTGCTAAGCCAGGTTTAGAGAATCCTTATTAGCTAAAAGGACCTGCGTTTTTACATTCTTCTGTTTCCTATTTTAAATAATGGTAACAGTAGCTCAGTAATACGAGCAGTGTAATTAAGCCTTGTTCTAAATAAACGTGGATTCTTTCAGCACCAAGCTTTGTGTTGGAGCTTACAGCACACTTGGGTTAGATAATGGCTGTTTCATGCTTAATTATTTCTAATGTGCCTTCTGGATCCTCTCATTTGTGGGCTATTAAAGTTGATGTGACCATGAGGTACTAATTTCCACTGTAATAGCTGAATCGGATTTTGCTATTGTCACACATTTTCAGCATACTATGATAACAAGTAGTAATTAGCCATGAACTATGTATGTCAAGGTGCTTAATTAAGTGATTCGTTCCTGCATGCTTCAGTGTAACTAGCTGTGCATTTGTATTGAAGAATATGTTGTGAATTTAGATGTGACTCATGCTGGTAGTCTGCGGTTGGTTAAACAACATTATGGGAAAATAGAGTGTGAATTACACACTGATCAGCCATGTCATGTTGTGGCGTTCCACTAAGACAGCTCTGGCCCGTTGAGTTGTAGACTCTACAAGACTGTTAAAGGTGTACTGTGGAATCTGACACAAATCCTGTAAGATGTGAGGTGGAGCCTCTGTTGAAATGAATGCCAGGATGCCACTGTACAGAGCATCGTACTGCCATTGTTTGCTTACCTTATTGTAGGTGTTTATAGGGATCAACATGGGCACTCTGGTCAGACTGCAACCATGCAGACCCATGTAGAACAATCTTTGATGCACTTTATTCTAAAATATTTGTATCTAAACCAGCATTCTCTTTTTATCCAATTTGTGTTATAGTTACTTTGGGACTGAGCCAGATGGGCTAGCTTTCACTCCCCATCAGATCAGTAAACCTTAGGTACCCATGACCCTGTTGCTGGTTTACCAGTTGTTGTTTTTTTGGGCCATTTTTAGTAGATAATAACCAATGCATTCTGGGAACATATCATAGGATTTGCTGTTTTGGAGAGGCCTTGACCCAGTTGTCTGGTCATCTGGTTCTTATCAAAGTGCCTTGGATCTTTACACTCATCCATTTTTCTAACTTTTCAACATATCAACTTCGAGAATGGTCTGTTCATTTGCTGCCTAATATAAGACAGGTGCCATTGTAATGAGATAATTAATGTTATTCATTTCAGCTGTCAGCAGTATTAATGTAATTTTACCAGTTTATACCATAGGCAATAGCATCAGTGAAGCAATTAGAGTCCAACCAGACACTAGACAGCTAGGCAGCAGACAGTAGCTTGACACCACTTTGGGGAAGACCCACATATGGGTTTGATGGTCAGCCTTTGGCCATATAGTGATTATCTTACAGATCAGTGATCTCTGGTCATTGAAAATCTGGGCCATTATCTTATGTTCCTGGCAGTGCTCTGGTGTTCTGCCTGTTAGTGTCCTTTATCTTGCAGAAAGAGATAGAGTGGTGATAACAGCTCACTGCAAATCCCAAAGGGACGAGAAGTGCTCTGTCAAAGCCCACATGATGTCACTTCACACCCTAGCACTTGTTCCATGTGCTGTTATTTGATGTATCCAATTAGTAAATGACTGATTTACAACACGGACATCGATTGGCATGCGATTGTACTTGACAGTTTTCGCAGTCCTGGTGGACTATTTATCAGCATAAAAAACAGTGGCTGATTTGTAACACAGCATGACACTACTGAAATCCGAAAATAAGAGACGCACAGAGGATACTCACAGAGAAAATATATGATCGCACTTCTATTCTTCCAGTACAGAAATATAGAAGTCATAGTTGCATCTATGCATACTAGTGGCTCTTTAAATCATGAGCTATACTTGAAGATCTTTTCATCATTGTGCAAAAGACGTGCTGGAGAGAAGGGGAATGAAAGTCAGTAGGAGTAAGACAGAGTACATGTGTGTGAATGAGAGGGAGGGCAGTGGAGTGATGCGGTTGCAGGGAGAAGTGGTGGAGAAGGTGGAGGAGTTCAGGTACCTGGGGTCAACAGTGCAAAGTAATGGAGAGGGTGTTAGAGAAGTGAAGAAAAGAGTGCAGGCAGGGTGGAGTGGGTGGAGAAGAGTGATAGCAGGAGTGATTTGTGATAGAAGAGTATCTGTAAGAGTGAAAGGGAAAGTTTATAGGACTGTGGTGAGACCTGAGTTGTTGTATGGTTTAGAGACAGTGGCATTGAGTAAAAGACAGGAGGTGGAGCTGGAGGTAGCAGAGCTGAAGATGTTGAGGTTTTTGTTGGAAAACAAGGTGAGGGAGGTGAGATTGAGATGGTTTGGAAATGTAAAGAGGAGAGACATGGGGTACATAAGATAAGAGAAATAAGAGATTGAGAAATTTCCCCACTAAGGGGCGAATAAAGGTATATCTTATCTTATCTTACATCGCTTGGAAAATGCTGAGGATGGAGCCACCAGGAAGGAGAAAAAGAGGAAGGCCAAGGAGGAGATTTATGGATGTGGTGAGGGAAGACATGCAGGTAGTTGGTTTGAAAGAGGCAGATGTAGAGGACAGAGTCGTATGGAGAAGGATGATCCTCTGTGGTGACCCCTAACGGGAGCAGCCAAAAGAAGAAGGAGGTTGTGCAAAAGGCATAAAAACTAATGCTATTGGTTTGCATGTGTAAGCTGGACGAGGATGACGAAGATGATGAAGATCGAAAAAGGCGGAGCAAACAGATCCATTAGCAGTGTGGGGGTCTTGTTGTCCACTTGAAGTCAGAGAGGGGCTTTTTGCCAGAATGTGTGGGAGTCGCAAGCGGATCTCGACAACCACTCGAGCCAGCTGAGTGATGCTGGGAAAAGCAGAAAGAGATCATCATTAATTGATGCAGTGGCAGTGTGGGCGTCTGCACATACACATATACATACACGCACACATTCACATGCACTCAGGCAGGACGATGAACGCTGGTGTACTCAATCATGTCTTCTAAGTGTGTTTTAGCACTTAGGCAGGATTGTTCACTAACGTGACGGCTCTTTATCACGGAGCTTATGGGTGTATATGGTCGTTTGTCCTAGTGTGTTTGCTATTTTTAGTCTCATTGTTGTTGTGTTCAATAGGAATTTGGAATCTTAAATGTTTGTTTTTGTCGGTTTGTTTTTTTCTCTTATCATTGTTGTATGTGCCAGTTATGTTCAACATTTTCACTTATATTATATTATATTATCATAGTTTTTACGGTCCCATGGTGGTCTAGTGGTTAAGATGCAGCGCTCATACCGCTGCGACCCGGGTTCGATCCCCGGTCAGGGAACCATCCCCAGCCAATCTCAGTGCCGGTCCCAAGCCCGGATAAATTGGGGAGGGTTGCGTTAGGAAGGGCATCCAGCGTAAAACGTGCGCCAAATCAAAACGTGCGGAGGATCCGCTGTGGCGACCCCTAACGGGAGAAGCCGAAAGAAAGTTTTATCATCATAGTTTTTACATTATGGTTAATAATAATTTCCACACACACACACACACACACACACACACACACACACACACACACACACACACAAAGAAGCTTTTTGTCAGTGTTTTGATGGAGTTATTTTTTGAATAAACTGATTAACTGATTAATCATTCACAATACAACCAGGGACATTAGTCACTGTTTTAAAAAATGCATTTGAGTTGTAACAGCCTCTTTTAGGTTTGCACTTATTTCAGTCTCATTGGAATGTTGAAAAATTTGAATACTTTATTGAATATATCTTTAGACTCAAATCCTATGAACGCTTGTCTAAAAAAGAAAAAAAAAAAAAAAAAAAAAGGAAGAAGTGAATCCAAATCCGTGGTATGCACCGTTAACCAAAATGTGCTAATCATAGTGAGTCCAGTGAGCAGCAATCCAGCCAGCTACCTGAAGGTAGTTACCTATTTTACCCACTATGCTTGATTCTACTGCATTCGAATCTTCCCTTTCTCTCCCTAGTCTAGTCTATTCTGTTCTTTTTTTATTCTCCTCTTCCTTTGTCTAATCTATTTTATAAAATCTTTCCTTTGTCTATTCTATTCGATTCTATTCTACTTATTTTTTTTATCTTCTTCTCTGTTCATTTCTACCTTGGTCTCTAATTCTATCCTTCCTTGTTTGCTTTTTTCTGTTCACCTCCACTGTATTCTATTCTATGATTTTCTACCCTGTCGACTTAACAACAGGACATTTAATTTTATTCTGTTCTGTTCTGTTCCATTAATTTATTAATTTCTGTTATGCTTTTTCCCACCATCTTCTAACCTATTTAACTCTAATTCCTGTTCTCTGCTGCTCTTCTCTACCCTGTTCTATTCTGTTCTACACTATTTTACTCTTTTTCTGCTCTATTCTGGTAAGTTCTTTTGCATTCTATTCTAAGGCACCATGCTCTTCTTTATTTAGCACTTTTCTATATATTTTAATGGTTTTAAACCGTATTCTGGGCTACTTTTCTCTATTGTATTTATTATACTCTCTATTATTCTGCCCTATTCCACTTTTGCCATTTCAATTCTTTTCTTCTTTCTAGAGCCCTCAAAAATTTCTGCTAGGCAAACAAGCAATGCAGAAGCACCACCAGGTGACAGAGTCATAGCTTTTCTCCTCAATGTGCGAATACTGAGCCTGCAGTTGGTGCTTTTGTTCTATTTGCTAGTTGCCTAAAGCATTTTCCACTTAGGATGTTTGTCTTGCCATGCTGTGTCATGTTGTTGAGTAACACCACTGTGCATCACTGTATACACGTGAATATCAGGTTTTATAGCAAAAATGAATTTAGACCATACAGTTTGACGTTCTGTCAAAAATCCACTGTTTCCAGTTACAGTCATTGTCATTGTATCATGTAGAAAATGCACTACTACTATTTTCTTATGCATTGATCAGCTTTCATTTAGTACAGTTATTAGTGGAAAGGGACATCTAAGGACTATTGCTAATTAGATATCATCTGCATGATGGACCGTTCTCTTCACAGCATTGACACAGATGGTGGTAAGGTTGTGTGTTGCACTGGAATCAGTGTTGGAGGAGTCGCTTTGTTCCTGCTTAGGTGTCACCTGTGAATTGACAGTAGTCCACCAGGTGATAGAAATTGACAACAAAAAAGAGCTTGTATTCAAATTGTATAGTAATAGATGAGCTTTATTATTTAACTGTGTACTTTCAATGGACCAACAAGAAAGATCAATAAGTGTAGTACAGTAGGAATATCCTTATTGTATCATAAATTCATTAGCTCCAGTGCGGTGCCCAGTTTTGATTGGAGATTAACAAAATGTAATAATATACAGTGAGTAAGTTAAATGACTTACATTTACATTTGCGGCATTTAGCAGACGCCCTTATCCAGAGCGACGTACAAAAGTTCTTTGAGTCTCTAGTAATGAATAAATCTACACTGGTATGCAAGATTACAAACTTAATATAAATATAACCCTTGAATTCTACAAACTTGGATAGTGCTAATTTAAGTATTTCAGGAAGAGGTAGGTCTTCAGTCGTCGCTTGAAGATAGTAGGGACTCTGCTGTACGGACATCTAGGGGAAGTTTATTCAACCACCTCGGTACCAGAACAGAGAAGAGCGTTGAAGTGTACTTACCTCTCATTCTGAGAGAAGGTGGTACCAGTCGAGCAGTGCTGGAGGATCTCAGACAGCGTGGTGCAGTGCGAGATGTGATGAGGTCACTGAGGTAAGATGGTGCTGGTCCACATTTGGCCTTGTAGGCAAGCATCAGTGTTTTGAATCTGATACGTGCAGCTACTGGAAGCCAGTGACGGGAGCGCAGTAGTGGGGTGGTGTGGGAGAACTTGGGCAGATTGAACACAAGTCGTGCAGCTGCATTTTGGATCATTTGCAGTGGACAAATAGCGTTCAGGGGAAGACCTGCCAGCAGAGAGTTGCAGTAGTCAAGTCTTGAAATGACAAGAGACTGAACAAGTACCTGGGCAGCCTGTGTGACTTAATCCAGAATAAAGGAAACAAACTATGAGCTTCTGACCGAGTTTCTAATGAAGCACATGACCTTAAAAGGTCAGCAAGTTATTGGCTGATGTTTTGGCTTTGGTGTTCTGTCATCACATTGTATGTATAAGATATTATTAGCGCCTGACTAGTATCTTTATTCATTTTCTCTTAATATGCTGTCATCATGTTGTGCTAGAGGGAGAGTTATATGATACTTTCCTTTGTTTTATTAGTCTTTGCCAAATATCTGCATATATTTTAGATTTCGAGAAGGTCGTCTTCTGTGCAATAATTAATCCGGCTGGTGAAAAAAATAGTTTTACTGTCAATTAGATTGGGGTTTGTGAATGTGTATAGTGGAGCAGATGGTGGGGTATGGAATGAGAATTTGTGTTATTGTGGCATCAAGTTGATCATTGTAAACTTGTGAACACTGTGTAACATTTAAACAGTAAAATCTGGCTGTTGAGCCTGGACTTGGCTAGTCCACCCTTTGAGATACAGCCTTGAGTATGCAGTCGACGCTTCTTTTGTGCTCGTGACAGATGTGTGTTTTATTTTTGTATCATTTTATTTTCACTGATAACTGACATGCCATATTGCAGCAGGTAGAAAACGGATTTTTTTGCTGCGTCCCAATTCTTTTACTTTTTCCTTACAATTTTTGTAAAGAGTAAGTACATACTTTGGAAATTGCAAGAGCAGAAGAGAATGTCGTTGCCTGGTTACGCACGCCATCATTATAAACCAACTTCAGCTTTTCCTCGTTCATTATTTCTTATATAATTTAATGCTATATAATTTAAATCACCATTTCCTTGATTTATTTTCCACATTTCATTTACACTTCTCTAAAATGGATTTGGTTCCACAGATCCACCCTTTGAAAATACAGTGAGGAAAATAAGTATTTGAACACCCTGCTATTTTGCAAGTTCTCCCACTTAGAAATCATAGAGGGGTCTGAAATTGTCATCGTAGGTGCATGTCCACTGTGAGAGACATAATCTAAAAAAAAAAAATCCAGAAATCACAATATATGATTTTTAAACTATTTATTCGTATGATACAGCTGCAAATAAGTATTTTAACACCTGTCTATCAGCTAGAATTCTGACCCTCAAAGACCTGTTAGTCTGCCTTTAAAATGTCCACCTCCACTACATTTATTATCCTAAATTAGATGCACCTGTTTGAGGTCGTTAGCTGCATAAAGACACCTGTCCACCCCATACAATCAGTAAGAATCCAACTACTAACATCGCCAAGACCAAAGAGCTGTCCAAAGACACTAGAGACAAAATTGTACACCTCCACAAGGCTGGAAAGGGCTACGGGGAAATTGCCAAGCAGCTTGGTGAAAAAAGGTCCACTGGGACTGGGGCTCCATGCAAGATCTCACCTCGTGGGGTCTCAATGATCCTAAGGAAGGTGAGAAATCAGCCCAGAACTACACTGGAGGAGCTGGTCAATGACCTGAAAAGAGCTGGAACCCCCCTTTCCAAGGTTACTGTTGGTAATACACTAAGACGTCATGGTTTGAAATCGTGCATGGCACGGAAGGTTCCCCTGCTTAAACCAGCACATGTCCAGGCACGTCTTAAGTTTGCCAATGACCATTTGGATGATCCAAAGGAGTCATGGGAGAAAGTCATGTGGTCAGATGAGACAAAAATAGAACTTTTGGGTCATAATTCCACTAAACATGTTTGGAGGAAGAAGAATGATGAGAACCATCCCAAGAACACCATCCCTACTGTGAAGCATGGGGGTGGTAGCATCATGCTTTGAGGGTGTTTTTCTGCAAATAAATAGTTAAAAAATCATACATTGTGATTTCTGGATTTTTTTTTTTAGATTATGTCTCTTACAGTGGACATGCACCTAAGATGACAATTTCAGACCCCTCCATGATTTCTAAGTGGGAGAACTTGCAAAATAGCAAGGTGTTCAAATACTTATTTTCCTCACTGTACCTTTGTGATATTTATTATACCATACTACTGATTGGGACACATTGATTAAAAATGTCAGATACTGTTGAGGACAGATAGTAGGCAGATTGCGACGCAGCACTTGTATACGGGTTGATTTTGCCCTTTGTGTATTGTTTGCTCTATTAAACTGTAGCTCGAAGATTCCCTCCTTATTATCCCACCATGCAGCAGCAGGTGAAGGATTGTTTGTGCTCTCCTAGTGACAGAAACTGCAGGGGGATGGACACTCGATCAAATCTCAGCCCAAATAAACTAAACTCAGTGGTCACCCTCTTGCCATCTGGTAATGACACACGGCCTCATCGCAGCCTAACGAGCCATAATGAGCCGCGGTGTCGGGGCAGATCGTGTGAGATGCACTTTGCCACAGCTCCATTTGGCAGTAGTGACTCAAAATCAGCATGTTTTGCATGCCCTGGTGGCACAGTCAGCAGTAATGACGTCTAACAGCCTCTAATGAGGACTGGAAGAAGCATCTGCATTCTTCCTCCGATCCATTAAGGAGTGAGAATGCAAAAATCTTCATGCTTTTCACGCCGGGATCTTTCACACTCCGGCTTAATAAGTGCTGATGAGCTGTAATGAGCGCTATTGTTCCCAATGTCAGAACAGCCCATTTGTATGTCAGTGAAAGGTGGGGAGTGGGAACGGATAGCGCCATGATACAAGCTGAGCGGACTCCTGACATCTTAACAAGCTAAATGGATGCAAACCAAACATTAGGAAATGAAGGAGGCATACAGCGCAGACGGAACATCATGGCAGATGCGGTAGGAATGTTGGCCCTCACGACCCGAGTCACCTGCGGTCTCCTTCATATATGAACCAGAAATGTTCACAAAAGATTCACGCTAGTGTATTCTTTACGCATTGCTATAGCTGTCTCATGGAAGAAGAATTACAGGCTTTAAGCCAATAAAGTTTCCTCCTCCCCTGCTTTCTGGAGCAGAAAAGAGGGGGGGTAGCAATTGTCATGCTTATAGATAAAGCCTATAATCACGTTTCTTTTTGTGATTTTTAAAATGGCCGTTGCAAGCCTGTCACTAGCAAATTGCTGTGAATTATAAGATTATTGTATAATCTTTTTGAGAAGCTTTGTCATATGATTTCTTTGTGATAATAATAAAAAAAAAAAATCAGTCAAGCTACATTTATTGTCATCTGCTCACATGTCTGAGTCTATTGCTGCCAATCTTTGTACAGAAGATAAAGAGTCTTCAGAAAGAGACTCCAAGCAATAGAAGAGAGGACGGATAATACGGTGGATTTAAGAAAGTTTTTAAGGAAGTATTATCATTGAGATGTGTATATGAGTCTATTTATAAGACACTTACCTACTCCTACATTCATTTATTATCGCCCTCATCATGGATCTAAAACAATCATCATTAGTTAATTATCAGTTTTGAGCCCTACATTAGGAGCTATTTACTGGACATGCTGAACGTTGTTAAACATTGAACTAAGAACGAAGACGACCCTTTGCTTAGAATTTTTCAAGTACTACATTAGCTCCAGAGTGATCATTAATGCTTCAGCACAGCTGTCAGTTGCTAATTGTACTGTAGCTGTGTTTTTCTTTTCCCCTGGCTGAGTGTTTTGGAAAAGCTAAGATTGGGAAAACGAAGTGACACAAAAATGTCTAGCAACATCATTCTTGGAATAAGATTTACTTGAACCAGGTCTCAACTGCTTTTCTGTACAACCTTCTAAAAGCACAAAGCATATCCATTCACGAGAAGGTGAATTAACATTTCCAGCAAATCGATTTGTGCACACCTGACCATCACACTCATTTTCTTTTGATTAACATCCCATTCTATTCCACTTTTCCTCTTATAATAAGCTTAGCTCTTCAGGGAATGCTTTCCGCTAGACTTAGAATGTGGCTGTCTAAATTTTGGATCATTCAGCCAAAAGAGCATTAGCGAGATCAGGCACTCTGATGTTGGGACTGGAGGCATTTTGTGTTCATTCCAAAGGTGTTCAGTGGAATTGAGGTCAGGGAACACTCAAGTTCTTCCACTCTTGGCAAATCATGTCTTTATGGACGTGTTTGAGCCTTTTAGTTCCAAAGGGAAATTATAATGCTACAGCATACAGAGATCAAGTCCAAGTCTATTGTGTGCTTCCAACTGATGGCATATGGATGTGATGACTAACATTAGGCCATATAGTAAATTAACATTTTGATAATAGATGGAATAAGGTCATCTCTTTGGATAACAGCCATGTCAGGTAGATTCTCTCATTTAATAATTGCAATTCTTCTGTTCCTCATTACCACATTAGTTTCTTGTAAAAATATATTTGTAACTCATACTGCTATACAGGATTATATAATAGACTGTAAGAACAACAATAGAGGCCACTAATAAAAAATACAATTTGTAATACCCAAAAAATACAAAAAAGAGGAACTCCAAATAGTCTTGTTTGCGCTCTAGATTTCATCACTAAGCCTGTTTTGCCCTGTAGTGATCTGCCAGCTTTAATTACAAAATTCACATGACACACGACAGTGGGACTTTTTTTTTCTCGAGTCGGTGGAAAATGACAGACATTATTTTCAGACACTATGCAACAACAGGTTGTAAAATCATGGAACATAGATAGTGTGTCTGATTTCACTGGATTTGAAGTAATATATTGATATAAAATGTATATTGTGATATGATTTTGTGATACATGTTCTTAAGCTGTTGTTACAGTGACAGAGTAGAGTGTCCTCATGTATTGTGATGTGATTTAGCCCAGCTATAGTCTACTTTACTGTTGCATGGCAGTAAATATAGCAACAAAAAAAAAAAAGCAGAAAATAACGCAGCTCAGATGCCTCTGAAATGGCAGATGTGGCTTGTAATGCTTGCGGAAATGGAATTGTGTGACGTCTTGACGTGACGCATCCGGTGTCAAAAGCCTTTAAGAGGTAAAACAGGATTAAAAATTTAAAGTGGCCCCAGTGGCGAGCCATAGGGAATCCCCTGAGCATTTCCCTTGACATTTGCAGTACCATCTGCTTTTCTTTGTGACTTTTATTTAGTGTTAATGTTCAATATTACTGTGTTATTATATGCTTTGTAAAAGGAGGTGCTTGTATATTTTTTTGTATATGTTTTTTTTTTAGAATAGAATGTTGTTCAGCAATTATTCATGTTTAGCATCTTTGTACTTGCCCTTCATTTGCTGGTCTATTTTTATATGTATATTGATGTTTATATGTGTTTGTGTGTGTCCTGCCAGCTTTTGTAACGCTCCTAAATGGCGATCAGGCACAGGACGCCATCCGTTCACTGCACCAGACCTCAGTGCGTGGTCGTGACATCAGCGTCCAGCTGCAGCCCACCGACTCGCTGCTTTGCGTCACCAACCTGCCTCACACGTTCATGGGCACGCAGTTCCAGGAACTGGTGCGCTCCTATGGCAACATTGAGCGCTGCTTTCTCGTCTACAGCGAGCTAACAGGCCACTCCAAGGGCTATGGGTTTGTGGAGTACATGAAGAAGGACTCGGCCTCCAGGGCTCGGTCCGAGCTGCTAGGTAAAGTGCAGGGCGAGCGCTTGCTTATGGTGCAGTGGAGCGACGTCAACCAGCTCAGCACAGCCCACCACATCCACTCCAAGTGCCTGTGTGTGGAGCGGCTGCCCATGGACTTTGACAGCTCTGAAGAGCTAGCACACATCTTTTCTGAGCGCTACAAACCCGTCTTCTGCCAGGTGAGCCACAGAGAAAGGAGTGAGTTATGCTTAGAAACTTTACACACACACACACACACACACACACACACACACACACACACACACACACACACATGCAGGGTTGTAAAATAAATGACTTGCCCACCTCCTTGTGTAGAGAGAAGTTGTTAATGGAGAGAAGATACGTCTTGCTGTGTAAAATTACCAACCTTGTATGGGTTCTAGCTGCAATTTACAATTTGTGATCGAGCGAATAATATCTCTTCTTTTTCGTTCTTTGTGTGTGTGTGTGTGTGTGTGTGTGTGTGTGTGTGTGTGTGTGTGTGTGTGTGTGTGTGTGTGTGTGTGTGTGTGTGTGTGTGTGTGTGTGTGTGTGTGTGTAAACGTCATTTTACTCTTCCTCTATTTTTTTTTTTAAGAATCCAGACCCTTAGTGTCAAACAAAACATTACTCAGTTTGAGTTCACTTTAGCGTTAATACAGCATTTGTTCTCAACCCTCCTAATCTCCTGCAAAATCAATACTCTATCTAGAAGAGTGGATCATATGATGCTGGATCATGTTTCTTTCTTCCTAATCAAAACCTTTTAAAAACCCAGAAGCCAGCCTTGCTGCTTGAAGTGTTTTTTTAAGCCGACACGCTAATCGATACTCGCACCCCTTACAAAGGCATGAAGCACCAGAGCTACACCCACACTATAGTCAGATGTGTTGGAGGTGGATGAAGATCAGAAAGCTTTGACCGCTCTACTCTGACTCACTCTAAGCTTTCAGGCTTCGGCTTTATGTTGGACAACTACATGCTAAGTTGGCATGCTAAGGCATTATTCATACAGGATTTGTTTTACATAACAAGGTGGGAGAATATATCCCTGGAAGGATAGTCCTGTAAGTAATTGTCATATTTGCCATTTTTATGGATCTCAAGTATGTGCCATTTAGGTTGATATATACAAATGAAAATAGTCCATTATATCATGTAAGGAAAAAAATCAAGCTTTTTTTTCAGTACAAACACACTCCAGGAAGCAGGCTTTTGTATGATCTATAACCAAAACCAAATCAAGCAGTCAACCCTTGTTGTTGCCCTTTAGAGCTGACTGTGCATCTTAAATTAGCGGCCTGAAAATGAAAGGGATCTCTGATTTGCTCTTCAGTCTGGAACATCAATAAAGAGAAAAACTAGTCGGCAAATAAGCATAAAGTGATACTGCAGAAAAGAAGTGCTTTATTCTGTTGCCCTCAAACTACAATCATTTGATAAATGCGATAAATATATTGATAATGATAATAAAATAGGGACTTTGTAAGATTTTAATCCAAAGTTATCCAAATTTCTATCCTAGTCTATTAAGGTAAAATGGCCCAGACCCAAAAGGGAAAAAGGTTAAGCTTTGATTGGTCTTAACAACAGGAAAAAAGAGATAACCCAGTATTGGAGAGCTTCTCTTTGATTTCTTTAAATGTTTAAGCTTTGTGGGTAAAAAACCAACAACATTGTTTTACAGAAAAAAGTCAGTGTTGTTCCATTAGTATTGATGAGTGTTAAACAAATACTTGTGAACCCAGACACGTGTTTTAACAATTTTAACAAAGATAATTATTTAACTTTTGCATACAAGGTGACTCTAAGTGAATTTCCATGTTTTTCCAAATAGTAAAAATAAACCTGGATATTGTTGAACAGGAGGACTCGAGTGCATTGTATATTTTTTGCTAATTTTTGGACCAATTGTTTCTTGTTAAGAACATTAAAAGTTTAATAATCTTACCAGTTTGGGCTTGGACTATTTTTTTTATTTTTTTTGCTCAGAAGTTTCACATTATGGACCACAGGCTTTAAAGTTTGAGTATATATAATATAGATCAAAATCAGTTTGCATCAATGTTATGGAAAATTTCAGAGATGAGTACATTATGAAAACACCTTCACTATTGTGATTGGCAACATGCTAAGAACATACTGCTAAGAACGAAAAGGTCAGTGATAAGAGATTTGCAGTATAATGAATATGAAGAGAGGGACGCTGCTGCAGGTGATAATATAAATTAATGTCCTGTTTATATTCATTAGTTTGTTGTAGGGCTGTCGATTATTTTAGTAATCGAGTTTTTTGCCGATTAGTCCATCGATTAATCGAGTAACTTTGGAAAATTTTTATTGTGTTCTTTGGCCTGAATCTTCTTCTCCCCCCTCGCTGTCTTTTTCCCGTTCCTCCATTTTTTCATTCTTCAGTGGTTTCTGTGTTTACCTGTCATGGGGTCTCATTTATAAACATGGCATAGGCACAAAACGAGGCTAAAAACGGGCATATGCCACCAAACTTGACGGGGGAAGGTGTACACCTGTAAGTAAACTCTGAGTTCTGTGTACGCACAACATGGGAAAACACAGAAGGCGAGAAGGGGAAATGGTGACACAGATAGAGCGCACATCCTTAGCATGGAAAGTGGTGTACGCTCGTTTCCAGCCCTGTTTTGTGCGTACACCACGTTTATATAGGAGACCCCAGAGGGTTTAGAGGGTAGTACATCAGTAATAATGGTCAGTGGGGAAACAGTGCTCCAAGAGTATTTATTTGGACTAAATTGAGCATTGAGGCAAATAATTTGCTTCATTTTTGCTCAAATTACTCTAGGAATCGTTTCAGCGCAGGTTTGTTGGATCTCAGCACTATAATCTGATGTTAGCAAAATCTGAATCTGATCACCAGTCAAATCATACTGAACCAATAGATTGCCATGGATAACAGTTGGGTTGGATCCTTCACCAGGTAACAGTAGTGATGTTGCATTACAGATGTTGCACCAGAAGTTCAGCTTGATGTCTGAGTAATTACATTTATCATTTTGCTAATATTTCGCTCAGGTTTTTTTTTTCCTCCTCACTCGAATCCGGTTCTGTGTGTGGGTGTGTGAGTTGTCCTTTCAAGCTACTGTGTCTTTCCAGCTGTCTAGTGCTTTTCAGAGTCTGAGGTGTTTGCTCCAACGTGTCAGCATTGTTCCAGGAGTAGAGAAAATGAGAGTGGTCGCCTCCACACAGAAGATTCCAGACATTAGGGCTGTCTCAAACGACATTGTAGCGTGGTGAATATGGATGCGTAGGCACACACGCAGAGTTATTAGCCAGCAATTTGCATAATTGTGAGTGCTTCCTAGTTTCTGTTTGTCATACTGTTTCAGGCTGAGATTATGGTTGGGTCTTTTTTTTTTTTTTTTTTTTTTTTTTTTTTTTTTTTTTTTTTTTTTTTTTTTTTGCTTATCAGTATTTCTCTTTTTAGTTGTATACTGATCTTTTAATGAACAGCAGATTTTACTGATGTTACTGACCCACTGATGTTAATATATTAATTAAAATACATTCTAGCTATGTAAAAAAAAAAAAAAAACTTAAAATAATTTAAAAAGAAAAAGAAAAAACACAAAACAACCAAACCAATTAATGAACAATAATTTTTTAAATCCCAACACTAAATATTTAGTGCAGTGTACAATGTTTACAATAATAATTAATAATAATATACAATAATCAGAAGATTGTGTGCATTAAATTGTGATGAAGAACTTCCATAACCTTCATTGTAAGAAAAGGATGTGAAGGAGACTTCAATACCAAGCAATATGGCAAAGCAAAATTATCCTCTTTCAGATGCTAGATGTGGATTTTGCAGTGTGAGCTTTACTGTTAGCATTAGGTGACCTGTGTTTCATGCCTCTTTGAGCTGACTGAGCATCTTAAATCAGCAACAAAGACTAGCTGGAGAATGAGTTCTCTGATTTGCTGTTCAGTAGACATCAGCAACAGCATAAAAAAGGCAATAAAAAAGCAAGCAATGATTCTCTCAGAAGACCATGTGGATCAAATTATTTTTACCTGCTTAATATCTCAATGTATTTTTACTTGCTGTAGCTAGCTATAGCAGAGCATTGTGAGAGATGCAAAGTAATGCACAAAAAGGAGTTTATAACGATAATCATTTTGGTGTAAAGCACTATATTAATAGGAAATAAAGTCTCTAGAGTTTACAGAGAATTGTGCAGAAGAATCTGCAAGGTGATACTCCTGTCAGTCAAGATGTAGAATTTGAGAATAGCAGACTCATAAAGACTCTATAAACTGGGCAGACTAGAAAAAAACAGTGTCTGGTGAGTCTTTGCCTATTATAGGTTTTTTTCTTGGCTGACAGGAGTAGAAGCTGATGTGGTCCTCTGCTGGTGTGCATTCACCTCGAGCTTTGATGTTTTGTGCATGCTGAGATGCTTTTCTTTGCAGCACAGTTATAAAGATTGATCACTCCAGTTAATATATCCATCTCAGCACCTTCAGCTGCGCATTTACCTCATGTCTTTCATCAAGACTTTTCCTGTCCACAGAACTGTCATTCTATGTTTTTTGTTTTTCTCACCATTCTGTGTAAACTCACCATTCTGTGTAAACTCACCATTCTGTGTAAACTCACCATTCTGTGTAAACTGTTGTATGTGATAATCGCAGGAGATCATCAATTTTGAAAATATTCAGTCCAGCCGTTCTGGCACCATTTTGATATTTAATATGGATAATATATGAAGCTCTTGAACTGTTTCTAGGTGGACAGTGAGTATATTTAGAATATCTACTTGCCTCCCTGATGTTTACCTTGGCATCTATCTCAGCCAGAAGTAAAGTTATTGCATTTAAGATTCTGGTTGCTCTCAGAAGTGAAAAAAGAGAAAATCAGATTTAAAGATTTCATTCGGTCCGCTGTGCTGGAGCAGACATTTTGACAGCCAGTATCTGATTACAAACTAAACCGATGAGGCGTATGTCTGTTCCTCTATCGCACATAAATATACAACTATTTAATCAAAGCATGACTTTCACCATTTGAGGAAATCGCATTAAGCTTGCAACCTTCTAGAAAATCCTGTGGTAGCCATGCTGGGTGAGTGTGCTCAGTTTTGACTAAATAACCAACATTGTCACTGGCAAAAATAGCACCCCCGAACCATCATACGTCCTCCTCCATGCTTTACAGTAGAAACCACACATTCAGGAACCGTTTGTTTACCCTATGATCTAATTAGATGGCGATTAGAACCAAAAATCTCAGATTTAGACTTATCAGACCAAAAGACTATTCTAATGATCTAATGTTCATTCCTTGTGTTTCTTGGCCCAAACAAGTCTGTTCTGCATGTTGTTCTTCTGAAGTAATGGTTGCTTAGCCGCAATATGACCATAAAGGCCTGAATTGTGTCTGCCACTGGAACTCTAAGAAACATTATTGTAATTCAGTGTTTTCTGAGGCTGGTAATTCTAATAAGCTTATCCCCTGCATAAGAGGTAGTTCTTTGTTTTCCTTTTCTGGGGACAGTCACAAGACAACTGGTTTAAATCACTGATGACTGACGGCACAAATTAACTCTTGACAAGACACACCTGCGAATTGAAAATCATTCCAGGTGATTACCTCATAAATCTGATAAGAAAATGTTTGAGTTTGCCAAGCTGTCATCAAAGCTAAATGTAGCTACTTTGGACAATCTAAAAAAAAAAACTATATTCCAGGTTGTTTAAAAAATTTTTGTTTACTACATAATTCCATAAATTTTTTTATAGTTTGGATGTCTTTGGTGTTCAGTATTACAATGCTTTAAATTAAATGAGCAAGAATGTTTTTAAAAATATAATTGTTCATTTATTTTTACCAATGATCCAAATTAAAAGTAAATGAACAGATGAGAAATCCAAAATCGAATAAATATTTGCATGACTACCCTCTGGCAGAAAACCAGTAGGACCCAGAACACCGATTTACTGTCTGAAGAAGTCTGGCTAGAAGTGGTCTTTATGGAAAAATCGCAGCCAAAAAAATATTACCTCCAACATGAAACAAGGTTAACCGACTCAACTATACACGAAAACATAGCACCTGGGGTGCAGAAAAATGGCAGCAGGTGCTCTAGATTGATTGCTTTAGCAGGAGGCAAGTTATTTGCCAAAGGACTGGAGAGCAGTTCAATAATGTGTCTGCAGGCAACATTAAAGCATGATAGAGGTTTCTTGCAAGTTTGGGGCTGCATATATAGAGTCGTGGCATGATCTCCAGTGGTCCTTAGTTGCTGCTAGATTGGTGGGTCATTCCTCTTTTTGTTTAATCCTTCTTTTTCCAGATTTGCATAAAGTCTGAGAAACATTTAGCTCTGTCTCTTTATACTGTTAAACAAACTTCGCACAGACTTTTTTATTGTCGCATGTGCCTCCTTGCTTCTTGATACCACTGCCTAGTCACCCAAAGCCCTCATAAGAAGCATGCAGCTTGATACAAACTTTATCAAGAATGTTTAATAATATGTATGTGTTAATATTGATCCTTTATTTATTATACTGATTTTAAGAAACATTTGTAATAATGTGCATTCTCAAATTTCAACCATTCCCCAAAGATACTGTTGTATTCTAAATAGCTTTGTGGAGCTTCTTGGAGAAGTGATGCAGCCTGACACTTTTGCATTCAGTTTTTCAGACTCCAATTCAGAGACTTTACAGTACAAATCCAGTGAAGTTGTTTTCTAACCAGATGCAGTGGTGTGTGTGTTTGGGTTTGTGTGTGTGTGTGAGGAGACAAGTTCCAGTACATAAATTTGAACCAGTGGTATAAAGAAGCGATTAAAAGGCCTTGATTTGTCAAATACACATTACAGCACACAGAAATTATTTACTTCACATAGCTTGTTAGGAAGGTGGAGTCAGAGCACAGAGTCCGTCATGAAAACAGCTCCCCGTGCAGCAGAGAGGGTTAAGGACCTTGCTCATGGGCCCAGTAGTGGCAGTTGGCACTTTTGTAGCTTGAACCTCCTTTTAATCACTAACCCAGAGCCACCTAAATTTGTTAAATAACATCACTGTGTGATTGATTTAATATGTGTGATATGCTCATGCATTTTGGGTGGATGCCAAACACTAGTAGGGGCGGTGACAATATTCAGAAATGTAATCATTTCAGCCATAAATTACTTGCTATATTAACCAGTAGGTGTGGGAAATAAATGACCAAAAAGAAATTGCTAGATACATGCACTGGAGTTCACAAGTCTTTATAAAGACCACTCTGAAAATATAGAAGATAAACACTTTTTTTTACATTTGGAAATATTTTTATTAATAACACAAATGCTCAATATATAAATTTTGAAGCATGTGCTTAGATGACACATCAAGGTTACTAGGTTACTATGAATTTTATGTAAATATTTTAAAGACTCTGCTTTTCACTCAAATTGTTGTTAATGACATAATTTGTAAGGATAATTTTTGCATTAATTTAGTACAAATTGCTCATTAGAAGAATTCTCTTAATAAACATTGTGAATAAACAAATTAAGGAGCATGCACATTTGAATTCTTTAGTGGTTAAATATGAAGAAATCATAAAAAGCTTCTATAATTGTTTCATTAACATTCTTAAAGCACATGTTTATCACTATCACTTAAATTCCCTTTTATTCAGAGCTACTGAAAACTGTATTTCTATAAGAGCTGCTATAAGAACCGGTTGTAATTTAAATCGTAGGTCTACAATAATGTCTTTATCTAAAATATTATTGTTTTGATAGTAACAGCTTTCTGTAGTAGTACATTTTTTTTAAACACGATGGAAGGAGTCTCCAGTTTCAGTGCTTTGTAGCATCTTTAGGAAAAAGGTTATTGATTTCTCGGTAATGCGAGACACTGAATACTTATGTTTTATTCACTTGTAAGGGGCTGAGAGTGAACTTTTGCACAAAATGATTTCACAAAAAGGCATTAAGTGCCATTCACTAATACATCAAATGTCGTCATTGACAAATTGCTCTAGTATTAAAGAAATAACATTACATGACTAGCTGGTATTGGAAATTTCTCTCACTCAGCTGCAGCTAACAATTATTTTAGTAATCGAAAATTCTACTGATTAGTCCATCGATTAATCGAGTAATCGGACAAGAGGTACTTTTTCTTTATTAATGAGCAATACGATTGCCGACACCGGTCCGTGGGTCAATTGGTACCGGGCCGCACAGAAAGAATACATAACTTACATTATTTCCGTTTTATTTATTATCTGATTCTGACCAATATTTCATTTTGGAAAATTACCGGATTCTCTCCGCCACATCTGTCCAGACTCACTCTTGATGCATGTCATGATGCCTTCCTCAGTCATGTCTTACCTCCATCCGCTACCTTCTTAAAGGGGCTTCTCCGGCTGCTAACACATAATACATGACCGCTAAATTCAATCCCCCAAGATAGCAAAATGAACAAAAAACAACACAGTAGATTCATGTTTATTATTATATTTAGAAAATAAAAAAATTTCTTGTTGTATTTATTCGCCACACCTTAAAGGTCCGTGAAAATATTGTCTGACAATAATCTGGTCCGTGGCCTATAAAAGGTTGGGGACCACTGATTTACTGTATTTAATTATCATATTACATAAGAATGCAAATACAAATGTATATAAATAAAAATATAAAAAGCTATTTTAAATTAGTCTAAAAAGATAAATGCACTGTACAGTGTTTTCTTTATATTTTTGTTTAAAATGATGCCAAACTTTCTGTCGTTTTCTTTGGCCTCAATCTTTTCCTCGCCCCTTTAATTTTTTTTTTTTCATTCTGCAGCGTCCTCTGTGTTTACCTGTCCAATACCCTCCAGAGTTTAGTGGTTGGTGCGTCAGAAATAATGGTCTGTGGGGAAACATAATGCCCACAAGGGGTGTAGTTAAATAGACCAAATGAAGCATAAATATTTTGTATTCGAGTTACTCGAGGAAGGGTTTCAGCTCTAATTCTATTGCTTAATTCTTGTGGAAACCAGTGTTATTGAACATTTACGTAATTAGCTGGACTCTTTCACTGTATGAACCCACACTGTTGTAATTGTACATATTTGTTATTTCAACCCGGAAAGTGCTTTCTGATAATCTAGTCTTAGTCAAAAACACATGGCCTTTTCATATAAAGACCAGCAGTGCAAAGAGCACTTTTTCTCCACAATCCTTCTCTCCTGGGCACCTACTCATAATTTAAATGTCAGCAATATTGTACATTATTCTAGTCTAGAAAGCACAAAGAGCTGGAGGGAATGTGTATTGTGTGTGTGTCACAGTAGAATTGATTTGTGTGTTTTAAGGTCAGTAGGACGTGGCTGGTGCAGACCTTTAGCAGTGTGGGAGGCTCAGCAGGATGAAGCCCAGTGTACATGGTTGTAGAGAAAGGAATCAGCAGTGTGTTTTGTGTTGGTGCATCAAAAGCAGGTTCCATGCAAATGCCAGTGCTGTCATGGACAAATAAAAAAAAGTTATCGTCACACGAAAAAATAAAATCCCCTGTTTATCGCGGGCGGTTTTTGGAATGTAACCACCGCTACAAACGAAAAACCACGATAAACGGATGCCACCCCAAAAATGCTATTTTGTGTATACAGTGCTGTACTGTATTAACATTTTACTTCATTTTATAATTATGAATTTAATTTTTATTAATACATTTCATTATTTCAACATAAAACTCCATAAAAACAATTCCCTATACGTTTTTTGGTCTATCGTGCTATCCGCGAGAGAAAAATCAGCCAGAAGAATGAGTTATGTAGCAAATGCAATTCCGCGATAAAGCGGGGGCGTGAGTTTCGAGCCGCAGTAAAGCGGTGGATTACTGTACTCCAGTCTGTCAACGTATCACTATATTTAACTGCCTTTTATTTTTAAGCATTGTATCATTATAGATGCATTGTCTTTTATATAACCATTGTCTTTATAAGTTACACTCCCAGAAAGGCAGATCAAGTCAGTTTCTTATCGAACTTAAAGCAAGTTTCCTTTAGTTGTTTATTTAACAAACACGCAGACAACCTGGTTTCAATCACGTCAACTCCGTAATGTAAAAATGTCCGTAGCAATTCATTTTCCTGAGGTGCCAATATTTGTTTTAGTTGAAATAATTGCCTACATTTTCATAATGATTTAAGGTATTATAACTAAATAGCATTCAATTTGATTGAATTTGATTTGCCTAGCGCTTTTAACAGTGGTCACAAATCATCTTTATCTAAATAAATAGATCACAAATATTCATTTTGAATTCATAAACACTATAGTTATGTACTACAGTTATGGATCCGGGGTTGATCCGATTCGCCTCTCGAAGCATAGCCAATGATACGATGCATTAAAGATGCATTTGAAGCAGCTACCGATGCGATATGAGTTACGATTTTGAGTCGAGTCAACACAATGCCATTCAATGCAATACAATGCAAAAGAAAATTATTTTATGCTTTACAATACAATATGGTACAGATTGTATGCTTTTATTTCTTGTAACACATGGCTCTTTTACAAACAGGCCTTTGCAGTGCAAACAAAAAGAACCCAGCGATAAGGGTTGCACAAGCCAGTGCACCCTTAGTGCCAGTCCCATAAGCCTGGATAAATGGGGAGGGTTGCATTAGGAAGGGCATCCAGTGTAAAACATGTGTAATATAAATGACATAAAACCAAACATTTTTTCTGCTCTGTCTCTAGGAAGATGCAGCTCTACCTCTGCCATGTTAATCTAGATTCTATGTGATTCTCAGGACATTTTTTGTAGTGTTGTGTGTTGTGTATTTTTCAATTTTTTATACTCTTAATTAACATGAGTATGAACAAATATTGATGCTTTATGCAAATTTATGTTTTTTATTAGGGAAACCAAACTCAACATAGAGCATGAAGACTAAATATTCTAATATATGTTTTAAAGTTAATATGGTGTTTTGAATTACGTAAATCATCAGGACACCAAACGGAACTTTTGCTATGTTTCCACACGGATGATTAATGAGGTGATACCGGAGAAACTGCATTTCTTCTAAATTTCATACGGATTACATAATCATAGAATATTTGTTTTTGATGTAAATTGGTTTCTTTTCATATATATTTATTAAGTCTGTGAGGCACGAATTCACTTAAATTCAGGTTGTTTTATTTTTGTGTCTTTGAAGAGAAATGACAGAGGGACAGACAGCGCCCCCTGTCTGTTTTCTTTATGGTTACAGGTTTCAATTTCGCCTCTCTTATATTTATTTATTTATATTTTTGATTAAAAACGGTCAAACAGAAATGGGTGCTGCTTTAATTGCGTGTTAATAAAGTTAGTGCCGTTAAAATTAATTTGCATTAACACGTTATTAATGCGTTAATTTCGACAGCTTTAATTAATATATTAATACAAATACAAATGACTGATTTTGTTATTTAATTAAGGTATCCAGGCTGAACATCCACCATATAGAACACAAGTAGAGCACAGGAGATGATGATCATGTGATTAGGAATGTCTCTGTTTTCAGTCATGCTTACATCTCTGACTCCCTCTGTCTCATCCACGTTAGCCAAACTGTACTTCTTGTTGTTTTCTTGTTGCGTTGCTCGTTGTGAGCTTCGTAAACTAGTCTACGTCTGTGGTGTGTGAGAGCCAGGAAATGATACACCAGTGGTAGATTGAAAAAGCTGTGCAATGACAGGAAATAGGCTGATGGGCTGAAAAACGGTGTGCAATAAGAAGAAAAAATATTGATGTGTCACCAGATAGATTAAAACTAAAGTAATGAGCCTGTTTTAAAAATGTGGAAAGTAGAAAGTACAGATATTTATGTAAATATGTAATGAGTAAAAGTAGAAAGTTGTTTAAAAAAATTGTAAAGTACTGATACCAGAAAAATCTACTTAAGTACAGTAAGGAAGTATTTGTTCTTCATTACTCTCACCTCTGTTCATATATACAGAATGATATGTATTATATTATATTAGAATATTTAGAACAGCTATTCTGTTCTAAATAGTACTTTCCAAATATTTTCCTCATATACTCTGTGATTTACGAGCAACCTGTAGTAACAAACACTCAAAATGTGTCTTTAATCTTTCTGTCCGTTATTTATTCTTCTCCTGATTCCCAGACTTACTTTTTTTGCAAGCAGACATTCTCTCTCTCACTCTCTCTCTCCCTCTCTCTCTCTCATTTCCCCCCCTCTCTCTCTTTCTCTCTCTCTGTGTACATGTGTGTGCAGGGTTTTGTTTTGGTTGAGATACACTAGTTCTAAAAACCTGAAACATAGTCATTGCCATTATGTCCAAGGTCTCTCTCTTTCTTTATCTCCATTACTCTTTCTCTTTTTCTCTCTCTCTCTCTCTCTCTCTCTCTCTCTCTCTCTCTCTCTCTCTCTCACTCACTCACTCTCAGACACAAAACACACTTGGCTCTGATACATGAAAAGTTGTTTCTTACTCTATATATAGAGTGTTTCCTACACTGCTGTGTCTGGCAAAGACTAGCTATAGGTAGCAGACTGCCAACAACATACTGACACTCTCCAAACAGAGGGTGTAACAGGCAATGCAGAGAGAGAGAGAGAGAGAGAGAGAGAGAGAGAGAGAGAGAGAGAGAGAGAGTAAAATATATGCCTTCTATTCATGTCCATAATTATTGGCACCCTTTAGGCAAAATAATTCTCCTCCATGCACTGGACTATCCACTATCAAGCTTGTTTTTTCCAATTCAGTTATGTTAGTAGACATTGTGTCAAAGCAACTTTACAGACATCTTTCATCATAAACATGTAAAAGAATCGTGGTCAAGTGCATGCACATAAAGCATGACACTTGCTTATTCTCATTTTCAGCGCCTAACAAGCTCATTCTTTTCTGCATCTGGGTGCAGGTTTACATTTAGATCCTTAACAAGCAAGTAGCAAATTTCACGATGTCATGATAAAGAAACCTGAAAAGGAAGCAGCATCCACTCCATGCTCACAGCATATCTGGATTATGCACATTTGAGTAAAGGTACAGATGTATAGATAAAGGTTAGACAAGTTATTTATACATATAACATAATGACTGGTGAGTGAATAACACTCATGATCATGGCAGTAAGTGAACATTTTGTCCTCAAATTTGATGTGTAAGAAGTGGAAAAAATGCATCTCCAAAACTGCAGCTCTTGTGGGACGTTCCTGGTCTGCAGTGGTCAGTATCTATCAAAAGTGGTCCAAGAAAGAAACAGTGGTGAACCGGCGACAGGGTCATGGGAGGCCAAGGTCCATTGATGCACGTGTGGAGCGAAGGCTGATCCGCGTGGTCCGATCCAACAGGCGAGCTCATGTAGCTCAGATTGCTGAAGAAGTTAATGCTGTAAATGCTCGATGGGTCAGAATTGTCATATATTAGGGCTGTCAGTCAATTAAAATATGTAATTGCGTTTAATCACAACTTAATCACACTTTTATCTGTTCCAAATGTACCATAAATAATAAAGTTTTTAATACTCTAATCAACATGGGCACGGACAAATTTGGATGCTTTATGCATATGCATGTTTATTATTAGTGAAATCATGTGCAACATAGAGCATGAAGACAAAATATTCTTGTAAATGTTTTAAAGTAATAATGGTGTTTTAAATTAAGTAAATCATCAGGACACAAAACGGAACTTTTGCTATGTTTCCGCACAGACGCTTTTAACTGCCGGATGTGCATCATGGCGGATTTTGGTGCATGACTTGAGACTTGGTGCATCAGTAAAACAAATGTATAATGATTACATTTTTTTTATTTTATTTTTTTTAATCTGAGTAAAGAATATATAATATATTTTTTAGAAATGGTCAAACAGAAATGAGCGCTCCATTAATCGTGCGTTATAAAAGTTAGTGCTATTAAAATTCATAGTATAATATATACTAATATATACACATACATGCATATGCATTTACAATAGTATTTATAATAAATAATAAAAAAAAAATTCCTTTCAATTCAGAAAAACTATTTTTGCCTTTAATATATTTTGAACTTGTCAATAAAATGTTGTTAAAGAGGAACCATGGGTATTCTGGCTTAATATAGAGTGAGGAGAAAAACAAGAGAAGAAAAGCAAAACTCAAATGCAGCATTTGAATCTGAAGAAGTACTTCAAAACGTAATGCATCAATGAGTGTAATCAAATCATGGCATTCAAGCTTTGTTTTTTGGAGAAGCAAACACAGCTGATTCATCTCATGTTAATACTCAGCACAGGCACCAGCTATTAGTGGGAAGAGAAATTGCCCAGGGTGTCCATAGTACCCACAGCATTCACATCATTGCTCCACAGGAACAGAAACGGTAAATATTAGGTCGATGTTATGACAGGCGAAATAAAATTTGATGAGTTTTGAGCAACCGCAGCAATGCGCAATGCACAAAACGATGTTTTGCACTTAGGGCTACTTCTCGGGTAAAGCTCATTTCCTGGATTAAAGCCTGAAAGATAAATAGTTGCATGTCTGGAAAGAATTTCACTCGTTATTTTATCTATCTCTGGAAAAAAAATCCAAGCAGACACACAGCAATGTTTTTTTCTTTGTTTGGCTGCTGAAAAAAAATGATGACTGGAACACTGACTGCACCCCAGGCCTCCTCACCCTGCATAACTACCCCACTTTGCTAAAGTGCCACACACACACTCCAAAATCGAGTGAAACTTTTCCCAGAAGAGTGGAGGTTATAACAGTAAATGTGGAATGTGGAACTAAATATGGAATGGGATGTTTAGCGCATACGAGTATTTTATTATTATTATTATTATTATTATTATTATTATTATTATTATTATTATTATTATACTTTCCTCCCAAAAAAAATTGCTTTTTATATTCTGTGTCAAATTGGTAATTCAGAGTAAAACTTTAAGCCTGTTGACACTCCTGTGACATAGTAGTTATGAACTTCAGGATTTATCCAGGCTTATGTCTACATTCATGCAATGCATATGGCTCAAACCTTCATGACATTACCCTTTATTCTGTCTCTCAATTACATTACACTCTCAGTGTGGCATTTTTGTACTTGTAGCATGTAAAATCTTCTTTTGTCTATCCGCCTTCCCCTGACAAACATGTGCACTTTTTTCTTTTCTCTGACTTGCACACTCTTATCCCTCAAGCCACTCATCAGCTTGACACATGTATGTTTATAAATGTATAAATGTTTTTATTGTGTTTTTCTGTGGTAAAATTCCAAATGAAGCAGTGCACTTTGCATATCCTAGAATGCCACTACATTACACATTATGTTTGAGCATATGTAATGACTATTATGTTATCTTTAGCTGTTTTCAAGGAAAAGAGCGGTGTGTAAATAAATATAAAAGCATTAAAAGAAGCTTTAAAGCGTATATAATTAAACTGTTGCAACATTGGTATATTTACTGAGGAAAGTGATTTTTCTTTTACCTACTGGTTTTAAGCAAGCACAAGACCAATGTTTGTCTAAGGCAAAATTTCATAAACTGATTAACATTAAAATACAGTAGAACCACCTGCTAAAATATTTACCAAAGATCCTTCAGGAGATTCTTTTTCTTTTTCCTGACTCTTTCATAGCCTTACGCTGGGGTTCTTGACTTTGGTGAAGTGAATCCACAAGAAATAATCTACAACACAGATACATTTTTATAGGAATATATTAAGCTACAATGTGGTGTAATGCAGAAGTGGTAGCTCAATGGTAAAGACTTCTGGTTGTAGTTAAAAATTTTAGCACCACCAGGTTAAATTTGGTGTGGAGGAATTTAAGGATCCTGCGAGAAACACCCCAAACTCCCTCACCTAACATCAATGTCTCATCTCACACTAATACCTCTGGGATTTCATAAATACAAATCCCTTCAGCTACACTCCAAAATCGAATGGAAAGCTTTCCAGAAGACTAGAGTTTATTTTAGAATCGTCAGGAGAAACTATGTCAGGAATTTACAAACCTGTGTATGTGCCAGAGGTGTAAAGAGCACCTCATATTAGAGTAAAAGTATAAAAACTTTACTGTAAAACTTACTCTATTACAAATCACCAACTCCACCATAACTTGTGTAAAAGTCATAGAGTATTTGATTTTAACATACTTCAGAATTTTACTCATATTGAACATATACTCAAAGATGCGCCAATCCTCAACACCGAAAAGCCATTAACAGTTGATTTGTGAGGTTTATTTCTAAACTACAAATAGAAATAAACACAAGAGCCTCTTTAACATGCCACAATGAAACAAAGATCAAACAATTCAGACAAAGAAAGATAAAGTAGTAAAGCAATCATCATCTTAAATTAACAAATAAAATGACAGTATCATTTCACAAAAAGAACAATTAATATTCAATGGACAAATACAATTTAAGTGAATCATTTTAGATACATTAAAACCAAAAATTCAGAGCTGACTGACTGACTGATTGCAAAATGTAATTGGTAATGGTCATTGTGAATTAAAATATAGTGGTGTAAAAAGTACTTAAATTGAATCATTAATGTAATTGAGTAGAGAGTTAAAGTTGCTTATATATTTTATACTCACTAAAATTAGAAAGTAGACAAAAATTACTTAAGAACAGTAAAAAAATACATTTACTCATATACTTTACACCACTGGTATGTGCCGTGTAGAATGTTTAATATTTTAGTATTAGGGTTAAAAAAAAACAAAGGAAAGGTTTAATTATACCTTTTCTGTGGTCACTGGTAGGTTGCAGACTATATTGAGGCTTCAAATTCTTTCTCAGTTGGATTGCAGAACCCAAAACTTCTCTGTTTTATAATCGGTAATATTGACTGCCTACGTATAAAACCTACACAGTTGCCTGAGATTTCTTTTTGTTTTATTCGTTTTTTTGTTTTGTTTTTTACCTTAGAGGACATCGACCTAATGAATTGAAGCAGCAAAACAATGTGTTTGTTGTATTCAAAAAAGGCAATGTTTCATCAGTGTAGAATCTCACATTGTATTGTTATATTAGCTCTGAGACTGAACAGTTCTAATGATTTTATTGCGGAACTCTTTTTTTTTTTAATGTTCTACTAATTAAAGCCTGCAAGTATCCAAAGGGTAGGCAGGAAAGTTATTAACTGAACAATTGAAACCTATAGAGGCATTACAATGACAAGAAGCGGAAGGGATTTTGAAAGTGGCTGGTCAAGTGGAACGCTTCCTTTCTCTCTCTTTCTCTCAGTCTCTCTCTCCTGCCATTGAAGGAAGTCATTTTTTGCTCCCCAGTGGCAGTGCCATATAAGTGACGCACAGAGATGAAAAGCAAAGACACTCTGTGATGTGAGTGAGTGCTTGTGTATGTGTGAGTGGCGAAGTTCACCTTGTAAATATTGTCGAGTCCCAAACAGAGGTTTAGCAGGACGATAAGGATAAGCAATCTAGGCTGGTAATTATGCTGGGAGTTTGAGAGTTAACACATTTGTGCAAACATTATGTGAGTCCATTTTCTGCTGTATTTATGACAGATGATGGTACAGGTTTGGTCCAAAATTGTCTTTAGCTGTCTGGGGAGTTTTGTTCCAAATAGAACAGACTGGTTGTTTAATTATTCCTTAGCTATTCTCTATACATTAATAAGGAGAGTAGCTCAGGTTAGGAGAAGTAACACCTCTAAATGTGCCACCCAAAAGCAGAGTTGTTTTTCCAACAGTTTCACACCAATTCACACCTCCGCACTTCAGTGACGGTCCTCTGACCTTTATCGATTTTTTATGTTATCACAGATGTGCAACACTCACTAGTAGTAAGGAGAATTTTAAACCAAATGACAAAATACAGTATGTTTAGGGAGAGTAATGCTGCCGTTTATTAGTCTATGCATTGAATGAGCTTATAGATCGATAGCTTTAGCACATGCAGTGTTTTTGTGGTAACCATGTGACTGTTTGTGGTTTCATGTTGTGTTGATCCTTCACGCTTAATTTACATAGCCCACGGCAAATTAGCAGTCCGAATGTTTTCCCCAGGAGCAGTACAAAAAAATTGTAGACCTGCTGAATCTAAACAAACAACAGCAACAAGGACATCGCACATAAGGCGAAGTGAAAACAGATCAAGCCTTGTGACAGTGTAGCAACAGAGCAACAGTATACCCAGAGCTGTCTGTTTCCAGACACAAATACAGTCTTCATCTTCTTCCTTTGGCTCCTCCCATTAGGGGTCACCACAGCGGATCATCCGTCTCCATACCCCCCTGTCCTCTACATTTGCCTCTTTCAAACCACCTACCTGCATGTCTTCCCTCACCACATCCATAAACCTCCTCCTTAGTCTTCCTCTTTTTCTCCTTCCTCGTGGCTCCATCCTCAGCATTCACCTCCCAATATGTCCCATGTCCCTCCTCTGCACATGTCCAAACCATCTCAATCGGGCCTCTCTCACTTTGTCCCCAAAACGACCTACATGCGCTGTCCCTCTAATAAACTCGTTTTTAATCTTGTCCATCCTCGTCACTCCCAATGAAAACCTAAACATCTTCAGCTCTGCTACCTCCAGCTCCACCTCCTGTCTTTTAGCCAGACACAGATACAGTCAATGTTAAAAAAAATCCTTAAATTATATATATATATATTTTTTTTTTTGTTTTTTTTGCTAAATGTGGTTCTGCTTGTTACATTAATTAGGGTGTACTTATTTCTTAATGCTGGTAAAGCAGCATTTTTTTCTTTTTTGGCTACAGATTAAAATTAGTCATGGTGGTTTCCAGACACCAATACAATCAATGTTAACAAGAAAGACCTTCAATTCTATTATTTTACTAGCTAAAGGTGGCTCTGCCTGCTACATACATTTTCAGTTGTACTTATTTCCCAATGTTGGTTTGACTTTCACCTTTTTTATTTTTATTATTATTCTTTTGTTATTTAATGAAGTTGGTGAGGACTGGCAATTTGTGTTCAGCCCTTGATACTGTGAGAACAAAGAATTGAAGTAGGGGTGCACATTTCCCCCATGACTGTATATAGGATGTAAGGAGTATAACATAACATTCATTTGGACTGAGAGTAACTTAGTTAAACTAATAAACTACATAAAAATGTTTAAAAAACTATTTTATTATTGTATTATTCATTGATTCAGTATTAAATAAAACATTTAAGGCAAGTAATTCACAATTTCTGTTAACAGTTTACAGTACAGTACATGTACAATTCCCCTTGAAAAAGGAACCATCAAAAGGGGAGAGTCAAAACCTCGCGATTTTTTGTTTCTCGCGAGGGGTCATAGAACGATTTGTCTGTGCTTTTCAAACATCCCATTCCATATTTGCTGTTATAATGACTTCCGCTCTTCTGCTTTAATCTAGATTTTGGACTGTGCTTTCTGACGATTTGTGTACATTTAGCCACAAGGTCTTTATTAAAGTCATGATTATGGAGGCCTGGGGTGCAGTCAGCATTCTAATTCATCCCAAAGGTGTTCTATAGGGTTAAAGTCAGAGCTCTATAGCAGAAGATCTTCCACTCCAGCCCTTGTAAACCATATCTTGCTAGTTCAAATGAACGAAAAATTAAATTCTACCAATAATCAAAGACATCCTATAAAATTGTGTGCCTCCAACATTGTGGTAACCAACATATAGCTGAAAAAGTCAGGTGTCCCAATACTGTGTTTGTGTGTTGTAGCTGGCGCAGGACGAGGGCAGCGCCGTGCGGGGTTTTGCCGTGGTTGAGTATGAGACAGCAGAGCAGGCGGAGGCCGTGCTGCTGGAGATGGACAGACACCTGGTCCAGGGTCAGGAGATCCGATTGTCGCTGTGCAGCCCGGGAACATCTGGCCGCAGCACTCTCGCTGCTCTCATTGCTGCTCAGGGAGTGGTGAGCAACACACACACACACACACACACACACACACACACACACACACACACACACACACACACACACATTCACATGCACAAACACAAACACATACATACACACACACACACACACATACATTCACATGCACAAACACATACACACACATACACATACACGAGGATGCATATAACACATGCATACAGATGTTCTTACGTACAAATATACACACATACATAGACATACACATTTTCATGCTCACATACACACACACACACACACACACACACACACATTCACATACTTAGACACACATGCACATACATATACATGTACATTTATATAAATACAAACACAGATGTTTGATAATCGATTAATCGCAAAAGCCACATACTGAGTTTAACTATCCTGACATTATAAAGCTTATAGTTGCTGCTTATTAAAAAGTGCATGAACAAATTCACTCATGCTGGGTTGTTTCTCTCTGTAAAAAAACAAACAAACAAACAATAAACATTTGACTCTGCAAGGTGTAAATTGTGTAAATCAACATTTGTATTGTTTTTAAAAAAAAAATTGTTTAGTTGTGAGGATAAAAGCATCTACAATATAATAAATTTAATTTTAGTTTTATGTTGAAGTAATAAAATGTATTAATAAAAATATAATTATTAATTATAAAATGAAGTAAAATGATAATACAGTACAATACTGTATACATAAATCAGCATTTTTTGGGGTTTACGTTTAACACGGTTTTATGTTTATCGCGGGCGGTTTTGGAACGTAACCACCGTGATAAATGGGGGATTACTGTATATACATATTAGCTTACCGTGCTGATGTTTAGTCTTCATCTGTGACACTAGAGTGTTTTCTTTTTCTTCTGCCAGTTGACTCTGGACTTTCCACCATTTTCAAGCGGCTGTGTTATCTTGCCGCCATGCTGCGCCCTAACTTGAGCAGCCCAAATAACCGATAATGAAATTCATTGACAACGAATATATATACAGTGGAACCCACTTATCTCGACCTCGGTTAACTCGCCAACCCTATTAAGTCGACGTTTTTAAAGTGGAACCGCCAAATTCTCGCTTTGTCTAAGCATTTTTAATCGGGTATGTTGATTTTTTTTTATGTCGACGAACCCTGATATCTCGAACACAAGGGGGGGCAAATTTGCCACTTAACGTCGGTTATGTCGAACCGCATGACCAATCGCCGGCTTTTGCCACGTCACCGTCTCACTACCGTATTTTTGCGTATATAAGACGCGTCTTATAGAAAGTTTTACACACCCCTCACCCAGGGTGCATCTTATATACGCGAAAATACGGTAGTGAGACGGCACTGTGCAGCCGCAGAAGAACTCGCGGAAGTGGCGAAAAAAATCAAGCCTTACAGATGCTACAAGTGTAGGATACTTTTCAGAGCTGTGTGTCAGAGTGAAATGACTCGAGAATTTAATGTTGACACTGGGTAGCTTTTTGTAAAAACGAACTACACCCCGCATGTTTTTTGTGATTTTGTGAGCGATCTTTGTGTTTGCAATGTTGGAGAATATAATAAAGGTTTGTTTTGAGAATCGAAGGTGGTTTGTATTGTATACTGGTAAATCTCTGCTGTTAGTTAGTGCACTTATGCCTTTTGTTGTTAACAAACATGTATGTACATTTTTATAGCATGCCTTCATCAAACAAATCGCGGCAACGCTGTTGTGTAAAAAAAACACTTCAAAAACACGTGCATGTACATTCTCATTTATTAACGCACATTATGTACATAAAGAAATTTCAAGCACGTTTTTATATTGCCGCCGTATTGGTTTTCGTTTATCTCGATCATCGATTATATTACGTATAAATATATGGAACCCGGTTATGTCGACGGCGTAGGGGTGTGCAAAAAAGCGTCGAGATAATCGATGATCGAGATAAACGTATACATACATATATATATATATATATATATATACAGTGAGGAAAATAAGTATTTGAGCACCCTGCTATTTTGCAAGTTCTCCCACTTAGAAATCATGGAGGGGTCTGAACTTGTCATCGTAGGTGCATGTCCACTGTGAGAGACATAATCTAAAAAAATAAATCCAGAAATCACAATATATGATTTTTTAAACTATTTATTTGTATGATACAGCTGCAAATAAATATTTGAACACCTGAGAAAGTCAATGTTAATATTTGGTACAGTAGCCTTTGTTTGCAATTACAGAGGTCAAACGTTTCCTGTAGTTTTTTACCAGGTTTGCAAAATAGCAGGGTGTTCAAATACTTATTTTCCTCACTGTATATATCACTGTACCCCGCAACATCATTTATCTGTAATAAATGGACATTCTATATATATATATATACACACACACACACATAAGGAGGACAGTTCAGTTTGATCATGATCAAATCTGATTCCTTGCATCTCATTCTGTGGTATAAAATCAGCACTTTGTGTGTAAACATAGAGGGCAGTAGAACACGTACTGGTCACCAGCAGCAGCTAAATGTCAGAGGGTTATAACCTTTGCTCAGTGCTCCACAGCTGCTATACTGTTAATTCTCCACACAGCACTGTAGTGTACTTGTATCATTCAACATTCTTATTCTAATTTTAGTCAATGAGTCAATCCTAAAAGTAAAGAAAGGAAGATTCCTGAACTCAAGGATTGTTTCAGTTAAATTCAACATATTTTATTATTTAGAGGTGGAACGTGTACACCTCTAAATAATAACAAAGTACAAAGAACAAAGTACATACATCCTTTGATTAAGTAGAAGTACAGATACTCATGTTTTAAAATACTCGGTAAAAGTTGAAGTACTGATTATACTTTTTTACTCAAGTGAAAGTAAAGAAGTCTTGGCTCTGAAATGTAGTTAAGTAAAAAGTAGTTATTACTTCTACATGTTTTAGTGTCACACTGGTAACTGGACCTCACATTATATTATATTATATTAGAGATAGATAGATAGATAGATAGATAGATAGATAGATAGATAGATAGATAGATAGATAGATAGATAGATAGATAGATAGATAGATAGATAGATAGAGCAAACCTTATTGTCATGGCATTGTACAGGTACACAGCAACGAAATGCAGTTTGGCATCTACCAGAATTGCAAAACTTAGCAATCATGCAAATAGTGAAGATAAATATGTAGCACATGTACAGCATGTGAGAGAATATAAAGGCTATAGCAGTGCAGAGATGTGTGGACATCATTAAGAAGTACAGATAGATGTACTAAGGCTATGGCATTGAAGAGAAAATGTGCAGAAATGGAAGGTTATAATAGTAGCTCCAGTGGTTAAGGCGCTGGATTACTGATCGGAAGGTCGGGGGTTCAAGCCCCGGTATTGCCAAGCTGCCACTCTTGGGCCCTTGAGCAAGGCCCTTAACCCTCTGTGCTCCAGGGGCGCCGTATCATGGCTGACCCTGCGCTCTGACCCCAGCTTCCAAGCAAGCTGGGATATGTGAAGAACAAAATTTCACCGTGCTGTAATGTATATGTGACAAATAAAGGCTAATCTATTATGGCATTTAAGAAATGTGCAAGCTGAATAAACAAGTCATATATATATATGTGTGTGTTTGTGTGTGTGTGTGTGTATACAGTAAGGATATAAAGATACATATAGATAAAAAATAATGCAGATGTAATGAGTAGGAAAAAAAGATATTGAGACATACATACAATTGTACATACAATGTACATATTACACAGAATATGTACATTGTATGTACAATTGTACAGAGGTTGTCAATCAAATTAAATATTTAATCGCAACTTAATCGCACATTTCTATCTGTTCTAAATTTACCATATATTAATACTTCCTGTTTTTAATACTTTAAGCAGCATGGACATGGAGAAATATAGATGCAACATAGAGCATGAAGACAAAAAATTCTTGTAAATATTTTAAAGTAATAATGGTGGTTTAAATGATGTGAATCTTCAGGACACCAAACGGAACCTTTGCTATGTTTCCACACAGACAGTTAATGAGGTGATACCAGAGAAACTGCACCTCTTCAAGAAGCTTTTATGTATATAATCATAGACATTTTACAGATTCGAATTATGTATTGTTTTTATCTTTTTACGATCAATAAAGACTGTAATTTTAGTTCGTTCCACCATTATGAAAAACCCACAAAACGCCACCTAGAGGGTTTATTGTGTGAATCATGGCGGGTTTGGTGTTTGAGACTTGGCGCAGAAATAAAACAAAAGTTTACGGATTAAAAATACTTTTCAGTGAAGTTTATTTATTTATTTTATATCTAAGTAAAGAAAGGACGTCGTGAATAAGTGTATGTTTTGCTGGTTTTAATTTCGCCTCTTTTATATTTAGTTATTTATTTATGTATTTACATATTTTTTTATAAAAAAATGGTAAAAACAGAAATGCGTGCTGAATTGATAGCGCAAAACTAATAACAAATGTTGTTACCTAATGAATGTGTCCAGGCTGAACATCCACATATAGAACACAAGCAGAAAAAAAATGATGATGATGATGATGATGATGATCAGGAATGATTCTGTTCTCAGTCATGTTTACATCACATGTCTCATCCACATTAACTTTACTTCTTGTTGCTTTCTGCCTGCTGATTCTTAGCTTAGATTTTTTTTACTAGTGTTTAACTGGTTGGTTTTGATAAGTTCAGTGCCCATGTTAGCGTCAGACTTGTTGTATCGTGTTTGTTATATAAGCTTTATATTTAAACAGATTGCTGTTGAATTAACCACTGATTGGTCAAGCAACTTTGACAGTAGTTCCAGCTGCAATGTGGCACAATCATGCCAGACTCCAGCGTCAATTTCATGTACATTTTAAAAGCAAAATGTTTGGAACGTGATTTGGAATGACAAAAATGTATATACTGTATATTAAAATGTTAGATCAATGTTAGCGTTGGTAAATTGCTGTGGTGTAAGGGGAATAATATACACACATAAGTGTTGATAGGAAAAGAATGGAATTGTTGATTATTTTATGCAGCATATTCCAAATATATTTTATTTTTTCTTTTGGAGGAAAAAAACAAAAAACACAAACAAGGAAAGACCCCAAAACCATCATGCCCTAACTCTTACCCAGGCTTAGTGAGGTGAGGCAGAGTCAGTGTCAGTTTAATTACAGTGTTTACACAGTGCGCTGTAGCAGATGTAGCTTTCCTGCTATATTTTTGGTGTCTAAATAAAGCAGGCTGATATTTTAAAGATGTGGATTTCATACAGTGGAAAACGACGGACCAGATTAATCTACTCCAGCAACAAGCCGTTCTTACATGGTCTGTGAATTGTATAAAACACCCATGAGCTTCCACCTGCTACTAACCTAATTTTTTAGTGTTTTATTAGAAACGTGTTACATCCTTTACACAACCAGCCAATCAAAACAAAGAAGCCCACACGCTTACACCCACTCACTTATGTTTCTGTACATCTCTTCTAGTCTCCATTTCTCAGCGAATTTGTGTCAGGCAAGGATTGGTGTAATTTTTTATTTATTTATTTATTTATTTATTTTTATCCTAGTTCCACACTAGACACTTTGCCTGTGTTAAGTAGCCATTCTTTCTTCTATCGTTCTACCATCTTTCTTTTCTTTTTACATAGATGAATAGTCATGTGTTTTTTTATTGTTTTGTTTTTTTATTTTTATGTCTCTACTTCAGAGCCTTCATTGATTTAGCATCAGAACATGAGCCACAGTAGGGAAGTAAATATCCCAAGGGCACCATTTTTCCTTTTTTATGTTGTTGTATTACAGAAACTGCACTATCCCCTTTTCTTTCTCAGCTGTCCTCTATCTCTTTCTTCCAGCTCTTGTTGTATCCTCCTCTCTCTCTCTCTCTCTCTCTCTCTCTCTCTCTCTCTCTCTCTCTCTCTCTCTCTCTCTCCGTCTCCCACTCAAATGTCTCAAACCAAACAGAAGGAATGGCAGTTGACATTTGTGTCCCCCCCCTGCAAAGCACATGCAGCACCCTGCTCAAGCAGCAAATGTGCCTTCTACTTACTGAATCTGTCTCTCTCTCTCTCTCTCTCTCTCTCTCTCTCTCTCTCTCTCTCTCTCTCTCTCTCTCTCACTCACACACACATACACACACACACACACACACACACACACACACACACACACACACACACACTCACCTGTGTGGAAGTGGAACCAGTTAATCCCACAATCTAAATGCATGACTTTAAGCCCCCTTTTTTACTGAAGGCAAAAATGTTCACTATTAAAAAAGTGTGTTACTGTAAATAAATTAGTAAATAATATACATTGTGCGCAGGGCCTCCAAATGTCTAGAACCGGCCCTGAAATCACTAAACATTTGTTTTACTGATGCGCCAAGTCTCAAGTCATGCACCAAAATTTTCCATGATGCACATCCGGCAATTAAAACCGTCCGTGTGGAAACATAGCAAAAGTTCCGTTTTGTGTCCTGATGATTTACGTAGTTCAAAACACCATTATTACTTTAAAACATTTACAAGAATATTTTGTCTTCATGCTCTATGTTGCATATGGTTTCACTAATAATTAACATTTGGAATTAATTAAGAGACTCCCTGCTGACAACCATGCGATTAATCATGATTAAACATTTGAATCGATTGACAGCCCTAATATATATATTTATACACACACACACACACACACAGACTGAGGGGGTGCATACCTCATTCTGGTGGAGCTTTAGACTTCAGTGCGAAAGCTCCTCCTGCCAAGCTTTGACTTCCCATGTTTTCATGGCAGTGTGAAACTGGAGCTGCCTGGGGATTAGCAGGTGTCTCTGCTGTGTTACTACTCGCAGAGCTGTTATGATACAGGCGACTTTGACACAACCATTCTATACATCTGTCATATTGAGCTAGACACCAAGAGAGACTCCCTGCTGGACCAGTACGTGTAGGGCATTGAAGCTTGACAGTAAATAAATCTTGGTAATTAGTGATTGTTTGTGTATAGTATAATGTAGAGCCTGTTCTCTGTTTAACTGCACCACATGTGTGGCTGCCCTGATCATATGAACATTACTCACCTGTAATAATTAGGGCTGTATAGACAGTGGTATTTGGTACTGGTCCAATTGTAATGTACGTTACAGAGATAATGTCCAGACAACTTGAAATTAACAGTGATTTGGATGCAATTAATAAACAAAACAGACTAAAAACCTGTGAAAAATAAAATAAAATGGAACTACAGCATCTACCAACGATACAAGTAAATAATAATATTCATTATGACCTTTAAACAGCATCTTTAATAGTGGGGTCAAATAAAGCCAACCCGAGGACTCAAGGAGTTATTCAGTGCAAGAGGTCATGAACTGTATTAATGAGACAGTTAAGCATGCATGCAGAGACTGTTGCATATGAGAATGCTTCACTCCTGCAATAAGCACAGAGAAGGTGGTCTTCCTTCCACTGCACTTGCCAGACACTCTACTTTACTCATCTGTCAAGGTGCAATTCATGACACTAATTTTTCATGACCATGTTTGTAGAGGCTGCTTCGACTGCTTTGCTCAGCCTTCTCTATTAAAGATATTAGTTTAATATGCCATGATTGTCTTAAACAGCTCAAGTATGATGGTCATTGTCAGTATCACATGCAAACAACCAACATAAATAGAGTTAAAAAAATGTTCCATGATGCCCTTGAATTATTAATGACTGATTTTGATATTTGTATCAGAATTAATATTGATGAATGCCTAAAACATTTACTTATGCATCTCTAGTAATAATAGTATGTATCACACTTGCCATGGTAAATTGAAATTTTGAATATTATTTAAGTAGCAACCAAAAATATGTTGTGTGGGCTGCTGTTCTTTATTGTAAATCCCCAGTTTCTTTCTAACTCTGTGCTCAGCCCGGAAGGATATGGGGCTAAGCTTATTCTTGAAAGGATGAGCGCGAGGAGTGTTATTGTTTTAGAAAAAGCTATTTACCATTACACACAATAACTCTTTGTGACTTATGTTTGTGAACACGCACTGTATGTGTGTCGTTGTATGTGTAAATGTGTGTCTTTACTGTATATATACACATTCTCTGTGTGTGTGTGTGTGTGTGTGTGTGTGTGTGTGTGTGTGTGTGTGTGTGTGTGTGTGTGTGTGTGTGAGTGCACGCGCGTAAGCCTCCTGGGGGACAGTAGGCAGCAGATGGGGTTGCAGTGTGATTGGGATGGAGCCATCCTACTTGCAGACATCTCGGATCTAATGAGGAAATCAGAGCTACCATTTATGCCAACTCCCTCACGCACACACATTTTGTCGAGCCCCACAGAGCCAGGCTTTTGACTACAGCATGAAGCCTGATATGGGTCGTATTAGATTTCAGTACACAGGCACCTGCCATGCTTCAATAGCCTTTTAATATTGGATTTCAAAAGATCCACCAAAACCAGAATGATGCTGTTATACAGTGAAGAGACTAATTGGGCACTGTTACTAAAAATTGACACAGTAGATAATGTGCTTGTGGCAGCAGAGATACAAACATGGGTCCTGGTAATTACAAGTAAAGCTGCCTTCCTGTACAGGTTCTCTTCTGAAACATCAACGTCACCTCTTTAACCAAAAAGAAAGCTGGAGATCACTATATAATATAAATGGAGTGTATTGCAAGACATTCTGTAACACTGCATACCTGTGATGTCGAGAAGACCACCTCTTCCCTACTGACAAGTTAGAATCTAGAGGCACAGGGCTTATTTTTAAGTCTTGTGCCCTTCCAGTCATGACAAAATTTTATTCCTCTTCTTTCTACATTGGCTTGCTTGACCACAAAGTCCAGACCCAAGCTATCAAATAAGCCCTGTACCACAGGCTATAGTGTCAGGTTTCCCGGGAATCACTCGGTAATGCAGGCCTCGCTACTCTGGTCAACTGTCAACAAGTGATGTCAGGAAATAGCTTTTTCTACTTAACCTATGTAAAACTTCTAGACCTGAAACCTACCAGGGGATCAACTGATCAGCTAGCTTATATTTTTGCAAACACCTTTAACATCTTTCTGAACCAAAAGAGGTCATGCATTGTTGACTGTATCCACTGCCAGTAAGAGCACTCGCACGATAAAATGTGGTTCAAAAAGCTAACCATAAATCAGGAAATACAAGCTCTCTACATCACTCAACCCTATGTGGTCTGCTTATTACTCCATTTTATTCATTTTACTTGCAAATGCTATTTGATATTCAACACAATCAAAACAGAAACTAATAGGAAATATGAACTGGATCACATATCAGCAGCTGGATTCTAGTTTACTTAACTGAAAGATCTCAGGCAGTAATAATAGACAACACCTATTCAAGCAACACCACATTAAAAACCGGCATCCCTCAGGGCTGTATGCTCACTACCTTTCACACTGCTACGCTTTTAGCACTTCATCAAGTTTGTTAATGATAGAGCAGCTGTGGGCCCTTCAGCAACAACGATGAGTCAGCTTACAGAAAGGAGGTGGTTTGGAAACAACAATGTATCTCTTACAATATGGATGAAACAACAAGAACCAAATGTTGCTATCGGAATCTTTGCTTATTCAGCCACAAGAGGTCAAACATTGATGTTGGGTAAGAAGGCCTGACCTACATCCAAAAGGTTTTCAATGGGGTTGAGGTTAGTTCACTAAGTTCTTCCTTGCTTTGTGAACAGGGACACTGTCTTATCAACATGTTTGTGTCTGACATTCCAATCAAAGGATGTGCAAATGCAGACATGATTAGACATGATCAAGCAACATTGATTGTAGGTAGAGACGTTAGAGGTGCTACCTCCTTGACCCCGGTAACATGTGATGCAACGGCTGAAATCTGATTGGATAAAAACTTACACTCAGACCTAAGAAAAAAAACTATAAAATGAAGATAATAAACTATTGTGAATAATTTAATACATATTCATGGACAAAAAAGATATGAAAACACAAGTCAGTGATTTTGATAGTGTTTAGGCCACCACAAAAGGCCTTGCTGGACTTGATGGCCTGCTACTGCCTAACTCTATCATAGCTTTAGGTGCTTGGACATGTAAACAGAATGCTCTAATATTCTTTAAAACTGGGGGATTAATCATTATTGGATCTTTGTTATGACTTGTACATGTCATTACACAGTCTATTAGAGAATTCATTTGAAATATTTTAATATAATATCAATATTATTATACAGCAAGTTTATAAAAGCCATCTTTAGACTGAAAAGAACTGACAAGCACCTTAATATCTTTTTCCTCTCATGTCCCCCCAGAACTGACATGAACTGATCAATATCAGACCAAACATGTGACCAGATCTACACACACACTGAACCATTATTAACAACAGTGATTTACACCTATCAGGCATAACATTATGACCACCTCCCTAATATTAGGTTTGTTTCCCTTTTGCTGCTAAAACAGTTCTGACCCATTAACAGCATTACATTTTTTTTTGAGCTACAGGAGCTCGTCTGTTGGATCGGACCACACAAGTCAGCCTTCGCTCCCCACATGCTTTAATGAGCCTTGGTCACCCATGACCCTGTCGCCGGTTCACCACTGTTCCTTCCTTGGACCACTTTTGATAGATACTGACCACTGCAGACTGGGAACATCCCACAAGAGCTGCAGTTTTGGAGATGCACTGACTCAGTCATCTAGCCATCACAATTTGTCCCTTGCCAAACTCCTTACGCTTGCACATTTTTCCTGCTTCTAACGCATCAACTTTGAGAATAAAATGTTCACTTGCTGCCTGATATATTCCACCCACTAACAGGGGGCACGATGAAGAGATAATCAGTGTTATTCACTTCACCACTCATAATGTTATAATGTCATAATGTTATGCCTGATCTGTCTATATTACAGTATGATACAGGATTGTTACACTTTAAACTGCACTATTTTTGTTTTTTCCCACCCAGTTTCCAATTTTATGGTCAAGATATAAACAGTGCAATATATAAAACCATTATATATTTTTTTTAAGTATAGAACCTGTTGTTATGTGACAGTGCCTTTATTACTAGACTGCTACACACTATAACAAATAACTGATTTGAACCTAACATGTTTTGGTGTTTCCTAGGTTTTCACATGTTTTGGCTTGTTATTATGAAAGTGGCCAAAATATTGTTATATCATTCCCCCCCCCCCCCCCCCCATATTGTCCATTCCTGCTGTATTGCAGTTTGGTAGTGTATTGTTTATATATTTCACTGAGACACTGTTTGCCGTACCCTGTCATATACTTTGCACTTTTATGCATTCCTATATACCGACTTCTTGTATTGTGTTGCGTGTTGCATAGTGACGTTGGAGTATGTGTCTATGGATAGGATGTCAATATAAACTTATTTGTGTTGATTGATGGCACACAAAGGATCCTGCATAATAAGAGCTTATAAGGTAGCAATCCAAAATAGCAACTCACAGCCAAGCTTAGCAAGACACATACCACTTTTTAAGAAATGACATGGAAGAAGACATTGGGATTGCTATATATGATGGCAATATGATGTTACAATGTGGACATGCTCATAATAGGCAAAAAAAAAAAGGTCTAAAAAAAGCAGATTTTCTGAAAGAACATGAAAACTGTGTGTGTGTGTGACTGTACATGTGTTTTTTTTTTCTCTTGTAGATGCTGAGCAATAAAAAGGGTTTGCTGCCCGAGCCCAATTTAGCTCAGCTCCTAAACAGCATGACCAATCCAGCTGCTCTTCAGGTTCTTATGAGACCATACCACACTGGCAAGCGTGGAGGTATACACACAAACACACACATTCACACACCGAATATCCAGCGTGTTAGGTACATTGTTTGCCAGGCTAGCACCTTTTACTGTGTTCATTAAAAAAAACGGTGCGTCAACAGATGGGCGGCATTATCATATATCATATTATAAATATGCATGGACTATTAAAGGAAACCACTTTAAAATTAGACCATTGATTCCAATCTTCTTCCAAATCCCAAACCCTTTAATTCCTACGCCGTCTCTGCCGATCCTCCATCCCAGGCCAGGTTCCTTTCCTAATGAACCTAATCATATATTAAAATGAACTTTTCATTAGGTTTGAGGATAAATGAGCTGCGGAAGGCCTCGGAGCTTAAGGGGAACACGCCAAATATAGCTCTTGATTAAATCTTAAATCATCTACCTATTCTGGAAAGAGTGGCCATTAGGGCTCACACTGGAATTGGATAAAAGAAGAGTGTGGACTGCTTGCATGCTTTCGTTCCTTTTACCACCTGCCTTTTTTCCTTTTTTATATATATTTTATTCATTACCTTTTTATTTCTGGTGAGCCCCATTGCACTGCCAACTTTCCCTTTTTCTCGTCAGGGAAGTTTCGTCCTCACAGTGTTCCTTTCCTCCGACCGCCGCTGACAGCTGCACTGCTTCAGCTAGGAAAAGCACAGCAGGTATGTTACTTTGTCTTTCACACACACACACACACACACACACACACACACACACACACACACACACACACACACACACACACACACACTATCCAGAAATCCTTCCTTCTTACTCATCCTCATTGGCTGTCACTCTCTATCTGGTCATTACATTGTAGGTTTGATGAACCACACAGAAAGAAACACGGTTTTGGTATTTAGATGCAGTGCAAGCAGCAGAATGAGAACTGACTGAAAATGTTGTTGCTTAATGAGACTTGGCACACACATTATTACTCAGCGAGTGCAATGTCTCTCTATGTGTTTCAGAACGCCATGCTGGGGAACGGGTTTGTTCTGCAGAACCTTCTCCACATGCACATGGCACAGCAGCAGCTTCTGCACATCAAGGACAAGCACATCACTAATGTGAGGCTGTGTGTGTGTGTGTGTGTGTGTGTGTGTGTGTGTGTGTGTGTGTGTGTGTGTGTGTGTGTGTGTGTGTGTGTGTGTGTGTGTGTGTGTTAGGGAAGGGTGTCTCATTTCCGCATTATTCCTGCAGTATTTCTGCATCTGTAAGAAAGCTACTAAATTTCAGATACCTGGATATTTCTTTGACTTAAGTGAATAACATGATACAGACGGTCTTTTATTTGTTCCTGAGATGCCATTATTGGCTTTTTTTTTTTTCTCTCTCTGTAAATAATGAAAGCTGTGACTTTTACTCAGAAAGACATTAGTTTTGTTTAGTTTGTCCCACTCTGAGCCTGTGGGCTGAATTCTAGTTTTCTTGATATTACACAATAACACATCATAGCAGCTCGCAGAAGATATGAGTCGACGTAAAAAAAAAAAAAACAGTGTAACACTGATAGTACATGCTCTGCAGCCTATAGTCTTTCATTAATTTCCTGTGAGTGGATGCAAAGCTGCAATGTAATTAGCACACCATTGAGTGTGTGCTTATGTGTGAGAATGTGTGTTTTCACACAGAATATTAGCATTTTAATATTCTATGTACTTAATATGAAAAGCTGTACTAGTTGAAGAATTCAGTATTTGAATACAGATCATTTTTACAGCAACAAATATCAGCAACAGTGACACATTTAGACAGATTTAAGACAATGTGTTAAATTCTCTTCTTGTCTCTTCTCGAATTCAAGAATAACATAAAATATTAGGAATAAATAATATTGAAATACTGTTGCATATATACATACTTCTCACCCAGAATTTACCATCCTACTGCTTACATGAAACCTTTTCTAATTTGTGCAGGTGATGCAATATTGAAGCAATGAATAAAAAATCATACAGCTGCAGTTAGATGGACAGGAGATGCTACATATTAATAAAGTAGAGTAAGAGGGGCATGTGTCTGTTACTGCTGCATAAAATAGTAGAAATTGTCAGCAATAGTATTTTTATATTTTTTCATTTAAATAAAATCAACTGTTAACAACATTTCAGAGCAGCTCCAAGAGCATGTCTTTTTTAAATTATAGTTTTGACTAAAAGTAATAATAGGAGTATGACAATTGTTACTGTGGGTTTTTATTTATTTATTAATTTTTTTTTTAATTTTCTTTTAAAAGTTATTATTCCAGCATTCCTTCCATATATCAATGTATATTTAGGTGTGTGTTCTTTTAAATGTTGCACCAGTCTAAATGTTTAATTAAATATATACATGAGCAAAGTAAACAAATCAAAATATTGTATAGACAGTACACTGTAAGAAATCAAAATCAAAGTGCACTGGTTACTGACATACATACATACATACATACATACACAGGAGGGGCATTCGAATCATACCGGGACTTAATCATACTGAGCCTTAGGGGGAACTTACCCGACTTAATCCAACTCTAAATACCACCACTATCACGTCACAATTTTAGAACTCATCAATACAATACAAAAACACAATATAATAAAGCGTGGCATTACAGAGAGAAAGGCATTTTACATATGGAGGGTGAATACCAATTTACTAAAGCAAGAAACCCAGTTAATACAACTACAAACCTTTACAATACAACTGCAACTGTCCCACCTACATTATCTGGAGCAGTTCAGAATCAATATTTGTCTAATAACATGACAAAAACATAAAAAATGTAAATAAAATACAATCTACTCACCAGAGATGCAGACTCATAATTTGCACCGCTCCTCAGAGGCTGTAAGTCAGTGGTACCGCTCGTATGCACTGGTCTGGAAGTGGTGAACAAACCCTTTCCCAGGCTGAGACAAGCTAGCTAGCTTCAGGGTTGGCCGACCTGCTCATAATGTCTAGCTTTTCTTGAAAATTGATTTTTTTCAAATTGAGGCCAAATCAATTACTCTTCCTCCATCAGCTATTGTGGGCAAAACATTTTTTATTTTTTTATTTAGATGTATTAATGTGTGCAGCGCTCAACACACATGTTTTGCCAGTCAAACTTGGCTGTAACAGTTTCCCTCTGACCAACCAATCAGAGGATGGAAAAATGCTGACGATATTCTGGGCCAACTAGCTGCCCTGTGAGGTGAATATAAAATCTGATTGGTTAAAGAAACAGACCCATTGCTAATATAGTCTAAGGTACAACCACCAGCACTACTGATTGTGAAGGCCCTTGGCAGATTAGATTGACGTGGCAGCACATAGAGGCTGAAATCTGATTGGACAAAAAATGTAACATCCACATACATGTACTGGAAGCAGTGCAGCCAAGAGAAACGCTATGAAATTAAGAGAATAAACTGTTAGAAATAAATTAATACAATTTCATGAAACAAATATTAGAATTTAGGTTGTAAATGTAGGTCAGTGCTTCTGATAGTGTTTAGGCCAGCAGAGAAAGCCTTGCTGGCCCTGACGTCCCCACACTGATTTTTATACCCGTAAAGTATAATTCCTGGTTTGACTTGAACGCCCCTTGTTCATATATACATATTTCAAAATATATATTTTTTCCATATTCATATATTTATAAATTACATGTTACACTAAACCCTCTTTGGCCAGTTGTAATTAACATTGATTTACATTGTCATTATTCATGTATACTACTTTATTTGGTATCTGTGCTGATTATTGATTTTGAGGATTGTTTAGCAAACCCAGCATTGTTAGACCACTACAATTTTTCATGCTCTGACCAGATGCATTTGACTGTACAAATATGCGTAAGATGAAAATTATGGATCAGTATGTGTGTGCGCTCATTTAACAGTCTCTATATATTCAATACACAGAGCTGATATGTATTGTACACTATAATGGTGTTGTAAAACTTGTAGTGTGTGACCCATTAACATCACCAGACTCAGGGTAATTTCCCTGCCAGGCCTCTTATGCAGCCATATTTATCTCCTGCTTGTATCAGGGCCTTTTGTTTTTATATATTATGTCTTGCGGCTGTCCGGCTGTTCTTCCATCTGTTCATCAAAGCTTTTGTCTGAGATTCTTGTTAGCAAAATGTCTCTGAAAATGAGTTTGTAGCAGATGAACTGATTCAATTTTGGAATGGATTCAAACAGAAACAAGGTCAAAACGAGTTCAGTTGTCTGAAGTTGTCTTTTGGTTTTTTTTCAATTCAGAAGTGTTATACACGTCAAGGCAGATTTTTTGTTTATTTACACCAGGCATGTGTCTGTCCAGGCATCTGTGTGCTTAAATGTTTGTAGGGTTCAAACAAAGTTATGACTGTAACTTACAGATGAAATTATAATATTTGGGAATTGATCCATACAGGGGCAAGGTCAGAGCAATGTCAAATGTCTCAAATAGATTCTTTTTATCGACTTCCTTTCTGTTTAAAAGTATGTTTACGGTCATTTCGGCATACAAATTAGTAATGGGAAAGATTAAACTTGACTAGTAAAAGAAACGCAGCTCTTTGACAATCCTTCTACCTATTTTTTGTCTCTAAAATAAACTTTCTTTCGGCTTCTCCTATTAGGGGTTGCCACAGCGGATCATCCGTAATCATGATCCACATGTTTGATTTGGCACATGTTTTTACGCTGGATGCCCTTCATAGCGCAACTCTCCTCATTTATCTGGGCTTGGGACCGGCATTTTCATAAAAGAACCAAACGTATATTTTTCAGTACAGTACAAACGCCCATATTTACTTCATTACTTTTTTTTTTTTATTTACGTAATTCTAATACTAAGTATAAGAAAGTGTTTGTTTACATGTGGATTGCCCTTGCTGGTGCTTTGTGTCATGTGTAGTGTATCTAATAAAATCCTGATGCATTCTCTGCTTTGTTTCATTTCTCCTGCCTTCTTGCTCCAGATTCCCAGTCTTTTAGGTGACCCCTCTCGTTTACTTCTCCATAAAGTCTTGGCTCTGCAAAATGCAGCCCCAGTGCCGGTGGTGAAAGGGCTGATTGGAGAATCCCCTCCCGGTAGGTGTTGTAGGTGGTGCGTAGGCTGGCCCTGGCCTTGCGCTGTTTTCACACAACATGAATTTGCAATGCAAATCGAAATCCTGTTTGAGGAATCCGGTATGAATAGTTAGAGGCTGCAGCTTCAATCAGTGCTCTTTCTTTGGCGATGTTGTTTAGATGAAAACCCTTTGAAATTAATATACATTTGCCGGTTCATTAGCACTTCAGTGTCAATTCCACGCTGGGAACGTAAAATGCCACCGTTTTGTAAGACTATAATGAAACACTTGTACATTTTAACATTATATAACATTATATATACTGCATGACCATGTTCTCTGTAGCTGCACCTAAATGTAGAACTGATTTGTTTTAGTAAGATCTCTTGACAAATTACATTTTACCTTAAAATCCATCTTTTCTCTCTGGCATATGACTATATCTAATATGAAATCTAATCTGTATGTAATGCCATTTGTCCCTCTTATTCATTTTATTAAAGATGTTTAATATTTGAATATTTTTTATTATAGTTTATTGTGTTTTTGTCTTATGTTACCCTATTTTGTGATGTAATATCGATGTGGAATAGTGGTGCAAGTGGTACAACTCAATATCAATATTCCTCTGGGTTTTCCAGTTTCCACCCATCTTAGACAAATACATGCCAGTTTGGGGATTACTTTTAAATAGACTAGCAGGGCCGCTGGAAGTAATTTTGAACAGGGGGTGCTGTGAATTTTTTATTTTTATTTATTTTTTATTTTTTGACAAAAAACCTATGGGCCTATTTAGAATACATTTTAAAAAATAACATAGGGCTGTGACGATGGCAGTTTTTTTTTTTTTTTAAACCGCGGTGGTAGTGGACCAAATACCGGCGGTGTTGCGGTGGTTGGGGGGTTGTTTTGAAATAATAATAAAAAAATTTTAAAAAACCAAAGAAACAACACACTAAAGCCTGTAAAGCATTGAAATAAATATCAGTAAATACTGGTAACTTACATAATATAATAAAGTTGAATCCATTTAAAAAAAAAAAAAAAAAAAAAAAAAAAAAAAAACAGTTTTATATTTCCACACAGAGACGTGTTATAGCCTACCGCTCTGCGCTTTGAGAGGGATGTGGTACACGAGCAGGAAAGAGACCACCGATCTCTTTTTTTGATATATTCATGTTGTTGTAAAAGGTACGAAGAGCTAATGTTATCTTCCACAAGGGCAAGGCATTTAGGCTATGTTTGCGTGCTGCCAGAGAAAGCCAAACTAAAACTGATTTAACTCAGAAGTGGAAATTTGAAACTAAATTATTTATATAAGTGGAAATATACTTGTACATGTATATACAGAAAATCTCATTTTAAAGTGGTATACTTTGGTATACTGTTTTTGTTTACTGTTAAGAGGAGCAGTAACTAAAGCCACATGTATTAAAGCCAGGGTTGTGACGACTTTTCTGATTTTTTGTATAGGAATTTTCTTTTAAGGAGGCGTTTACTTTGGTTTTCCCAGTTGGAGTTCGGAAAATCTGATTTTTCTCAAATTGGAAAAGCTTTTTTTTTTCAGCAAAAATAAAATAATTTTGAAACAAAAGTAGATTGGAAAATGCTGTTTTTCTGATTATTTATGAAATCTAGTGTTCTCTAGTTTGTAATGAGATTGCGCCTTGATTACTGTTTGTGTTTTTTTTAATTTTTTTGTGAATTTCAGTCTAAATTGAAATGTATAATTTTTTTTCTAGATTTTGCGGTGTATTTTGTTATCCTGCTTTTGTAAATTGTGTATGTTGTTTCACTGGGATTCTCAGACTCGACTCAGGAGGCTGGAGGGTCCGGAGCAGGCCATGCTCACATGAGTCCAGGAGATCAGAACGGAGTGTCAGCACCAGACAAACAGTCGGCGGTGTCCAGTCACTCTCACAGACAGACACAAGGCTTCCTATCTGGGTCAAGCAGAGGTGCCCAGAGCTCCAAAGCCCTGGTTAATCACAATAGTGCTGCATCTGAGAACTGCACACTTACAGTGAGTCCAGATTTCACTCTACATTTTTAATGCTTTGTCTCTTTTTCCCTCACACTCTTTCAATTCGTTTATTTTTTCTCCTTCTATGTTTTCTTTCTTTTTCTATATATCTTTACTGTACAGTATCTCACAAAAAGTAAGTGCACCCCTCACATCCAGACAAAAACATGAAGATGATGAATAGGACATGTGGCTTTGCAAGGTTAAGCGACATACGGCTGTTATCACTTAGAATGTACTCACGTTTGTTGACAGCTATTTTGACAATAATTATGATTGTATGTTGAGTTATTTTTAGAGGATAGTAAATCTGTATTACTATGCAAGCTGCGCATTGACTACTCTAAAATATATCCAACTTTCATTTCTATAGTATTGTCCCTTGTGAAGAAATAGTAAAATGGTTGCTGAAATGTGAGGGGTGCACTCACTTTTGTGCGGAACTGGATATAGTTGTTTTATAGCTTTAGTCTGTCTCTATCACTATTTCATTCTCTGACTCTTTCTCTGATCTCTTGACACTGAATGTTCTCTTCTATTAGCTCTAGGTGTTTGGTATGTTTTGTGTGTGTGTGTGTGTGTGTGTGTGTGTGTGTGTGTGTGTGTGTGTGTGTGTGTGTGTGTGTGTGTGTGTGTGTGTGTGTGTGTATCCATAGAAAGCAATTTTTTATTCACTCACTTGCATTTACCAGACTGAAGAGGAGTTGTTACTCAACTAGTTTTTTATGCTGTATGAGTCATGACCAATGCAGGTGTTGAATTCAAAATTCTGATTGGTCAGAGAGTGCTAATGATTTTTGTACAACAGCTGCATGGAATATGAGATGTAGTGTCATGTTACCTTTTTGTCCAACAATGGATTATCTGTGTAATTCAAACATAGAAGTAAGTTTGTGTGTGTGGTTGTGTTTGAGTACAGACACAAACTAGCTGCCAGATGTCTCTGCTGGGAGAGCCACCTAAAGAGGTGAAACTGCCCTCCAACCCTTATCTAAACATGGCCAGTGTCTTACCAGGAGTGCTGCTGCAAGGTACATACACACACATACAATATATATATATATATATATATACGCATACTGTACTCGCACACACTGATCTTTTTTTGTCTTTCGCTACTCAAACTGGCGTGTATAGTGTGAATAGTGAGGCGTTAATACTGAAAATGACCTTTTATATAAATACAGAGTTAAGTGTTAAAGACTCGTGTTTCAGTGATGCACAGTTGTGGACCTTGAATGAAGACAGTTTTTCTTAAGCAAACTCAGCTCTTGGAGTAAAATCCTTCTTTAAATTTCCCATCTCACGGACCAGATTTTTATGGATAAGTATATGAACTGTCCTTTATCCATAAAGAGGACTTTGCGGTGTACAGGTGCATCTCATTAAATTAGAATTAAATTAGAGGAGAGGCACAGAATCCAAGTTGCTTGAGGTCCAGTGTAAAAAAAGTCAGTGGTGGTTTGGGGAGTCATCTCATCTGCTGATGTTGGTCCACTGTGTTTTATCAAGTCCAAGGCACAGCCGTCTACCACGAAGCAGGATTTGGCATCTGCCCACACTGCCAAAAGCACCAAAAGTTGGTTAAATGACCGTGGTGTTGGTGTTCTTGACTGGCCAGCAAACTCACCAGACTTGAACCCCATAGAGAATCTATGGAATATTGTGAAGAGGAAAATGAAAAACAAGACACCAAAAAATGCAAATGAGCTGAAGGCCACTGTCAAAGAAACCTGGGCTTCCATACCACCTCAGCAGTGCCACAGACTGATCACATCCATTCCACGCTGAATTAAGGCAGTAATTAAATCAAAAGGAACCCCTACCAAGTATTCAGTACATATACAGTAAATAAACATACTTTTCAGAAGGCCAACAATTCAATGTTTTTTTAAATGGCCTTATGAAGTATTAAGAATTGTTTGAGATAGTGAATTGGTGGCTTTTTATTCATTGTGAGCCAAAATCATCAAAATTAAAAGAAATAAACACTTGAAATATATCAGTCTGTGTTTGTGATGAATCTATATAATGAGTTTCACTTTTTGTATTGAATTACTAAAATAAATCAACTTTTAAATGATATTCTAATTTATTGAGAAGTCCCTATATATAAAATTTCATTTATTTATTCCATGACCTATACAATTGCTTGCTGCAATACAGATGTTATTTACCTCTGGCTGGGTTCAGCCTTTCTGATGCCGTAATTATAGCTCAGTACTATAGAATGTGCTCGATTAGGTTTTATTTTATAAGCCTAATAAAGCCAAACTGACCCTCAGTTCTAGAAATAGATTTCATAATTATAACTAGGATGTTTAATTCGGTAATATATTGGCAATAAACTAATCTCTTATTAGATATTTATTTCAGTGCTATCAATTTTCTGTCCCTAGATTTCCACCCGATTTGAAGGCAGTTGTCTCCTCTACTCCAAAAATATAGCAACTACGGAGACTTGCATTGCACGCAGATACTTTTAATATTCTGTGACTTCCATTAAATCAATTCAATCGCTTGTGAAAACTGACTCTAAACATGATGAACTTTGCGTATCTGAATATTGACAATTTCTATACTTCAAGTCGCTAGCTCTGAATACGGTCCAACATGGAAAGAAATAAAATCAAATGAAAGTGTTTAGTATCTCTGTGGTGGGTTGTATCACCTCATCTCCACACTATATTCCCCAGAAGCCCATTAACGGGAAAATAAAAATGAAAACAATCTAAAATATGAGGGGAAAAACAGTGGATTGTCCAGACTTGGTTGGCAGAGCTAATTACCAGGCCGGAAATGAGCTGTAAAAATTGTATTAAAACCCCCCTTATAAAAATAATGAAGCCAGCTAGATTGAATATTGTGAATCAGAGTATTTTGAAGGTATCTTTGAATTCATGTGAGTATAATATGTAAAGTATTGTGTGATATAAATGAAAGTTCTTTGTTTCTCTATTATACACAAACTGCTGAAATTACATACTGAATGATTCCTTCTGGGCCAAAGCTCATAATTATTGTCTTCCTTTAACACTTCACTGCATTTCCCCTCAGGGACATAGCGTTGCGTTTATGTTTCTTGAGATTGCTGTGTGAAAAGAAAGCTGTGCACATGAAGGAATGAATACGTATACACACACAGCTTGAGTCGTTGGCATTATCATTGTATGTAGCCCTGAGCCAGTGCTGTATTTCAGAAGAGTATTACAGAAGTGAATCTCAATGATCCCCAGGCAGAAAGCTTTATTTAGCTCTATTCAGTTCCAGCCCAACTCCAAACACACCTGTGCAGAGTAGTCCTGATTCTCCAGACTCGATTATCCGCCTCAGGTGTGTGTAGAGCCGGAGCAGAATAGATATGTGGACTGGCAAGAGGCCCAGTGGAATTCACTGAAAGGTTTATGGTTCATAATTGTCCTGTAAAATGGCTCTCTGCTCAAGGCTATATTTCTTACCACGGTCCCAACAACTGCCAGGTATCAATGATGACAAGTGACGCATGTTTTTGGTGTACTGTGGATGTTTTGAATTTCTTGGTTTGTGTGTTTGTGTGTGCGTGCACGTGTGTGTGTGTGTAGGTACGTGTAGCAGCAGCAGTAAAGGCCAGGCGGTCAGTGGGACCTATAGCTCGGTTCTGCCTCCTGCTTCCCTCCCAACCACCCAGTACAGCACTGAGTGCACCACCTCAGAATACACAAACCAGTACTCTCAGCAATACTCACAGGTATCTATTACACTCCAACACAAACATTCACACAAACTAGTACTCTCAGCACTACGCACAGGTATCTATTACACTCCAACACACACATTTACACAAACTAGTACTCTCAGCACTACGCACAGGTATCTATTACACTCCAACACAAACATTTACACAAACTAGTACTCTCAGCACTACGCACAGGTATCTATTACACTCCAACACAAACATTCACACAAACTAGTACTCTCAGCACTACGCACAGGTATCTATTACACTCCAACACACACATTTACACAAACTAGTACTCTCAGCACTACGCACAGGTATCTATTACACTCCAAAACACACATTCACACAAACTAGTACTCTCAGCACTACGCACAGGTATCTATTACACTCCAACACAAACATTCACACAAACTAGTACTCTCAGCACTACGCACAGGTATCTATTACACTCCAACACACACATTTACACAAACTAGTACTCTCAGCACTACGCACAGGTATCTATTACACTCCAAAACACACATTCACACAAACTAGTACTCTCAGCACTACGCACAGGTATCTATTACACTCCAAAACACACATTCACACAAACTAGTACTCTCAGCACTACGCACAGGTATCTATTACACTCCAACACAAACATTCACACAAACTAGTACTCTCAGCACTACGCACAGGTATCTATTACACTCCAACACAAACATTTACACAAACTAGTACTCTCAGCACTACGCACAGGTATCTATTACACTCCAACACAAACATTTACACAAACTAGTACTCTCAGCACTACGCACAGGTATCTATTACACTCCAACACACACATTCACACAAACTAGTACTCTCAGCACTACGCACAGGTATCTATTACACTCCAACACACACATTTACACAAACTAGTACTCTCAGCACTACGCACAGGTATCTATTACACTCCAACACACACATTTACACAAACTAGTACTCTCAGCACTACGCACAGGTATCTATTACACTCCAACACACACATTTACACAAACTAGTACTCTCAGCACTACGCACAGGTATCTATTACACTCCAACACAAACATTCACACAAACTAGTACTCTCAGCACTACGCACAGGTATCTATTACACTCCAACACACACATTAACACAAACTAGTACTCTCAGCACTATGCACAGGTATCTATTACACTCCAACACACACATTTACACAAACTAGTACTCTCAGCACTACGCACAGGTATCTATTACACTCCAACACACACATTAACACAAACCAGTACTCTCAGCAATACTCACAGGTATATATTACACTCCAACACACACATTTACACACATATTACACTCCAACACACACTCTAACAGTGGTACCCAAGCCAGTACTCTCAGCAATACTCACAGGTATCTGCAAAATTGTTTTTTTTTTTTTTTTACGCAGTTAAAAAAATTTGTGATCATCAACATTTGAACAGTTTACAACAATGACATTGTTTTTTTATCAAAAACGCCTGCTTGGTTAAATTATATAAAAATGATATATTTTTATATTTAATAAAAATAAAATAGTATAAATCAAATGGATTTAATAGACTTTTTCATTATATTAAATCGAGTAATCAATTAAATTGCCACAAATTAAGTGATTCATAAAAATGTAATACATGTAAAAATTTTATTAAATAGTTTACATTTCTTAAACCACATTTGGGTAATACTGTCACAGTGACACTGTGCTAACTCTAGTAAAAAAAATGTATACCCATTGGCATTGTTGTGTATGTTTTTACGTTTATTAATAATAATTAAAAAAATGCTCTCGAAGTGTGAGATGAAGACTAAACAAACGTGCGGTCTGCCACTTAATACGTTCCTGAGCGAACTCAGATTTTAACGCAGATGTTCTGCACATAATGTAAAAAGAATTGAACCGAACCGAAAGCCCTGTAGCGGAATATTTTGGTACGAATACATGTACAGTTATACTCTTACTAAAAGCGAAAAATGTCAAAAGTACACACATCCTTCACTCAAGTAGAAGTACAGATACTCATGTCAAGACTCAAGTTGAAGTACACTTTTCACTCAAGTAAAGAAGTTTGGGCTCTGACATGTACTTGAATAAAAAGTAGCCTGCTACCTGTTTTTGTGTCACGCTGGTAACTGGACCATACATCATAATAATATAAAAAAAAAAATAATCTAATTTTGTTACCTAAAAATGATGATGATCAGGTGATCAGGAATGTCTCTTTTCTCAGTCATGTTTACATCTCTGACTTCCTCTGTCTCCTCCAGACTTCTTGTTGTTTTCTTGTTGCGTTGCTCGTTGTGAGCTTCCTAAACTAGTCTACGTCTGTGGTGTGTGAGAGCCAGGAAATGATACACCAGCGGTAGATTGAAAAGCTACGCAATGACAGGAAACAGGTTGATGGGCTGAAAACGGCGTGCAATGAAAAAAAAATTCTATTAAACAGGTCACCAAATATAAAGTAACTGAAGTAACGAGCCTGTTTTCAAAACGTAAGAAGTAGAAAATAGAGATATTATCCAGACGACGATGAGTTCCTCTCAATGTTTCTTCCCTATGCCATCTCGGGGAGTTTTTCCCGGCTCGCTCATTTAAAGAGAAACTTACTTATAAAGAACATATGAATTTTTATCACCACGTTATCTGTGTAAAGCTGCTTTGAGACAATGTTCATTGTTAAAAGCCCAATACAAATAAAAATGAATTGAATTGAAGATATTTGTGTAAAAATCGACTGAGTGAAAGTAAAAAGTTGTCAGAAAAATAAATAGTGAAGTAAAGCACTGATACCAGGAAAATCTACTTATGTACAGTCATGAAGTATTTGTACTTTATAACTTCCCATCTATGCTGAAAGTTAACTATTAAACTCCAACACACACATTCACACTACCCAGTACTCTTAGCAGTACTCGCATTCATTTTAAGATAGCATAAGATAACATTAGATAAGATAAAACTTTATTAATCCTGAAGGAAATTCTTTCGTCAGAGACTGTTTCAGATTACAAAAGAAATAAATATAAATTAAATATAAATTACAAATAATTAAAATTGTTGCTGCTTGTTTGAGTATTTCAGCAAGTTTCGTTTTCCCAAAAGCTCTAGAGTTTGAACAGGATATCATCCCTTGGGTTGCATCAACTAGACAATTCCTAATTGTTTTTGGTTTTCCACTGTAGTTTCAGGTTCCAGTTTTTGGCTGAAAGAACTAAATACGGCTGAAATGATTCCTAAAGTAACACGAGTAATTCAAATACAAAATGATTTGCATCGATGTGTGATTTTATGCATTACGCTCCTGCTTTGAGATTGGCTGATTGTATGTATACATGAATGTGCAAGGATACAGGTGTTCCTTTTAAAGTGCCTTGTGAATGTATGTGTTTACAAACTCTTAGACCAGGAAGCATCAGCTGTTCTATATCGCAGGAGTGAAATGAAACCATGAATATCTTAGCTGTCTGTCTGTCTGTCTGTCTGTCTTGTCTGTCTGTCTGTCTGTCTGTCTGTCTGTCTGTCTGTCTGTCTATCTGTCTATCTATCTATCTATCTATCTATCTATCTATCTATCTATCTATCTATCTATCTATCTATCTATCTATCTATCTGTTCACTGTGCCTATTTTCTGTCGGATATGAAGCGTGACAGAAGGGGCCAGAGGGGGTGGCACATGCCCAGAGGAAAATGAAAAGGGGACTGATGGTAACTCGAAAATCACAGGAGAATGAGAATGAGATGAAATGGAAATAATAGGGCTTTGAATGAAAGGGCTGAGCTCTTCCCTTATTCACACAGGTAACAGAAGAACAGTTTAACACTCACTGGCACTGGGTGTCTCATTCATTTGCGCTTGTTTTTTTTCTGTTTTCAAACCAACTGACTTCTATGCTATTCTATTTTATTGTATTCTATTAATCCATCCATCCATCCATCCATCCATCCATCCGTCCATCCATCTATCCATTTACCTACTCATCCATTTACCCATTTATCTATCCACCACTCCAACCACCCACATATCCAACCATCCATCCATCCCTGTACACATTCCACCCATCCATCATCACCCCACCCACCTATCCATCCATCCATTGATCCTTCCAGCCATCCATCCACCCACCCATCCATCCACCTATCTATCCATAAACCCACTCATGTGGCTGCCTGTACGTTTGTCTATCTGTATGTCAGTCTGTCCATCCACCTATCTATTTACCCAGCTATCCAGTTTTTGGCAATATTGGCCAGAAGCTAATTCGTCCATTAGCACTTAGTTGCTATTTTCATTGTCATAAATAAGTAAGCTTGCGCTAAAGTGGTGTCACACCGGATGTGACATTCAACATGTGCTGTTGCAGTGGGATTTTCAGACTCCTTTTGGTACAAGAATTCACATTACTGCTCTCTGAGTTGCCCATTTATTGCAAAAACATAATCCTCCTGATTTATAAGGGACTTAAAGCATTCTAATTTGTGACGTCCTTTAATTTTTCAAACTAGCACAATATATTATATAATATTTGATATAAATTAAAAGATATTTCACAAAAAAGAAACATCAAATTCTTGATATAGCGAAGTTTTCTTTCCAGTTTTGGAAGGACACTGTGGTGGAGGGACATTTTCGGAGGCGGAGTCAGCACTGTGTAAAGTAGATGACATTATAAACTTACTCATTTCAGTTTGTTTTGTTGTTGTGCCAAAAAAATTCCATTATTGGCATAAAATGTTTATGAGGAAAAAAGCAATTGAAAACTTGCAGTTATTGGAAAGTAATCAAGTTCTGGGTGGTAACAAAAGTTGTGTTTTGTGTCAGGACACATCATACCAATGTTTTTGTTTTTTTCTTTTAACAGCATGCCACCAAGTTTTTTATTACCCGATTGTACATAAAAAAAAAAAAAGAACTCACTGACTCTTAAGAGTGAATCAGACAGATATGTTATTACTGTACATCCTGTATTTAATGCTGTAAAGCAAAAGGACATGATCCAACATTTCAAATCAAGTTAAAGATGAGACATTATTTCACTGGTTATTTCCAATATTCTTTCCAATATTAAAGCAATATATATATTTTTAAGTTAGAATGCTGGAAGTAGCCACAGTTTTTTCCCTGTGAATTTTTTGTCCTATTGATTCAGAGCGTCTGCAAATATTCTTGTACAGTATGAAGCATTTGTGAAAGGGTTGCACGTTTTTGCTTGTTGGCTCCTCATTAACAACAACGTCCATTTTAGGTAAGTCTGAAGTAAACAGGTTTATCGTTCCTCTCTCAATAGCGCTGTCTCTAAATCTAACACACTACGGATGAAGTAAACAGAGATTAGGGTGTAAAATGCTGCAGAATTCCTTTAACATAAGTGCAAAACAATTTCCTGCAGATTCGCACTCTCTCACATACACACACACACACACTCTCCTACTTCTTGGCTGTGGTTTGGAAGGATAAGGGCATTTAGGTGGATTAACTGGCCTTGAATCTATCATCTTGCTGCAAGTGCACCTCTGAGTGAGAGAGCAAATGTGGGAGAAAAAAAAAGAGAAAAGAAGGACGGGGGAGGGAGGAGGGGGGTTTGGCTGCGAGTCGTTTGTCCCATCTGGTCTGTCACTACTCCTCCGCACTGTACTGAGTGAAAAGAGACAGCAAGCTTTCACACTGGATGAAGACAGAAAGAGGGAGAGGAGGGGGAGAGGGAGAGAAGACAGCAACCAGGGCAAGATAGAAAGACTGGTGAAGGCAAGAGGATAGAAAGAAAACAGCGAATCAATGAGTGAGGTGATGAAATACAACCTGAGAGCTCTAGGGGTTGTTTTTTTAGGCTACCAACGTTTATTAGCGGAATATACAAATTTTTTTTTTGCTGCTCAGTGATTGCCAACTTTTTGACTTTTGTAGGAAGCATGAGTTACAATTAATGGCTAATGAAATTTGAAGCAAAAATCAAGCTAGATATGGAGCTGTTTTATTTGGAAAACATTTGCAGACCTAAACAGAAAAGCACTCCCGAAAAGAATCTATAAATTGAACCTAATCAAACTAGACATTAAATCCGACGAAATAAATGCCATCCAATAAAAGGAGTCAGTGTGTGTGTGTGTGTCCGGTTGCCTTTGTGCTTTGATGACTGATCCGCATTACAAGATGGGTTTGAGTCAGTGGTGATCAGTAGCAAAATAAATGTAATTAATTACTGTAACTTAAGTAGAATTTTATCTACTTAACAGTCATATCTGTATTTTACTGAAGTATTTCATTTGAGGAGACTTTACTACATTTCCAAGTCAAATATTTCACTTTTTACTCAACTGCATTTTGCTAAATCAGTTGTTCCTTTTTATTTGAGTGGATAAAAACTTTACTGGTTAAACACGCAGCAATCCACCAATCAGTTTTAAACTTGTTTTGATTTCCACTTGGTGATATCTATTACAATTATCATGAGCCCAAAACCTTTTTTTAACTACTTCAAAAAGATCATGCAAATAAGGCAACAGGAGTTTGTGGTAGGTTAGAATCAGGAATTTCTGCTTTCATCTACTGTATTCCTCTCTAAATGTTCTGCTTGCTGTTGAACTGATGCTGAACTGTATGTTAGTGATAAGTCGATATCAATCAGTGTTTGTCTCATTAATATCATTCTATTAATAGATTGGTGTGCTAAGACCAACATTTTCACATGAAGTTGATTAAGTAAGAATCTTGCAATAAAAATGATAATAAGAACATTATAGCCATAAGAATCATAGTATTTTGTATACTTAAGTACATTTAAAGGCAAATACTTTTGTACTTTCACTAAAGTAAAAGTTTACATTTTACTGGAGTAATATGTTACAGAGTGTATCTCTACTTTAACTCAACTACATGGTTTGTGTAATTCGTCCACCACTGGTTTTATTTGCCTGTGTAAAGTAAATGTAAGACAGCTGTGCCTAATGTAAATGAATGCCAATTAGCTAGAAAGTACTTCGCATGGCATCGGCATTTATCAACATTTGCAGACAAATACGCAATACTGAAATGCATGTGACTCTGGGGGGGTGGGGGGGGTGTATGGTCCAGTCTGGCTTATGAAACAATTTAATTGATAATCGAGGCTCAGTGTCCATGATGCTGCTGCTGCGAGTGTGTAATGCACCTGATTGCTTCTATCTGTGTGTGTATGGTAGGAGGCCATGCAGCAGTGGTACCAACATTATCAGGCACAGGGCTACACTAACACTAATCAGGAGAGTACTGCAGCTACAGACTACAACAAAGAACAAGCTCAGGTGAGCCCACACACACACACACATACACACACACACACACACACACACACACATACACACACACCCTTTATATTTTGTGTATGTATGGGCAGAATGTTTGTTTTATTTCTCTTAGCATGAACATTGTTGGTTGTTTTTTTTAAAGTAATTTCTCAAGTAGAACAGTCAGATAGTATAATGCATGGGGCCCCAAACTATGGCCCGCCCCCACATTTGGAACAGTTCTTTGAAGGATGCCAGAGACATATTTAGAAAATGTAGTTTAAAATATCAATGTTTTTCTCATAACATATCTGTATTTGATAAAGGATGACTTTAAAAATAAAAAATTCCCTTAGTTATCAATAGAGTTTGAAGCACAGATAGTTGATTGCTGGTACTCTCAGCTATCGGCAAAAATTCGTACTGATAGTTTTTCCGGCTTTCGCTCTGCTCTCATTATGATAGCGGCCTCTAGAGGCGAATCACTGACACCTTGTGCTTTTGTTTTTACACTTGCACGGAGAGTGCTATATTTAATATTTATAATTATGTATTAATGATATTAATATTCATCATCATATTTTTTTCCATTAGCACATTTTTTTATGGTAATAAAGTTCAGTAGTATTTTACATGGCGTGTTTTTTTTTGCAGTATCCAGTTTAAAAATAGTCGGTTAATTAATCAGTTATCTGCAAGTACGATCCAATATATCGGTTTTGGTTAAATCGGTCGACCTCTAGTTATTAACAGCCTAATTGTTAGATTCACTCACCAACCATATGCAAAAGTAAGCAAATGTTTTGAGTTCAGTCGCAATAAATATGAAAAAAGTCGTTGTAATTGTAATAATGCTCTTTTAATAGGCTGTATATTTCTTGAAAAGTAATATTTCTGTGCAGTGCATGAAAAAATAATATACTAATCTAGCATTAGGAGGCCTGATAAATACATTTTAAATCATAATAAAAGCTCCATAATAATACTGGCAGAGAGTCAGGCCCATGTCAGTTTCTGTTGCTGACCGAGCCGGCCTGATTAGAGAAAGGAAATGTTATGTTTGGGGACTCCTGGTATAAAAAAAGTTTGAGGACCCCTGGTATATTGTAAAATATTTTATTTCTTGATTAATGTTCTGTTCATGCAAAGAAATAAAACCCTGCAGTGTGATTTATCTAGACTGAAAGTGACATCAGGAATAGTGATTGTGTGAAGAGCAGGTACTTTTGTTTAAGATTGCCATGACACAGTTCCAGAGTCTTCAGTTCAATACTGACCTCTGATTTCTGTCTGTGTGGCGATTAGCTTGTTTACACGGGTTTTACATAAGAACTCTCTAGAGTAGCAGGAAGCTGGTGAACTCTCTAGAGTAGCAGGAAGCTGGTGAACTCTCTAGAGTAGCAGGAAGCTGGTGAACTCTCTAGAGTAGCAGGAAGCTGGTGAACTCTCTAGAGTAGCAGGAAGCTGGTGAACTCTCTAGAGTAGCAGGAAGCTGGTGAACTCTCTAGAGTAGCAGGAAGCTGGTGAACTCATGTAAAACCCGTGTATAATTATATATAATTTATTACTTAATACTTAACTTAAACTTCATGCTCATATAATAACTGCACATTCTACATTTAAGAGCCAAAAAAAGGACACAGCACAGATTGTTTTGGATTTTTATTTGACCAGCACATAGTTACTGAGTGAAATGTTCTGGGCCAGAGTGGCCTTGAGAAAAGAGCTAATACTTAAAGGAATGTGCAAATGAAGGGAAACCACAGAACTAATCAACAAAATCTTCAGAAGTTTTACTGGCCTGACCAAAAGGACCCTCACATAAAGGTGGATGGGCCTGTAATCATGACCATTTACACTAATACATGACTCAACACTGTCACTAGAACATGATGCAACACTGCTATTATCAATATCTGGAAATTGTTATCAGGGAGGCATATGTCCGTTTGGGTAGAACCGTCAGAGACCTGAGGAACACGAACCAGCTGGTATGATGGCCACATTCTTGGATCAGGTGTAAAAGAATCATGTAGCGACTAAATTATAAAAATTTTAGATAAATAATTGAGAACAAATAGCAGAAGTAAAACAAAATAACAAAAAGATACTTATACATGGTCAGAAGGAATAAACATGGCAAGTAAGTGGGAGAAATAAGATGGTTCTTCTTTTTTTTTTTTCTTCAGTCCAACCCTAGGACTAAAAGTCTGAAGTTAAAGGGAATTAAACGATTAAACAAACCTCTAAATGACGTATTAAAGAAGGATGTTATTAGATAATGGTAACTGTGAAGGGCCAAAATTTGGGGAGTTTTCAAATGTGTTGGTAATCAAGGGATGTACAATGTGAATACATGAAGATTTTGCCACTGATTTTCAGATCATCTCTGACATGTCATGAGTATCCTCTCGGCTTGATTGTGGTTTTACTGCAGTAAACTCTACTTTGCTTTTTCTCATCCACGTTTTCTTCGTCTTTTTTTGAGAAGGATTGTTTTTAAGACATAATTGGTAGCAGAAGGCCTGGCTATTGTTTTGGCAAATGTTTGCTTTGACATCTACCACCTCCCCAGGTGGACCAGAAAAAACAATTACTGAAAGTGAATTGGTTCTCATATGACACATAATTGCATTTGAATACACTGTGATGTGAAAGACAAGATCAGAGAAGTGGGATTGAGATGGTTTGGTCATGTGTAGAGGAGGGACAGAGGAGGGGTATATCGGAAGAAGAATGCTGAGGATGAAGCCGCCAGGCTGGAGGAAAAGAGTAAGGCCAAGATGAAGGTTTATGGTTGTGATGATGAAAGACATGCATGTAGTTGGTTTGAAAGAGACAGATGTAGAGGACAGGGTGATATCAAGATGCATGAGCCCCTCCTAACGGGAGTAGCCGAAAAAAAAAGAGGAATAGCCTGTGAAGATTTTTACTTTCAGTGCAATGTTGAGGCTTCAAGCTTCCTTGGACACCACCATGTGAGAACAGTGACTGTCCAGGACCCTTGGGGGGGGGGGGGGGGTCCTTTAATAGTAAGATAGAATGAATGTTGCAATCCAATTATGCTGCTCATAGGGCCTGCCTATTAAACAATTTCCTGGGAAGTTGAGTCAGATCTAAAACTTTGTTTCTCCTTCTTATCCCTCATGTTCCCCCATAATCCCATAATCCGTCTCTCTCTCTCTCTCTCAGGCTGTGGTCACGTCTTCATATGGAGACTACACTTCTTACATGCAGGCCGTCACTCAGTACTATTCCCAGACTCAGATAAGCCAAGCAGCTGCACCCGTGTACCAGCAGAGAGACCTCAGCAAGGTAAACACACACACACACACACACACACACACACACACACACACACACACTACTGTACAGCGCAACCTAATTTATCCTAAATCAAGATAGTTCCCCACATAGAACTAGGGTTTGCTCAGTCATGAGAGGAACGGAGAAGTTCAGTCTGCAGGTAAAAGCTTCAGTAATTCCAGTTCCATAGGTTCAGTTTTCTCCATGAGCTCTCAACAAATCAGAGCAATCATCCACAAGCTACATAGAATAGTCTTCTGGGGTCTAGTCGAGAAATATTTTTACAGAAAAATATAAACAGCCTTATTAAAGTTATTACTTTTATTATTGACTTATAGTTTTATATACAGTCAGAGTTTTCCTCTTGCACTCACACCTAATCACCCAACTCAATGGGTTTGCTCATCATGGAAGACCAGATCAATGACTTCTTGGACATATAACATTAGGGTTCACTCTCCTGGGAAGATGTTCTACTAGATTTTGTAGTGTGGTTGTGGAGATTTGGATTGATTCTAACTTTTTTCTCATGGAGTGTAGACAGCAAAGTTTTGGAGGCAGAACTAAATAGTAAATGAGCAATTTAATAAGTAAAGACATTTGCAAAAAAAAAAAAACACCAAAAAAAAAAAAAAGTTATGACAAAATGAAAAATATACTCAGTGTACACATTTATTTACATCTCTCTCTCTCTCTCTCTCTCTCTCTCTCTCTCTCTCTCTCTCTCTCTCTCTCTTTTGTCTGTTTCTCTCTCATATTTCTGTTTATCCCAATTTTTTCTCTGTCTCTCGTGTCTGTCTGTTATTTCTTCTCTGTCTCTTTCACTGTCTTCCTCTGTTTCTCTGTCTTTTTTTTACTGTCTGTCTGTCCATCTGTTTTGTTCTGTCTCTCTCATGTCTGTCTGTCTTTTTCTCTGTCTCTCTCTTTTGCTTTCTCTGTCATTTTTTTTGTCTCTCTCTCTTTCTCTCCCTCTCTTTTTATGTCTCTCTGTCGATTGTTCTTTTTGTTTTTCTTCTTCCCCACATGTCTCTGTCTCTCTTTTACTTATCTGTTTTACTTTCTTTCTCCCATATGTCTTTGTCCCTCTTCCTCAATTTCTGTCTTTCGCTTTCTTTAATGTCCCTCCCTCTCTCTCCCTCTCCCTCTCTCTCTCTCTCTCTCTCTCTCTCTCTGTCTAGGAGCTGGAGGTCGTTAAGCCACCAATAGTTTCTCCTCTGTCTCTGAATGGCGCTGCCCCGCCCATCCTGCCCACCTACAGTGCCCTGCCGATCATGCCCGGGTTCATCGCCCCTACACACGCTCACACACACACCCCCAGTGGCGTCACACACACACACAGTGCACATGGCGTGACCGACTGGAGCCAGTATTACTATGTAAGTGAGCGAACGCGTGTGCAGACCCCACACTCTGCCAACACGTCTGTCGGGTTCATTGTCAGGGTTGTGGAGTTAGACAGCGGAGAGACAGAGAGACATTGTGATGAACATAAGATGATTATCTTGTGTGAAACAGGTTCCTGAAAGATCTATAACCTGTTTGTGCACAATTTTCGCTGTGTGTTTCTCTTGTCTTTGGGGTTTTGTATGAACGCAGCTCAGTGGGGGGCTGGCACTAATTTGTGTGGACAGTTTATCAGATGGTGTGAGAGGAGAAAGAGATGTGCACATCTATCTGTAGACAATGCATTTCAGTGTGTGTAAGTGTGTGTGAGTGTGTGTGTGTTCTCTCTATATCTTTCTCCTTTTCCATACAATGTTCATCCCTATATCTCTCTTTTTCCCTTTTTTCATATATTTGCCCCGTCTTTCTTTTTATCTACAGCTCTGTGCTGCATTTCCCTAAATCTGTTCTTTACTGCATCTTTGTCTTATTTGTTTTATATATCTCTGTTCATCTCTTCCTCCGCCTGTCTGTCTCTCTGTCTCCCTCTATCTCTCACATGATAACAGGCTTTTTGATGCAGAATCAGTGTGTGCATAAAACAAATGGAAACACGGAACAATACAGTAAGCAGATTTGCTTATTAAAACGTAATACAGGAAATACGTCTTATACCAGAGATGGATTTTACTACACATGCAAATTCCTGCAGTTCAGATCTTCCCTTGATGTATTCTGGACAGGACGCATGGCGTGGCCTAATGTAAATGTGTGTGTAAAATTTACAAGAAGATAATATTGAAACCTTATATTTAACTTGTTTATCATCAATTTACTTAGTCTCTCCTTTCATCTGTCTGTCCCTCTATTTCTTTTTAATACTGTTTGATTTTCTTTATCGCTGTCTTGTTCTATCTGTCTTACTGTTCACTTTCTTTTTTTGTGTCATTTCTTGTCTCTTTCCTTAATTGTGTTATTCTATCGGTTTCTCATTCATTGCCATGACATCTATCTATCTATCTATCTATCTATCTATCTATCTATCTATCTATCTATCTATCTATCTATCTATCTATCTATCTATCTATCTATCTATCTATCTCTTTTATCATCTCTCTCTATCCCTTTCTTTCTTTCGCTCTCCCTGTCTCTGTCAATGATCTTTATTTTCTCTCCCTGTCTCTCGCTCTCTCTCCCGCTGTCTCTCTCCCTCCCTCCCTCTCTCTCTCTCTCTCTCTCTCTCTCTCTCTCTCTGTGTCTGTCTGTCTGTCTGTATCACTGTCAGTTTTGAGGTCAAAGTGTCTTTATTGACATGACAGTTTTACTGTATTAACAATGTAACATAGAAATTATAACGACAAACAATATCAGTATGTCTCTCTCTCTCTCTCTCTCTCTCTCTCTCTCTCTCTCTCTTGCTTTCTTACTCTTACTTTCTTTACTCTCTTTCTACACCTGTCTTAGGCTCGAGGACAGAAGCGAGAATATCCCACGCTGGCGGTACAGGAAGTGACATCAGAGGCACCTTACGTAGGCCAGCACTCACAGGGACTGGGTGGCCAGTATGCTGACTACTTTAAAAAGAAAAGGATTTAGAACACACACGAACACACACACACACACACACACACACACACACACACACACACACACACACACACACACACACACACACACACACACACACACACACTGAATTACACAGTGTTTTTCTAGTGCATTGTTGTTGTCCAGTCAAAGCCTTAACCCTGCACTCTCTGTGTGTAAGAGTGCTGATGTTACGTGTGTGTGTGAGAGTGATAGAAGTCTGGATCTTCTCAGGCCTGTTTTATTCTGGGCTGCAGAACAGGCGCCTTTTGTAACACACACACACACACACACACACACACACACACACACACACACACACACACACACACACACACACACACACACACACACACACACACACATATACACACACACACTCTGGCCAGTGTAATAAGAGGCCGCTGTGCTTTAATAATAGTAAACTTTTCTGATCACCTTCTCATTCCCCTAGGGAAAGCATTTCTCTGCTCCTGGGTGTGCACCAATATATATATATATATATATATATATATATATATATATATATATATATATATATATATATATATATATATATATATATATATATATATATAATATGTGTGTGTGTGTGTGTGTGTGTGTGTGTGTGTGTGTGTGTGTGTGTGTGTGTGTGCTCTCTGTGTAAGAGGTTAAGGGCTGAAATAGACAGAGCTGTTCTCAGAGAACTCACCCTAACTCATCATGGATGTTGCTTTAAATAGTTCCACATGTTTAAATGTAATCTATTTGTAAATATTTGTCTCAGTCTGTTGTGGTTAACAAAAAGGGCCAAAAACACACACAGCTGAAACAGTGAGGGTCAATGACAAAAAGTGTGGGCTGTTCTGTTTTCTTATACACAGAAATATGTAATAAAATCACAGTGTCTGCTCTCACAGTTGTATGCAAAAGTTTTGGCATCCCTTCCCTAATAAATATTGTAAGCTTTTTAATATAAAATATAATAATAATAATAATAATAATAAAAACATCTGCAACAATATATATATATATATATATATATATATATATATATATATATATATAATATATCATTTTCACCCACTCTTCGCAAGACATTTTCTTGAATTTGTTATGAAATTTTTACTTTTACTACATCATTTGTTTCCCAAATGCCTTGGAACAATCTGGATGTTGTTTTGCATACAGTAGGCAGTCACAGGTAAGATTTCTTCTTATGAATCTTCAATGCAGATCAATGCAAGAGTGCAGCTAAATTCTCCTGCAGGTCCTACGTGTCATTTTGTGCCTTTTCTTCCCAGAATAGGAGCAGCCCTCTCTAAAAGCTGACTTGTTTTATCAGTTCCTGCCTTGACTTCACTGCTTATGGACCTGCCATTGCTTATGGACATTTTGGACAGTGGAAATTGGAGCTGGAAATGTTTTTATGTAGGCACCCATTTGGTTCATTTTTGGATCGTCAGCCAGCTGTGTAGTGCATCCTATACCTTTGGGTTGTGTTTGAAGAGTTGGAGAATGCAGTTCACACTGGAACTGTACTCTTAATGACGACCAATGAATCAGTTCATCAATTAATTAAGAACTTAACTGAGTTAATCAAGAACTTTGAGGATGGATTTGGACTGTAATTAATCTCAACAGTCTACTACAATGGCTCAGAACCACAGGATTGGACATTCTGTGTTGAGGATGAGTTCCCTTTTTACTTTTGTTCCTCACAAGTTTTCCTCCTAAATAATTTTTTTTTTAAATCTCAGTAAAGCTGCTTATTTCCATTGTTAAATGTTATTAAAAAATGAATGAATAGGTCTGAAACTTTAAAAATTCAGGTATAAAAAAGTAAAAAAAAAAAAAAAAAAGTCAAAATTCAGGTAAGAAAAGTCCAAATTCAGGTAAATATGTGATTTGGCTAGGAATGCCCACACCTTTTCATACAGCTGTATTCTTATGTTGTTGCTTAAGTTAAAAAAATGAGGTATTACAGTAGAAATAAAGTTTTCAATGCGAAATCATTATTTATTATTGTAAAACAAACCTAAAACCGCAAATTGATTGCTGTGGCAAACGTTTTGTTTTGAAAGCACTCTTCGTCCTTGATCGAATTTTCAGAACTAGTCCGTGTGTGTGTGTGTGTGTGTGTGTGTGTGTGTGTGTGTGTGTGTGTGTGTGTGTGTGTGTGTGACTGTACATAATGCTGTAAATGTAGGAAGAATCAGCCATTTTAATAAAGAGCCTTAATGCAGGCCGAGCTCGCATTCGAGCAGAAAATAAAAACACTCAGCCTCCACACGGGCCATGACCCAGGTTAAAGGCAATAAAGTGTAAGATCTCTCTGTTGATGTGTGTGTGTGTCTGTCTGTCTGTCAGTCTGTCTGTCTGTGCATGTACTTACATGTACATCTGTATGCTCTTTTCCCCACTAAAATGAAAATCATTACCTGCCATTCTCTTACACAGCAATAGTAATATTGCTTATAGTACCAATTGTAATATTAATGCGGTGCTGCTGGGGAGGTTTGTGTGTGTGTGTGTGTGTGTGTGTGTGTGTGTGTGTGTGTGTGTTTGTGTATGAGTAAGTGAGTGATGGGTATTATATAGATTTGATATAGTGTTCTTGCTCTTACGCTACCTTAATGCTGTGTAGAATGGCGTGTGTGTGTGTGTGTGTGTGTGTGTGTGTGTGTGTGTGTGTGTGTGTGTGTGTGTGTGTGTGTGTGTGTGTGTGTGTGTGTGAGAGAGAGAGAGAGAGAGAGAGAGAGAGAGAGAGAGAGAGAGAGAGAGATATTACTGTATCATACGAGTGTAATAGAAGTGATTGGGGAAAAGTGCTTCTTTTTACAGCGCCTTCATTGGAGAGTTGTTTTTTGTAAATGATATTTAACCACATTTGAACGGCTCAGAGCCATAATGCTTTTGTGTGTGTGTGTGTGTGTGTGTGTGTGTGTGCGCGCGCGCTAATGGCAATGCTCAGAGATGGTTCATCTTTGTGATTGCATAGCAGAGTGTGTACAGACTTTTTCCTGCTTTAGTCAGCTGATTAGAAAAAGGCTGTGTTTTATTTATACTTAGTGATTGAATTGATTAGTCCAATGTCCTCACCCACTCCGGAAGCCATTCTCTTTTCTGTGTGTGTGTGTGTGTGTGTGTGTGTGTGTGTGTGTGTGTGTGAGATAGAGAGAGAGAGAGAGAGAGAACATGCACCCAGTGTGTTCAGTAGTGCTAAAGCACGCTGAGGATGGTTACATATGTTGTCCTTGGACAGTGCAGAGGACAGAGTTACAGTGCAGAGGACAGAGTTGCAGTGCAGAGGACAGAGTTGCAGTGCAGAGGACAGAGTTGTAGAACAGTTGTTATGAAGATAAGATCAGCATGAACACCTGATCACTGGCATTACAGTTTCCTTTACTATCAACACTGTTAACATTAACAAACCCATAAACACCAGCATTAATAGCAAAGCATTTTTTTTTACACTTTAAATATTAAATACCATGTATTACTTAAGCATTAAGTAAATATTAAATACTAACATACACTATATGGACAAAAGTATTGGGACACCTGACCTTTCCTGCCATATGTGGTTCTTCTCCCAACTGTTACCACATTTTTGTACAGGACGTCTTTGGATGCGGTAAAATAATATTTTGCGTTCACTTGAAGTTTAAAACCCAAACCTGTTCGAGCATGGCAATGCCCCTGCGCACAAACTGACCATGGAGATGTAGTTTACATTATTTGGAGTTTGGTTGTGGCCTGCTATAGAGCTCTAATCTCAACTCTACTGAACACCTTTGGGGTGAATTGGAAGACTGACTGCACCCCAGGAATCCTCACATCACCTACATCAGTACCTGCCTTCACAAAAATCTACAAAAATGTCCACATGCACAATCCAAAATCTAAATAAACATCTTTCCAAAAAAGAGTGGAAGGAATTATAAGAGCAAATCAGGACTAAAGGTAGAATGTGGTGCTCAAAAAGCACATAACCATTCTTATGACCTGGTGTCCGAAAACATTTGGCAAAATAGTGTATACACTAATCACTGGTCAGGAAATCAACAAATAAATAGCCAAATAAAATGCAAATAGTAACTTTACATATAACTTTTTTGTTTGTTTTTTTCAGTGGTGCTTCAGTCAATGAACAGATTTTTGAATTCAGTCTCGTTTTTACTTTTGCTTATGAGAGAATCTTTCTGTTTTTATTTTTTACCCACACATTCAAAGTATACAGGAACAGAAGCTCTCTTGTGGTTTGAGGGTCATTTTCTGACCAGTCATTTATTGTTTAAAAATATTACATGATTTATTTGGCATTTTTGGACCAGAAGTGTATGAAGGCAAATCACAAATGTTGCTAAGCTCTGAACTCTTGTGTCTACGGTTCATGGCCTTCTGCATTACACTGGTTGGTACAGAATTCAAGGTTTCTTAACTAATGTGATGAGAACCTTCATGCCATCATTAGATTGGTATCAAACCCAACCTTCAGTACCCTGAGAGTACTGACTTATTTGAAGAACATCTTTAACAGCTAAGCGTTTTTTCCCCCCACTGATATGAGGGTATTAGATTTTATAACAGTGCAGGTGGATTTTGAAATCTGATTGGTCAGATCAGTTGGAGTTTAGATTTTAACAGTGGCTGTATTTTAAAGTAAAGGTCTTGTGTATTATTTCTCCAGCAGACTGCACCAGAGTGTAATAAGGACATAGAAATAGGTTGTTACGTAACAGAAAAATAATATAATTGTCTGTAAATATATATAGTGAGCTTCACAAAAGGAATAGAAATCCTAATGACTAAAAGCTTTGCTCATTCTGGTTTCCTTATAGCTATTTAGTATATTAGCGAAAAAGAGTGAGTGAAAGAAAGAGAGAGATTATAATAGTATTTTATATATAGTATAGGGGGGGGGGGTCAAACAGATGCTGGAGAGAAAACAGCTGTTTACATGCAAGAACAGGAACTTGTTTCATGGACAACATTAAAAAACAACAGTTGATATGTCAAAAATGTGTATTTTGTCTGTAGGAAATAAAACTCTTCTGAATGTGCCGTTATGAGAAAACTAAACAATTCGCACATTTCAATCAGTGATCGACGTGCGTTCGAGTCTGTACAGTTACATGTCTTCAGCGTTCTGCTCGCCCTCCTGTGCTTAGCGTCTCCCACAGTCTCTGACTGCTGTGTCTCCACCCCGAGCACTGCTGATGCCTCGGCAGGGATTCTTAAAGCACACTTACCTCTCGCCTCTGAACTTCCTTTACCGGGCACCTTGCCGTTCTCGAACACCGCGTCTGCTGTCAGCACAAGAGTGTGAACGTTTTACAGTCTGCCCCCGAGCTTTACAAGTCTGGTTTAGTTTGGTGAGTGCTAGTTGAGGGGATTGCTGCTGTGCCTGTTCATTGTTGAATGTAAACGTTTCACCCCTTTGTATTTATTTCAATAGGCCATGAGTAAAAAAAACAAGCCAGAGTCTACATTTAGTATGCTTGTGTGTCTTAAAACACAGTGTGTGTGTGTGTGTGTGTGTGTGTGTGTGTGTAAATGTGCTGGCTTTGCAATACTAAAGTTTCTTCTTAGCTTACATACTACAGATCCATCGAAGTACAGGCCATACAGTTGTTTTTTTGCTGTGTAAACATTGTGCGATTTGTTCATTTTTAACTTTTTTTGTACTTTTTTTTTCTCACCTTGAATTCAAATTTTGCAATATTTTATATCCAAATTCTATCAATATTGCTTTCTGTGAATAAGCTACTTTTAGGTACGGTGGAATTTCAGCATGTCTTTATTTACTCCTCTGTACTTTAGCACAAATCCTTTTTTTCCTTCCTTCCTTCCTTTTTTTTTTTTTTTTTTTGGAGTAGGTCTGAGTTTTATGCTTCATACGTTTCAAATAGTGGTAAAGAAAATGTTCTTGTATTTGTTTGTCTGTTAATGTACATTTGTTTTCTTTATTGGATACTATTTGTCCTATTCTGAAAAGAAAAGAAAAAAAAATATATGTATAGTTTGGGGGTTTTCCCCAATTTTTTTGAGCTGAAAGAATTGTTTTACATTCCGCAATAAAGAGAAGGAGCTGTGCTGCCTGTGTGCTGAGTTTCTCTCCCACACTATACCATCTTGTTGCCTTTCACTCAGCATTATACTGCTACCATACAGAGTCATTAGCAGAAATGACAAGCTGAATAATTATACAAAACCAGCCACTGAAACATCAGGAAACAACAAAAAGAAAAAGGATACATTTAACCAAGAGATGAGAAAATAGTTGTTACAATGAGAATACATCTTTAAAACAATTCTTACTGGCCCCAATATTTTTTGCATAAAATTTCTGTAGATACAAATGATAAAATATTAAGGTTCTCAATTAAAATGCTTTTTTTTAGTATATGTAGGATTTGAATACGTCTTACCGAATAGAAGGTAATATTCTGTAATCTCTACTGCCCTCTAGTGCCTATTGTAGGCATTCAATGTCACTCACAATGCACGGCAAAAAAAAAAAAAAAAAAAAAAAAATACTGCCTTACACATTCCAAGATGCATGTCCTTTTTAGTCTTTTCCTTTTTCAGGCTGAAAAGATTAGAAAACTGCATAAGAAATAAAGTCTTATGAAAACACAGGACCAAGTGTTGCTCCACAAAGTTCCATGTAAAAAGGAGGACTGTTCTCACAACCCTGCCTGTCGCCACGCACAAGTCGTCATCCACTCGATTCCAAATCGTCTCTCACGTCCTATAGCTTTTCATTTTCTTACTGTACATGATGTGGCGATTCACTGAAGGCAAAAACAACATCCTGCATTGCACGAGTGACCGATCACACAAACACCGCTGAAAGGCTGCATAACAAAAGCTGTGTATGCACATGATGGCAGAAAGTACGTTAAGAATATAAAAGGGTGTTCGAACACAGAAATGGTTTGGCCCGCTCACTGATTTGCGTAAAGCATGGGTAGGGTTATGATTGACTGAATAAATGTATAGTGAGTGCCGCAGGTGCTGCTTCGTGTTGACTGAAGATGTCATTCTGCGGTAAATCCGTGACACGCAGAACGTGCGGAAAACAACATAACAGCATGTGAAAGCTCCTTCTGCACAAATCAGTGAAAAGTGTTCTCCTGGAGTCTTTTTCTCGGCATAAAAAAAATTAAATAAAATCACCGTGGCGACCCCTCGCACCGTCTCCGGGCAGGCAGGTGGGAAGTGTGTAACACAGCTGATTTCTGGGGTTACATGCTGTCTCCAAGCATTTTCTGAAACTCGGCGATGAGGCCTTTGAAGTCGATCCTTTTGTCAGGTGTGCTCTCCCAGCACTTCCTCATTAAAGTATACACCTAACAGGAGAGGTTATAGTGAGTGAAAAACATGTTTTGATAAAATATAATTAAACACAAAAGGAAGAAAGCCAAGAAAACTAAAACGGCACCCTGTTAATTTTGTAAATATTTACAAAATATAATTTACATGTTCAGCTTTACAAAAGTTACAGATCAGACTGGACACTACTAAGGCCAGAGCATGTTACTTTTATCTCAACAACGTTTCACACTTCTCTTATATCAGATGATATGTGTGTGCTAAACTGTTTACCTTGTCTGGGCAGATCTCGGGCTTAGGCAATCTCTTCCCCTCCTCCAGAACTCTGACCAATCTGGTGACCGTCATCTGGCCTTGGGTGGGTCCAATCATTTTGAGGAAGACCTGGTGGGGGGGGGGGGGGGGGCAGAACTTCAGCTGGGTGCTTTAATTATAAACAAGGCTTCATCTGTCTTTGTATCAATTTATGAAAAATCAATTATTAACAATTATTTTCAGCCACTCTCAAATAATCTCTGTACTTTCTCCGAAAGGGACTGTGTGGGTAAAAAACGTAAACACACTTCGGGCAAGACATCTTCCAGCATGGGCACAAACCGGCACCGTCTGGCAGAGAGCGAGTGAACCACCACTCGACCTCGCTGAACAAAAAGCTCTTTCACTAGCAGCAGACAGTAGAGCAGTGTTTCGCTCGGTGAAGGGCCGAGTTCAACCAAATCTCGACATAACACACCTGAAATTCCATCAAAGCATAAAACAATCTTCGATGGACTGTTAAAGTCCAGAATAACTATATGTGCGTTTTGGTGCTTACAGACACAGGAATAGTGGCCGGAGAAGTTTCCTTACGGTTCCAAGAATAACATATTCCAAATTGTCTCTCAATTTCTGTCACATGGAGCCTCCACTGTACAAATGCCTATACAAAGGACCTGCTACCATAGAAATTCTAACTGAATCAGATTTGAGAAGTAAACATGCCTATAGTATAAAGTTGTTGCTTTCATGTTACCCCGACGAACCTACAAACAATAGAACTGCTTACTTATGCAACGTCTACAAAAACATATATGCAGTTGTGGGTATTTAAGGTGAGCTTATTCATGTACTTCATGAAGTGTTAAATGATGAACAATGGAACAGCATTTACAAATATTATTCAGCAACACCAATGTGCTTGGTCACAATATAGTCAAGCGTCCTTCAGTAGTCATGTTACTCTACTTGTATGTGCATCAAACAAAAAAAATCTGTGACACAAAATATGGGATTTGCCCCTCAATGCACCAGTAGGCTGTGAGCCAGTCTAACTGGGGTCATCAAAGTTCAACAGACTGCTTACCGTCATGGGGCTGCATAAGGCATCGCAGTAGGTCAGAAGCTCGTACATGGTCACGCCGAATGACCAGACATCTGATGCCCTGTAGAACTTACAGTGAACCAGGCATTCTGGAGCATACCTAAAACATGCAGAGAGACATTCTGTCACACTCATGATCACTGCTAATACGTGATAGCAGACAGCTCCAACAGCATGGGCCATATGGCCATATGTCCACATATCCAACCAATAAAAAACCTTAACACTCGGTACATACAGTGAACATACAAAATCCTATATTATCTGTCAGTGGGTAAAAGAGAGGGTAAATGAAATTAATTAGTTCATTTGTTTATCCAATCAACTTTCATTTCTTTTGTTCAATGAACTGCTCAAACTGATATGCATGATCGTGTCTAATAAAGTCCTTAGGTGCTGGAATTTCAGTTTGCTAGTTTTTTAAGATACAGAGCTACCCGAAATTGCAATTTCAATAATTAATTCAATAATTTTATTTTAAATGGTAGATTTCCATGACATTTATTTATGAAATATTTGATATATTATATAATATTCTACTATGTATATTATTCTATTTATAGTATATATATATGTAGTACATATACGCTATGTATATAGTATACACACACAGATGTACTACTATAAATGTTGGCCCCCTTCCTGATTTCTTATTTATTTGCATGTTTCACACTTTAATGTTTTAGATCATCAAACTAATTTAAATATTAGTAAACGATAACACAAGTGAACACAACATGCAGTTTGGCCCTGTGTGAAAATGTGTTTGCCCCTAAACCTAATAACTGCTTGGTCCACCCTCAGCAGCAACAACTGCAATCAAGCATTTGCGATAACTTGCAGTGAGTCTGTTACAGCGCTGTGGAGGAATTTTGGTCACTCATCTATGCAGAATTGTTGAAATTCAGCCACATTGGAGGGTTTTCGAGCATGAACCGCCTTTTTAAGGTGACGTCTTGAAGTGCTGTGATCAAAATATCCAAAAAAGTTTGTTTTTTTTTCTTTGTGTGAATGTGTCCATAGGGACTAATGCACACTCAAAACATGATTATAGTATTTAAATTATCAGTGCACATCCTTCGTATCTACACTTAGCATTAAAACAAGTTTACCGTCCATAACTTTCTCCCATACTATACTCATAAAATTAAAAAAGTGTACCAAAAGACAGGGCTGTCCAGGTCATCCTTCACTGTGTAGTAGCCCTCGTTGTCTTTAATGCTTTTAGTCAGGCCGAAGTCTCCAATCTTCACTGTACTCTCATTCTCCACCAAGACGTTCCTGGCAGCCAGGTCTCGGTGGATGTAATTCCGAGAACCCAGATAATCCATACCCTGAAACAGACATCACAAACACAAGTGTCAGAGCTACAATGCAAAATGTTAAGACAATGAGCAGTCAATCTAGTAGATACAAACATCTGAATCTTGGTATTTACAAACTTAATTAAAAAAAAAACTTGTATTTGAAAATCGAAAATGTAAATAAAAACAGAATGTCGTAATTTAATAATTTATTCACAATAAAACATAAAAAAATCTAATGTTTAAACTGAGAAATTGTACCATTTTATAGAAAATAAGGTTATTTAAAAAAAATAAGGTTATTTTGATTTCGATTGCTGTAAGACGTCTCAAAAAAGATGGGACGACGAAACAAAGGTCAGGAGTATTATTGAAATTAGCTGAAGAAACATTTTGCAACTAATTAGGTTAATTGACCTATTGCGGAATAATGTTAAACAATAAAATTGCAAAACATCTTCAAAAAAATCTATCATCTTCAAAAAATCAGTGTTGGATGCCCGTGATCTTCCGGCTCTCAGAAAGCACTGTATTTAAAACTGCAGGGGCTCATAAACACCTCCAGATATCAGGCCAATCCCTTCAGCAACTGGTCTTCTTAGTTCCAAGATGTATACAGACAGAAGATGTGATGCTACATAGTGGTAAAAATGGCACTGTCCCAACTTTTTTTTGAGACCTGTAGCAACCATCAAATTCAAAATGACCTATAAAATGGTATATATTTCCAGTTAAAACATGTGCTTGCTATATATATATATATATATATATATATATATATATATACATATACACATATACATATATATACGTATACATACGTATACATACATGTATGTATATGTATGTATACGTATGCATACATACATACATATGCATACATATGTATGTATGTATGCATACGTATACATACATATACATACATACATACATATGCATACATATATATATATATACACACACACACATATATATATATATATATATATATATATATATATATATATATATATATATATATATATATATATACACATACATACATATACATATATACATATATATACATATACATACATATATACATATATATACATACATATACATATACATATATACATACATACATATACATACATACATACACATATAAACATATACATATAAACATATACATACATACATATACATACATACATACATATGCATACATATATATATATACACACACACACACACACACACACATATATATATATATATATATATATATATATATATATATATATATATATATATATATATATATATATATATATATACACACATACATACATATACATATATACATATATATACATATACATACATATATACATATATATACATACATATACATATACATATATACATACATACATATACATACATACATACACATATAAACATATACATATAAACATATACATACATACATATACATACATACATACATACATACATACATACATACATATATATATATATATTTTTTTTTGTTTTATTGTGAATAAAATATGGATTTATGAGATTCGCTAATTTCTCCTCTACAGATTTGCATTCTGTTTTCATTTTGCACAGTGTCCCAAATGTTTTGGAATTGGGTTTGTACTAAAATACTATATAGCACCAAAACAATTTATGGCACTTAATTTATTTGCATTCCACAGTAGCAATTTCTTTGTATTCAAAATATTAGAAATATAAAATATAAGGAAGTCGAATTGTCATCAGATTTCATTCTTACGGTTAAAAGGTTTTGCTCCAAACTATTTTTTGTTACACAGATTGTGATATTCAGCTCCGAAAGATACAACTGACAAACAATCGAAATATTAATATTGTGTGGCCTAAAAAGTAGCAGTGGTTAAACATTCCCACAGTTCCCCCAGTGGCTGTGGGAATCAGGAAGGTTATAAAGCTGATGTGTTGTAAAGGGAATGTAGTTCCTGACCTGGCAGATCTGGACAGCGTAACTAATCAGGGTCTTCAGACTGGTCTGTAGTTTGTTTCTGGGCAAGTATTCCTTCAAACTGCCTGCTGGTAAATACTCCATGATCAGTTTGATGGATCTGCCACCTAAAACACAAAAAAGGGGTGTAAAGAAAAAGCTTCATACGCTGATCAATGCTTTCATGCAAATTTTTTTATTTTATTTTAAGTTTATTAACAAAATATATTCCGACAAAAAAGTGATCGTGTTGGTTTGGAATCCATACCCTCCTCCTGGCAGATGCCTTTGTATTTGACAATGTTCTCATGGTAAAGCTCTCTCAGGATGTCGATCTCACACCACAGATTGCCGCTTTGCTCTTCTCGGCTCTCCGGTTTCAGAGATTTTACTGCGACCAGCTCTCCTGTACGATCTCCGCGTGGGTCATAACGACACAGCTCCACCTTTCCAAAATGCCCCTGTCACACCAAAATCAATTTACTCTACTTGGCACAAATGCCTATTTAATCCTAGACAAACCATATCGTTCCACTATCAGAGCTACAGATGGTAAATTACCTCTCCCAGGTCTCTGATCTTTCTGAGAAATCTCTTTTCGAACACTGTGGGGTCGACCTCTAAAGTTGGCACGGGCTTAATAGAGGGATCTACAAACAAGACACACAATCAGAATTCTCTTAACAGCAGAATATAATTATAGGACCAAAAAATAAATATATTAGTGGTAAATTACATTTGAACAGTATTTATTGCACGTTCTTGATAATTTCTCAGTTCATTCATATTTGCCAAGTAGGCCGAGCTTCACCACCTTCTACGTTGTACATAAAAACTACTTATCGAAACGATTCAAGTTGAGCAAATACTTGGCAAAATACACGGTGATTCTGAAATAAATGTATACATAACATGAGAATTTGCAATCAAGACTGTAAATCGTAAGTTGCTGCTAAAGAAAAGCATGATTTCATTTTTCTTTTGACTTTCGTTTTTCTTTTTCATTTGACTGCAATAAAACAGACTACTACTTGCAGGTCTTACTGCAAACCACAAGGGGTCAGTGTTGAAAGAAAAACAATTGCACAATATGAAACTTCTGCGTCACTAGAAAGGAATTTCCACTTGCTGCCCACTTTAACATGCGCCCTTTACAAACGTACATGAATAAATACCTGGGTTTCACCTCCGTACATGTAATGATCATAGTATTAATTCTAACAAATATAGTCATAACTTTCTTCTTGACATTTACAGTTACAGTGGATATGGGCTAAATGTCTAGGCATTGCAGCTAATTTTAAAAGCTGTAGCATGATTTCTGAAGGTCAACATACTTTTCTCTCGTCTTCCTCATGTTGACAAAATGACTAAGCGCTTTGGTGTTACTTTATATATATATATAAAAAACAGTAAAACAGGAAGTCAGAGACGACTGTTAAAAAGTTTCTAAATACTCAGGTTTAGTTGATACAGCAAAATAAAATATAAGCAGTCACATGTTTAACAAATTAATCTGTTTAAAGCAGCAGACAGTAATAAAGTAATTGTAGTTTGTTACTGTACCCGAGTAGCTTTTTACGGGGATCTGTGCTTTACTAAAGTATTTTCATTTCATAATTGACTTCTTTACAATTCAGTCAATTATTTGACTTTTTACTCAACTACATTTTGCAAATGTACTTGTACATTTTGCAAAACGCTTGTTCCTTTTTATTTATGAGCGGAAAAAAACGTAACTCAATCCACCAATCAGGGTAGAGCGTGCGCTCTGTTTCGATTACAGCTTGGTGGTATCTACTTAGCATGAACACAAGTTACACATGGTTCAGCGTCAGTTCCACAGCAAGCAGAACATTTTGAGAGGAATAAATGACGAAAGAAGCTCCCGACTCTAACGTGCCACAACACCCGTGACCTTATTTGCGCTATTTCTTTTAATAGTTGAAAAGAAGGTTTTGTCTTATAATAATTGTAATAGATATCAATCAGTGTTTGACTCATTCAAACTCATTCTATTAATAGATTGGTGATTAAGCAATGAGTCTTGGGACAAAAATGATAATAGGAATATTAAAGTCATAATGAATCACAGTACTTTGGATACTTAAATACATTTGAAGGCAAATACTTTTGTACTTTTACTCAAGTGAAAGTTTAAAGGGAGCACTTTTACTGGAGTAATATTTTATATAGTGTATTTCTACTGTAACTTGAGAACATGGTTTGTGTTCTCAAGTTACCCCCTCAAGTTCTGAATTCTAATTCTAGAGGATTTGTCTCAACATTGCCCATTACAGTAATTACATAAAAAGATCATCTTTGCAGCATATATGATCAGAATCTTAATAATTTGTTACTAATCTGGTTTAAAACATTTACGTACACACTTAAAAATTTTTTTAAGAATTAATACAGGAAAAATTAAACACTTTTAAAGATTATATTATATGGTTCACTGTATGTGTCATGGTTGTCTGGACATAAAAAAAACTTTACACAGAGGTAACAGAGGTAATAAAAATGAAGAGCTGATAAATATAGTTTGGCTTTGATACAACGGTTCAGAGTTCTGCACAGAATTAAACGCATCTTACTCTGTTTTTCCACCATGTCGATGTCTCGGACAATCGCCCTGAAGAAGGGTCTTTGGTGAGGATCGTAGGTCATGCAGTGGGTCATGAGATTGGCAAGTTCCTTACAGTCTGGTGTGGCCAAGTGACACTGTGCTGCGTAAAACCTCTCCTTCTGCTCAGGGCGGAAATAAAACAAACAAACAAACAAACAAACCAATGGGGCTAAACGTTGAGAAAACTTTTGCTGTTCTTTTAGTTTTCTACTCTATGGGTGTATGTGGGTGTGAGTGTGGGTGTGGAAGTGTTTACCTCAGTGAGTTTCTTCTCTTTCAGTGGAATTTCTCCGTTATAACAGATCTCCCACAGAGTTGTGCCAAAGCCCCACTTATCTGCTGCTACGCTCAGGTTAGTCGCATCCAGCACACACTCGGGAGCGATCCACGGAATTCGGTCCACACACTCTGAACAAGCACAAACATGCACAATTTGCTATAGAACATTTTGTTACAATCGTGCCGTTGTCCCATTGGAAAGTGGCATCTTCATTGTAAAATTAGTGTATAAATAAAGTAGTAACATCTAATATAGGCAATAAACTTACCATCTAATATAGGCAATAAAATTCCTAATAGGCAATAAACGTACACGTCCTTTTATATAATCTTACTGACGTTTTATCTGTGTAAAGCTGCTTTGACACTATGCCCATTGTAAAAAGCGCTGCACAAATATTTAATAAAAATCTAAAACCTAATCTTTAATCCATAAAATGTCATGGCTGTTAAAATGAGTGCTTTTTTTGATCTGCTCCAGCAGTTAAATACAGCTACATAAAATTTAGGGTTCAATGCAACAGTAAAACTTTATTTCGACTTCTCCCTCTAAGGGGCGCCACAGCGGACCATTCGCATGTTTGATTTGGCACGTTTTTACGCTGGATGCCCTTCCTAAGGCAACCCTCCCCATTTATCCGGGCTTGGGACCGACGATAAGAGTGGCTGGGGTTGGTTCCAATGCAACAGTGAAAATGTAAAATTCTGCTAACAAAATAATAACAATTATCTCTCCATCAGTATAACAAAAATGCTTCCAGAGCTCACCTGAGAGTTACTGTTTTACCGATAGTCTGCAATTTGTTTAATTTCTTTTTGGACTGAAAGAAAGGTGCTGTGTCCACGAAACTGCGTTCAAGTGATCAGTGTCCTGTTCCTCTCCCTCACTCCCTCAACTCTCACACACACACAAAACCTGTCTTTCCTCCAAGAGCACTGCTCAGCAGGAGCATTCCGGGTCACTAAAGCTTTGTATAGAGTGGCTGGATGAGGGCCAGCAAAATTCCTGTCAGTTATACTGATCTGTTCCCTCACATTCCACAGCTGCAGCCAACACACACCTTCATCTCAGATGTTACAGAAAACATGGCACGCTAAACTGCTGTGTGCGTCTCTCATGAAACAAAAGCCAACATTACCTTTAGGTTTTGCGGCTGTACCGTGTGTACAGCGGTAAATATACTTAACAGTATGTAAATGATCTGTGACCCTCTGATATAATAAATAAAAGCTTCAATCGTACGCATGCTTAACACTATTTTAAGATATAAATTCTTAACATCACATCAATCAAGGAAGAAAATCATATACTTCAATGTATTAAGGGGAAGTCACTTTCTAAACCTTTTTCCCCCTATTATTTACTTTCAAAATACTATGATTAATTATACACATTATACGCAGACCCCCTGCTACTGAAAGCATCCGTAACATTCAGCTTTGCACCAAAGTCACTGATGTAATATCACGTCTGTTGTTTTTGGTTTTTTTGCTTTTGGCTTTTTCTTTTGTTTACTTTTACACCCATTCTTCTGCACTTAAGTAATTAAGAAGATCTAGTAGTTTTTTTGTACAGATGACTAAAATATTGTAGGTGTTTAAATAATGAGCGCAACATATCCTTCAAAATGTCACTCAAACAAGTTTCTTATAAGACCAACAGCATTGGAATCTAACGTAGCTAGCTCAGCATGGTATTTGTTTTGGGCCTTTTAGTTTACTCACACACACACACACGCACGCGCGCACGCGCGCACGCGCACACACGCGCGCGCACACGCACACGCACACGCACGCACGCACGCACACGCACGCACGCACGCACGCACGCACGCACGCACGCACGCACGCACGCACGCACGCACGCACGCACGCACGCACGCACGCACACACGCACGCACACACGCACGCACACACGCACGCACACACGCACGCACACACGCACGCACACACGCACACACACACGCACACACACACGCACACACACACGCACACACACACGCACACACACACGCACGCACACACGCACACACACACGCACACACACACGCACACACACACGCACACACACACGCACACACACACGCACACACACACGCACACACACACGCACACACACACGCACACACACACGCACACACACACGCACACACACACGCACACACACACGCACACACACACGCACACACACACGCACACACACACGCACACACACACGCACACACACACGCACACACACACGCACACACACACACGCACAATTGGTTAAATGAATTAGCCCTTACCCTCTCTGGTTAGTACAGTGATGGGGATGCCAGGGTCACTGAGTTTGATGAATGGACCGCCATCGCTGGTCAGTCCGTCCCGAGCCAAAAGAATGTTTTTTGCACAAATGTACCCATGCACAAGCTTCTTATCCTCCTACAGGACACACAAACCCAAACATTTTATTTACTACAATCAGTAAAATATTACAAATGTAAGAATGCTGGAAGTATAGTTTATTTATACACACAATATATGTTGGCGTACCTTGCATAACTGCATGAACCCTAATACAATACAATTCCATACATTCATGATCACTACTTTACTCTGATGACTTGCACTGAATGGAGTTGCATTAATCAGACAGTAGCTGCTGTTAACTGCCGTTGTGATCTGCATATTTACATAGCAAAACACTTCTTTTTTTTCTATAACATGATGTATTTCCAAAGTGTATCATCTCTGCACTGCAAGTGTACCATCATTGCACTCGATTGCACTTAAAGTAGCTTTATGTTGTGTGTTGTAGCTCTGTGTTGTTTACTGTAGCAGCAGGGTTCTGGGGGAACGTTGTCTCGTTTTTACTGTGTACCACTGTGTATAGTAGAAATGACAATAAAAGCCTCTTGACTTGACGGTCTTTAAGCTGGACATAATTAAATAACTGGTCAGGGTGGATCCGGAGCCTGTTCCGGAAACAATGGGCGTAAGTCCATTAAAGGGTGAGTCAACATGCGCGCGCACGCACCCACGCACACGTGCACTCTCTCACCTTTAGTGCAATTCAGACTCGCCACTGGCACATTTTGGTGAGGTGGAATAAAATCAGAGAACAAGAAGGAAAACTCATGAAACTTATGGTGACTGAGACAAAAGATGGCTGGACAAAAGGCTTAAAAAAGCAAAATAAAGTGTTTTACATGATTAATACAATCAATCATGGGTTTTTTTTTTAAATAAAGAGGTACAACATTATTCAACTAATTTTCAGATTAGATGTCCAGTAAATGCCCCGTGAGAAAAGTCTGTCTTATGAGAAGGAGTATTGCCGAAGCACCAAAAAAGGATAAAAAACACCCACTACTGCTGCACTGAGATTAAGGAGATTAATAAATTATTTGATTGTAGAAAGAAATATACACAAAACATTGGAACTTAAGATAACACTGCCTATACATGGATACTCATGTGAATCTATCTCGCGCTGCGTCCGTCACTAACGTCCGAAAGATTATATGTTTAAAAGTGAGGTTTCTGTTAAATGTTTAAACATGATGTATTAAGAAATCACCATTTTCCATTAGAAAATGCATTTAAAAAATATATTTTCTCCATTGAACAGAAATCAACTTAAATGATAGAAACCATAATCAATGTAAAGAACAAAGTGCTGGAAGTTCTTGATCTCATGTTTACCCATAATTCCTAGAACCAATCTTTGTGCTTTCATAAAAGCTACCTCAGATCACACTCTGGATTTGAGGATCAAGTCTTTACACGTTTACAGAGAGGCGGAAATTACTGTCTAGGTAATGGTTATAATTATCTGAAAGCATTGCACATGTTTGTATGTATGTTTTAGACAGTATTGCGTTTACCAGATAACTGAGGGCGCTTGCCAGCTGTTTGGCCACCTGGAACTTCCACGCAGTGCTGAGAGGGACGGCCTCTCTGCGCATGAACAGATCGAGAGGACCGAAATGCACAAACTCCTCCACCATAATATCTAGAGGAAGACAGATAGACACATTAAGACTCTTAATGCTTTTAAGGCTAAAATCATCCTGGAAAACGCACATCTTTATATTGTTCACACTTGCGCTCGCACACACATACAAGGCATGCGGTTTATCTCCGGGCTGAATGTTTTGTTTTTGTTTGTTTGTTTTAGGACGCACATCTTCATTTCAAGGTAAAAAAAAAAAAAAAACACATTTGACTGCATTAGAATTAAATACCAGCAACTTGCACAACCAGCCGCATATTTAATAGTAGCAAAATTCAAAAATATGTGCACCTCCCCTCTCACACACACACACACACACACATATGGTACTTACTCTCCTGATGACGCACACACACTCCATACAGCAAAGCGATGTGTTTGTGTGAGACCTGTCGCATCATGCTGGCTGTCTCGAAGAAGGCCTAGTCAACAGATAGAGCGAAGTTTTTTTAAATAGCACGGGACGAAAAGGCAGGATGAGAGACAGACAGACAGACAGAGCGAGAGCGAGAGAGAGAATGAGAGCGAGAGAGAGAGCAAAATCATCCTTACCAGAGATATATCCCTGTGTCCAGAGCCGAGCACCTTCAGCACCACCTTGACCTCCTGTGATGGGCAGTAGCTCCCCAATTCATCCTCATCCTCATTTTTCATCTTCAACACACCTGCATAGATGTTGGTCCTGGTGCCTGGACCCAAGTGTTCTCCCTAAACACCAGGGGGGAAGAAAAAAAAAATGTGTTCTGCAGCTCAGGGTAGTTACAAAGCAAATAACGAACATGTACCCCTTTTTACAAAGCTGCTAATATGGAAATGCGCCTTTGTCCCATAGATGAAAAGTCATTAATAAACGTTTCTGCTAAGATCTGCAAAGTTCTCTGCATGTGTTACATGTGAAAGACTCTCGTTGCATAAAACTAGTGCCTTTATTTTCTGTTTGTTGTTTTTGCATTGGCTTTCAGTTAACAGCTGTTTGCCCGCTACCTTACACATGGCATGTACACTACTCCCCCCCATATTCATGTATATTTTGTGTATTGTGCAGTCTTGTACACTTAAAGTTTACTTTTCTGCATTGGATAATATTTTCTTTCCCGCACTTGTATATTTTGTTTTGTACACTAATATTATGCTCGGTGTTTGTCGGTGGACCTGCCACAAAAGTTTCAAAATGTAATTAGATACAAATTAAAAATACTTCAACGCTGTTATCGATTTGGAAAAGTATATGACCAGTGCATACCTTAAACATGTTTACACTTAAATATTAGACAAATCCATCTGCACAAACACAACCTTCTATACGCTATTAATTGGTGCTACAGTATTGCTATGTTTACAATTTTATTTCTTTCAAGAAATGTAGCACATGTGCACGTTATGATGTGTCTGAAGACTAGTCTCTTAGTTAGTTTTGTGTAGTTACGGTACCTCACAAAAGTGAGTACATCCCTCACAAATCAGCAACCACTTTAGTAGATCTTCTCAAGGGACAATACTATAGAAATAAAACTTGGATATATTTCAGAGTAGTTGGTGTTCAGCTTGTACAGCAGTACAGATTTACTGTCCTTTAAAAAATAAATCAACATACAGTCATTATTGTAAAAATTGGTTGCAACTGAAGTGAATACTTTACACTATTTACTATTTATTTTTCGGACAACTTTTTACTTTCGCTCATTACATATTTTTATTTTTTTTTTTTTTTACATCTGCACCTTCATCCTACATTTTCAAATCAGACTCGATACTTTAGTTTTAATCTATTTTGTAAAATGATCAATATTTTTTCTTTCCATTGCACGGCTTTTTTAATTTGCCGCTGGTGTATCGTTTCCTGGCTCTCACACACCATAGACGAAGGCTAGCATACAAAGCTAAGAACAAGCAAGGCAGAAGACAACAAGAAGTTTGGGGTTAACGTAAATGAGACAGAGGGAGTCAGCGATGTAGACGTCACGGAGAACAGAAACATTTCTGATCATCATCTTGTCTCTGCTTGTGTTCTATAAGGTGGTTGTTCAGCCTGGATACATTCATTAGGTAACAAAATCTTAAATTTGTTTCGTATTAATATATTAATAATGACGTGCCGTCCAGTTACCAGCGTGACACTAAAACAGGTAGCAGTAATGGCTACTTTTTACTTAAGTACATGTCAGAGCCCAAACTTCTTTACTTTAACTTGAGTGGAAAAGTGTAGTAGTCAGTAATTTAACTTTTATCAGAGTCTTTTGAAACATCAGTATCTGTACTTCTACTTAAGTGAAGGATGTGTGTACTTTTGCTACCTCTGCTGTACTGTATATGGTTGGAACGACAAAAAAAAAACATTTTGCTGCTACACACTGACAATAGTCTCAAAAATTTGTTGCCAACTAAATAAATTCTTAGATCCAACCGAACCAGTCTGCAGGAATTGTGTGAAGCAGTCATATGAATATGGATAAGAATATCAAAAGGTATGTTCCCGACATCTTAATATTTATGTCATGGGAATTCGTCATGGTTTTCAAATGAAAACAAGAAATTCTTACTAGACTTTAAAATTTAGTGCATTAATCTTTAAAAAAAATATATGATTCATATGTTAGAAACCCTTGTTGAGGACCAACTTTAAGAAATTCAATTCAATTCATATTTATTTGTATAGCACTTTTAACAATGGACATTGTCCAAGAGCAGCTTTAGAGAGAAAAAAGGGTTAAGAGAAGCTTGAGGAGGATGCAAAATGCTTGCATGGACAGTTTAGAGTGTATACGGTATTGGTTGTACCTGAAGAATCTCCTCTTTCAGAATGCGGTGGAAACTCAGCTGGCTGACTTGAGGGTGTTTCTGTGGGACAGGCTCTCTGTCAGAGGTCATCACCAGGAGGTTGGAAACCTCTGAAAGACAGAGAAAATAAGGGCTGTGATTGGTGAAGAGGGGAAGTATAAAAGCTGTGCACCTGGCCTCCATATTGGGTCTCTGCCGTGTGAGACGTGAAGGGAGCATGTCATTTACAGTGTGTGTAAGGCACAAAAAAACAAACAGAATTTGTAAGAAAACTATTCAGAACGAGTTAGTGTATTTAAATAAGGTGTCGGCTTGTGGTTAGTTTGCGCATACGTGGGTGGCTCTACTATGCACTTCTGTCGTAAACTCTGTAAACCGGGTGTTTGAGTGTGTGTGTGTGTTCTTCAGTGGTTGCCTGAGGGAGGAGGAAGTCGCCTGGTGTCACAGAGTGCATATAAACACTGCGTAGTCTTTAAGCGTCCGTGTCTTTAAGTCATGACAATGAAAGACGACTTCATACTACAGCTCTTACATGCGTGTGATATTGCAACGTCCTATTAATTTCGTTTTGATTTACTTATATCGAAAACATTTACTGCATTCACACACGTTTTTAGTACCTGAAGGCAGGGCAGAGTGTTTCACAACAAGCCCTACTGAGATCAAGAGACAAGAGCTGAACAACAACGGAAACCGCATTTACCACAATTCCTGCCTGACACTAATGTCTCAGCATGTACTCGTACGGCATGGAGATGTAAACAAAACAGAGTGCCGCCTCACGCGCTCATACCAGGAGCACGCATTTCACTGTCTTTGGCCTCAATGTGTTTGCGTTGGTTGAATGCTTGGGGAAAATGTGTGTTTGAGTCTGCATCTGTGTGTATGTGCCTCCATGTGTTGTTGCACGGTTGGCAGGTGATTCAGTTTAGTGGTCGACAAACTGATCAGGCCCAGCCAATTTATTAGCCAGAATTTTGAGGTAATCAGCATCTGTTGATCATCCTGGAGGCTGAGCTGATGTTTTCTGCTTTGGAGGACACAGAAAGCTGTGCAATTAAATGCTTATTCCAGGTTTTACTGAAATTTAACTCAATTTAATGCAATTTCAGGAGTATCCAAAAGATGTGCACAAACTACGCCTTCACTCTTCACGAGTGCTCATGTTTGCAGGTACTCTGAAAGATCAGCCATCATTATCTGTATCTGTGCTAATAAATGTGGTCTATGAATTGCGTTACTGCAGCAAAAATTTTTAAAATTCATGTTGTTCTTTGCTATTATATAGTTATATGTAACCTACAGGAAGAAAGAGACATCATATCGGACTTGTTGTATTTAAATATGGGCACAAACCACGTAACACGTTGCAGTGTACAATGTTTCCAGAGAAACAGGACGTTCCGGATGAATACGCTCCATCAGCTGTGTAAGCAAAGTGCTCCTGAGGCTGCACTGAAGCACGCACACCACTGGTTTCACATGAAATCCTTATGCCACCTACAGCAGCGGCTATAAGAGATAATCTTTCAGTCTGCCAGTCGGGCTAAAAAGTCTTTCATTGTTTTGGCAACCACCTGCGCCACACACGCAACCCTAATGAAGGAAGGAAGGAAGGTTCCACCGAGCGTGTTACAGAAAACAATAAAACAATTTCCTAACAGTGTAACAGTACACAACCTGAGGTTGCCGTGAGCTGTGAAAGGGCCGAATTTGTGTCGCAGATCCATCGTGCACCAAAAACAGATCAAATGATAAAATGTGGCTCTGTAATTTGATTAAACATGAGACACTCGCTGTGCAGTGTGGATATTTAGTCAAAATGATGGTTGTACTTTGTTATCAGCAGTGCTGTACCTGCTGGGATATAAATCATCGAGCTTAACAGCTGTCACTGCTCCTAAGCGCTCCTGGCTGTAAAGTGTCATATAAGAGTAATCAGATGTATACGTGCACTACCTCTGGGCTGTGGAGGACAGCAGCGGCGCAGCTGAAAGCGAAGGTTCTCTGTGCGAAGGCTTTGACCCTGCAGGTGCTCCAGCAGCTCTTTTAGACTCGTCCTAAATGTTTCTGTCCCGAAGAGTCTGTAGCCCTGAGAACCCACCTCAATCTGGAAGTTCTTATACTGGGGGACAGGCCTGGACTGGCACAAGTCCATCTGAGCGAGAGACAAAAAAGATGGAGACTGTGACTAATCCATAGACCAGGTGCATTGTGATTCTCTTGTGCATTGACACAGTCTTTAAGAAAAGAAAAGAAAAAACCCACCATAATTGGACTTTACAACAGTGGCACCAAATTTGGTGTTTGACTAACGGTCAGTTCAGCCACAGCATTGCAAGAAAAGTTTACATTCCTCTTTGCTCAATATAAACACAATGCAGTAAAAAATGTTTTCCTTGTTAACAGGGAATTCCAAAAATTCCACGAGACCCCCCCCCCCCCGCCCACCACCCCACCATATACATAAGCAAAAAGCAAAAAAAAGGGAAACTGATAAGCGACATTTCTGTTTTTAGGCTATTTAGTTAGCTCTGAGTCAAACCACCCTAACAGGCCATACACAAGCTATATGAATTACATTTGCAGCTTTGACAAAAACAAGCTTTAAAAAAAAAATAATAATAATAAAATAGCTTTAAGCTTTTTAGGCTACACCAAAACAACCATGTTAACGATGTACAAAATTTTGAAGCCTTCACTTTTTCAGGGTTTCTGCAGGTTTCACAAAGTCAAATTTAAGACATTTTTCAGACCTGTTAGCAACTGGTCTTAACCAAGCCCCCCTTTTTTTTCAAGCTAAGTATCGCTTAACTTGCACTTCCCCATAGCTGAAAAATAAAATCCATTTTACGTCAGTGGTACAATCCAAGGGAGATTCACGCCAATAACAGAAAGCTGATTAGCTGTTGCATGTTGGTCTCATTTGTAGTCGTAATATAGCGAATAAAATTTGGAATGAAAGAACACCACCACCACCACAGAAAGGAACAAACAAAACCATTCTAAAGTGCTGCAGGTGCATTTTAATAAGCATTAGATTTGCGGGCCATGGACATGCAAAAAAATATTTAAGATCTAATACAGCAAACGTAAAACTTGTTTGATTTTTTTATTTTAGATTTTAAAGACACAGCGGAAACTATTAGGAAGAAGATTCATGGTTTGGGGTTGTTTTGGACCAGGGAAGATTAAAGAAATGAATACTGGAATACTGGCTACCATTGGAACCAAACTCTCCATACAATAGTGACCTGACGCATACGCCCAATGGATCACGGTATATGAAATATGAAATTAGCAAACACTACTTCAGGCATGACTAATTATTATTATAAGCGAAAGTTCTGAGAAAAACTATCCAGATGCTAAAAGAATGTAAAGTTGGTATTCATGCTAAGGGAGAATTTTTTTATGAAAATAAAGTTCAGCATCTGTACATTTATATGTGGGTTTGGTCAAAGAATTAGCAACAAAGCAGAAGCAACATGCACAAGTAAAAAAAAAACAAAGAATAAAAAACAGTAGTACCTCCATGCAGACAACAGTCATGATGATATAGTCATAGTCTGTACAGCTCCATCGCAGGACGTAGGAGCCCTCTTCATTGCCTTCCTGCCTCAGCTTGTGAATGGCATACTCTGTGCTGCAAGCAGAATAGACTCAAATACATTAAAACTACAAATACACACACTGATATCTACAACCACTTACAAAAACATTTATGCTGTTTTAGAAAGAATTCATGATGTGTTCGGTATAATGGGGTATATAGGGGTATACTGTACCAGATGGGTCCGTGACAGCCGTTTTGCAGGTTCTGTACCACAGAAGAAGGCGCTACCTCAGTGCAGAGGTAGTGATGGGCGTCTACAGTCAGCCTAAAATATCCGTCCACCAGGGCGGCAAAAGACAGAGCCTCTTCGCGATACGCCATCTGCAGCTCCTGTATAACAAGATGATGACCAGTGTTTAGATTACACACAATCCAATATATTTATTGGGTAATACACAAGTCACACATTTATATATATATATATATATATATATATATATATATATATATATATATATATATATATATATATATATATATATATATATTTGAGCTGTGAAATGATTAACACTGATTATCTCTTCATCCTGGCACCTGTTAGTGGGTGGGGTATATCAGGCAACAAGTGAAAATTTTGTCCAAAAAGTTGGTGTGTTAGAAAGCAGGAAAAATGGGAAGTCGTAAGGATTTGAACGAGTTTGACAAATTGTGACGACTAGACGTCTGGGTCAGAGCATCTCCAAAACATGCAGCTCTTGTGGGCTGTTCCTTGTCTGCAGTAGTCAGTATCCATCAAAAATTGGTCCAAGGAAGGAACAGTGGTGAACTGGTGACAGGTTCATAGATGTTCAAGGCTCATGGATGCACGTGGGAAGAAAAGTCTGACTCGTGTGGTCCGATATAACAGACGAGCTCTTGCTGAAGAGGTTAATGCTGTTAATGCTCGATGGGTAGGAGTGTTTTGGCAGCAAAAGGGGGATTTAGGCCTAATGTTATGCCTGATGTATATAGGCTAAGAATATACATAAAAAAAAGGGCACATTTACCATGGTTTTGTTGTCCTGTCTGTATATGGTGACGCTGGCATCTTTTGTAACGATGTGAGTGATTTCATAAAAGTCAGAGAAGAGGTTCCATCCATTGCACATATCATTCTTTTTGTCATTCTTCTGTTTGTACTCAGACTTCGTCTTCCGCGATTTACTTTTGTCTTTCAGAGGCAGACCATTCTGTTCATGAAATACAACAAAAAAAAAAAAAAAGGTTGACAAGCTTAACTTGAGAATAGCAAGAACAGAGAAAAAAGATCTTATACGATTCTTAAAGAGTGTCCGTCTTATTCGCCTTACATTTTTATAAAATATACTATCTACATTCTGTGCTTTAACCAGGTGAATGATCAGGTGAGACTCACCAGCTGAAGCTTCTTCCTCCATAAGATGCCTGTTGTGCCACACACCTGCACTTCATAAGCCTGTCCCTCATCCCCCATGCGTGGCGTTTGTGTAGGCAAGACTTCGCCCTCCCCGCACACCTGCAGGCTTTTAGGTGCCACTGTTTCGCGGCCCAAACCCCAGGTCAGTGTCTCCAGCGTGGACAGGTACTTCACTTTTAGGTCGTACAGGGTGATGTTACTGTCCCGGATGGTCTTGCTGTTGAACTCATTAAGAAAGTTCTTGAAAACGTTGCTGATGCGCATGCGAGTCAGGAAACTGCGCTGCTTAATGGTGCGGTTGAGGCTCTCAGGAATAAAGCGCTTGTAGCTGAGAGGGAAAGGAAGAAGAGAGAGAGGATAAATGATAAAAGTCAAATGGAAAACAGGAAGTGAGATGGTGCGTCGATTAATTTATAGTGGCTTATATGTAGTATAAAAATAGCATATATAATGGCTTATGTAGGCGGAAAAAGTTTTTGCTTCCAATATCTGAATGCAATAAGCAGGTGAAATAGGTATATAAGCACATGATTTGTTGAAAAACACATCAAATTCTAATAGATTATACTTTGAAAAGTTATTAATGCCTTAAGCCCAATAGTATAGTGTAAAGAATGCACACACAAGTAAATCAGAGTAAACCTAAGACAATGATCTTTTGTTCGGTTTTCCAGCAATTATTTAAAAATTATATATATTTGAAATGACAAAGTTGTGAAAATATTGACTAAGATGCATCAGAAACACTATCAAACTGTATAGAAAGTGCAGGGAACATTGCAGCCTTTTACTGCCAACCTTAAAAGGCTGCATTGCAACATGTATACTGTAGCACCTAAGATGGAAACAGCAGATAAAGGTACACTGGTATTGTTCTCGGACAACATATTACACAAAGACCTGTAAATCAATATCTACAAAAGAGAGGGTGGAGAAGATTCAGACAATCCAGTTTGCCAGCACATAGATTGAAAGTGGAGAAGACGTTGTGGTAAATCAGGTATGCACTGCTGAACATCGCCTGGAACTCGCTCACCCCTCGGTATTCATAATGTAAACAAATATTGCGACGCTGCAGTCAAGTGAGAAACATTTTTATGCTGTGAAAATGGCTTGAGTGCTTAAATTGTATGTAAAAAAAAAAAAAAAAAAAAAAAAAAAAAAAAAAAAAAAAAAAAAGATCTGGATATAATGAGGTAATTCACAAAAGCTAATTGGCATAAAAGTGACCAGATTTTAAAGAATAACTAAAGATGAAGGAAATCTTCTCTACTTAATAAATGTTAATGAAGCACAATGTTTCCCCACACACGGTCATTCTTATCCGCTCCACCCAGGTAAATTTGACAAAAACAATCAATTGTATTTTAAAAACTAAATACAATTTATTTGTATTTAGTTACAAGGGGGAGGTGTCACATTTAATTTAATTTGTTAATCCTTTCTAAGAAATTCTTGCTTTCAATTTGGTGGCAAGGCAAAATGAAAGAGGGAAGGGAAGGGTGGGGAGAGAAGAGAGGGCGAGAGAAGGGGGGTGAAAGGAAGGAAGGGCGAGAGAAGGGTGGTGAAAGGAAGGGAGGGCGAGAGAAGGGTGGTGAAAGGAAGGGAGGGGGAGAGAATGGAGGGGGAGAGAAGGGTGGTGAAAGGAAGGGAGGGGGAGAGAATGGAGGGGGAGAGAAGGGTGGTGAAAGGAAGGGTGGTGGAGAGAAGAGATGGGGAGAAAATAGAGGGGGAGAGAAGAGAATGGAGGAGAGAAAGGGGAGAGAATGGAGGGGGAGAGAAGGAATGGGAGGAGAGAAAGTGGAGAGAAAGTGGAGAGAATGGAGGGGAAGAAAATGGAGGGGAAGAGAAGGGAGGGGGAGATAATAGTGGGGAAGAAAAAAAAAGAAAAATGTGTGGTGAAGGAAATGGGGGTGAAGTGAAGGGCGATAGAGAAGAGAAGAGTGGATGAGAGATGGGTGAAAGAGAGAAGGTGGAAAATAGATGAGTGGAAGAAAGAAGGGCGGTAGAGAGATGGTGGGAGAGAGATAGATGGAAGAGAGAAGGGCGATAAAGAAGAGATGGGTGGAAGAGAGATGGGTGGAGAAGAGATGGGTGGAGAAGAGATGGGTGGAGAAGAGATGGGTGGAGAAGAGATGGGTGGAGAAGAGATGGGTGGAGAAGAGATGGATGGAGAAGAGATGGATGGAGAAGAGATGGATGGTAGAGAAGAGAAGAGTGGATGAGAGATGGGTGAAAGAGAGATGGGTGAAAGAGAGAAGGTGGAAAATAGATGAGTGGAGAAGAGATGGGTGGAAGAAAGAAGGGCGGTAGAGCGATTTTGGAAGAGAAAAGTGTGGTAGAGAAAAAAAGGGCAGTAGAGAAGAGATGGGTGGAAGGGAGATGAGTGGAAGAGAGAACGACAGTAGAGAAGAGAAGGGCGGTAGAGAAGAGATGGGTGGTAGAGACGAGATGGGTGGAAGAAAGAAGGGCAGTAAAGGAGTGCGGTAGAGAGAAGGGTGGCAGAGAAGAGAACGGTGGTAGAGAAAAGATGGGTAGAAGAAAGAAGGACAGTAGAGAAGAGAAGGGCGATAGAGAAGAGATGAGTGGAAGAAAGATGGGTGGAAAAGAGAAGGGTGGAAGAGAGAAGGGCGATAAAGAAGAGAAGGGTGGAAGAGAGAAGGGCGATAAAGAAAAGAAGGGTGGAAGAGAAATGGGTGGAGGAGAGATGGGTGGAGGAGAGATGGGTGGAGGAGAGATGGGTGGTAGAGAAGAGATGGATGGTAGAGAAGAGATGGATGGTAGAGAAGAGATGGATGGTAGAGAAGAGACGAGTGGATGAGAGATGGGTGGAAGAAAGATGGGTGGAAGAGAGAAGAGAGGAAGAGAGATGGGTGGAAGAGAGATGGGTGGAAGAGAGATGGGTGAAAGAGAGATGGGTGAAAGAGAGATGGGTGGTAGAGAAGAGAAGGGCGGTAGAGAAGAGATGGGTGGAAGAAAGAAGAGAGGAAGAGAGATGGGTGGAAGAGAGAAGGGAGGAAGAGCAATGGGTGGAAGAGAGAAGTGCGGGAGAGAAGAGAAGGGCAGTAGAGAAGAGATGGGTGGAAGAGAGATGGGAGGAAGAGAGAAGTGCGGTAGAGAAAAGAAGGGCGGGGAAACACTATAGAAAAGAAAAGAAACCTCATACATTGGGTGTGGCTCGAAATCACCGAGTGCACAGGGAGTACAGCTGCCTTTTAGGAGTTCTCTTGTGCTGGTCTACTAATGTACACATCAGAACTGTCCATCAAATGATCATAAACTTGCATTATGAGTTTAAATGATCACGCATTACTTGATTTAACAAAACGTACCATTAGTTTTTTTTTACGTTTCTGATTTGGTCATCTTGCTATCTTTCCCTTATCATCCAACCAGTCATGAGGGCAATCACAGGCTTCCTTCCAGACACAAAGCCATCGGATCATTTGAAATTGCAGCAAACGCACTCCGAGAGGAACCTCTTCCATATAAATGAGCTTTCAGTTGTCTGTCTAGTGTTAACATGATGTTAAGTAACAGGGAGTAAAGAGAGTAAAGTCATTCCTTTCTATGAGTCTCTGCTGCATCATTACCCTGTGACAAATACTAAAGCACGAAAAACTCATTTGGTTCTTTAGGGTTTAAAAGATTCCTGACGCACCACCCGGTAAACTCTGGAGTGCACTGGACAGGTAACACAGAAGATGCTGCACAATGAAAAATGGAGGAACGAGAAGAAAATGACAAAAAGTTTCCCTTAAAAGTTTTTAAAATATTTTTATATATTTGTATTTTGATGTATTATGGCAATTAAAGGCACTAAATAAAAAATGTACATTTTTCTAAAGAACAAATTACTTGAGGCCTGTCTAGTTTTCTCTTGTATATTTAGTATTGCTCTTTAATAAATAAATAAAAATTCTTATTTAATTACTCAATTAATAGTTTAGAATAATCGGTTGAATACTAGATCACTAAAATAATCGATAGCTGCAGCTCTAGATTTAAATACTGCTCCCTGGTTATCACGCTTTATAAAATACCAAGTGACACAATGCATTTTTAATCAAAAGGCAAAAAGCATCCAATATATAATGCCTAATTCAGATCGATTTGTCATGTTGCGAAAGATATGAGGTGGCACTTTGAACGCTCTTTCGGCTGAATCAGACTGAGCAGTGCTCGAACTATTTGTTCACTTTCTTCTAGTCAGAAAAGTCTGGTTGCTCTCAAAGTTTCACGCTCATGAAGTTTCAGGGAGTTTTTCCTCTTTGCCTCTGTCATCTCAGGCTTGTTCATTAAGCATCTGAATCTGTATATAGATTTTAGTAAAGCTATTTTATGACTACGTCTCTTGTTTAAAAAAAACTTTTACAATTATAACAGAACCAAATACACCTGAAAACGAACAAACAGAAGAAACAGAACAAGAATTCATGATAAAACTGCTGGTTTCTGTCAAGGATTATTCCCTACTTTACATCATGGTTGCGAGACCTATACGGTTCAATTTTTTTTTTTAATTTATATATATATATATATATACACACACACACACACACACACACACACACACACACACACACACACACACACACACACACACACACACACACACACACACACACACACACACACACACACACACACACACACACACACACACACACACACACACACACACTAATTTCCGGACTATTAATCGCTCCCAAATATAAGCCGCATCCACTGAATTTGACAAAGATTTTTATTTTGAACATAAATAAGTCTACACTGAAACTAATGAACTTTACACAGGCTTTGATGAAAGACAGTGTCTGTAACACGGCTTGTATCTAAACAGTAGCCTACCAAGAAAGTCATTGTTCACTATCTTCCTCCTTCCTTTCACAACTATTTCTCTCGGGAGTTTTTCTTTTGGCATCGTCGTGCGTTTAAAAATTACCATCTGTGAAGCTTTTCTCCCGATGCCGTGCGTTTTTCATGCCCGGTTGTTTTCAGCGTGACCAATGATTCGCATTTCCTGTGTGCGGCAGGTCAAACGTCAGAAAAACCTCATCCATTATGATGTGGTGCGGCCCGATTCAGTGGGAGCGCATCTGATTTAATATAAAGAGTTTCATTGGTTCACTTGAACCCATTTGTCAATTTCATTGGTCTAATGTTATGGGGCTCAGTTTTTTGGCTTAAAGCTTGTGAAACCGGGAAAAACCCAGGAAAAATCCATTAATTAGCCGCTTCATTGTTTAAGCTGCAGGGTTTAAAGCGTGGAAAAAAGGAGCGGCTTATAGTCCGAAAAATACGGGGTGTGTGTGTGTGTGTGTGTATTATTTATTTATATATTTATATATATATATATATATATATATATATATATATATACACACACACACACACACACACACACACACACACACACACACACACACACACTGTATGTTATGTCCATTATTAATTAAAGTAAATTGCAAGCACAAGACCTACACACAAAAGAAAGTAAAATTAATATATGAATTCTTAAAATTCATTGAAACCCCAGTTATTATCATGCACATATAACTTGCTATTAAATGAATAGTGCTTGCAGATAAACATCATAAAGGTCTGATGTGACTGTGTACTGTGTGAATAAAGTGCCTGCGGCGTCACCTGGTTTCAGTCCCTGATCCTGACAGGGGCAGATTGTTGCTCTTGGCATGATGAGTGATGGCGAGAACAGCCATGCCCAGGCACTCGTTCTCTATCTCATGGTGCTCTGCCTCACTCTGGGGGATACGTACCGGCGCCAGTCCCCTTAGAAAATCATACTGTCCCTACAAACACAAAAGCCCAGGATAAAATGAATTGGAACTTGATTACTTACGCTCATTTACCTTTACGCTTCAATTACTTGCAAAGACGCTAAACCACTGTGCAAACACACGTCCTGAAATTTGACCATCATAAACTAAACAAATGCACGTTAGATAGTAACCAAATACCGATATGAAAACGTGACTCATTGCAGGTGATTTGAATAACCACCCAACCACGATGTTCAAAAATGCCTCAACATAACAGGAGAGTTTTGTTTACTGTTGTTTTAACGTCCACTTCCACACCCATACAGTTAGTTCGTTGTTTAGGTTGATTTTGTGTTTTGCAGGAAACCCACCTGAGCAAACAGATAGTCAAGAGAGGCAGCATCAAGCAATGGCGTTCCTTCCAGGCCTTTAGCCCCTTTCTGTTTGCTCAAAGAATGGCGCCACACAGGAGACTCGCTCTCAGAGGTTCCGTGCCAGTTTGTGAAATAAAACCTATGAGGAGCAAGACAATGTTTTAGAGAATTTGCATGTACAGTGTGTGCGTATGCAAAAACATCAGTGCTTCAATATAATTGTAGATATAATAGCAGGTGCTTTGACTAAAACAAACATATAAGATACAGTAATAGACCATTTTTTTAAAGCACCAAGGAAGATCTTTAAAATTAAATAAATAAATAAATATATTTAAATACTGTTTTTAGTTCATAATCAAACTATTCAAATATTAGCAATTTTAAATACATGTGTACTTTAATGTTTATCCCATGTATAACATTCAATTTGGCATTATTAATACGCTTACTTATTGTTTTTTATCATCATTATTATTATTCATAACCAGACTATCAATTCAATATATGAACCCACTTATAACAGTAATTATGGCTTGTTATTTTCATCACTGTAGAATAAACAAAATAAACAAATGAAAAATCCTGGGCAGAAAGTATACAATGAAAATTATTTACTGATCTCTTTTATTAATTTTTTTTATTTTTTGGAAGTAACACCGAGTCAGGGAAAACAGCTTCCCTGGACTCACTTCATTCAGTGTGGCAGCAGCCGGTTATTTGGCAGACATATAAAAACACAGGGACTCATCCAGTGTTGTCTGTAAATAATCAGCATAAGCACACCACAGAAGTGCCACATGAGCAGAGAATTATTGTAAACAGGAAGTAACACGTTTTTTTTAAAGCCACAGCGGAAGAGAGTAAGTGCAAAGGTGACCATAACCTGCTTATGTGCACAACAGGTACGCTACACACAAGGAGAATGTGGTTCCAAACCCACGAGTGCCTTTATATACACCGACTCATGCTTATCTTAGTTTCAAAGGGAAAATTAAGGGGAATTTTAAAAATAGATTTTAAGAATATCTATAGCCTGAGCCAATTTTCATTCTAGATCAGAAATTATTTATGTTACGGATTTTCAACAGGCAAGACGAGCTAACCAATCACATTTCTTCTTTTTGCTTTCAGGAGAAGAATTTTGTAGAAATAAGAAGGCTATTTCGCCCAGCAAATAAAAAAACAACAACTGGATAAAAAACTGCTTTCTACAAACACAATGCTAACTCTAATAAACTCCAGGCTGTAAACACCAACAGGATGAATGGCCCATGTGATGTGTTCACATAAAAAAAAAAAAAAGATAAAGAGAAATGCACACTTACTAAAAACACACTGCCTCCATGCAGTTTCTAAATGGTTGCCATGTTGTCAAAAGAAACTTACCCAACACCAATAAGCCTATAATATAGACTCCACAGATGGAAATCAACAAACATATTTCATTCATTGCACCATTAAATATCCATTTAATGCCTTAATAAAGGATTGTTAATATATGAATGAAGGTTAAGGTTAAGTGACAGTAAAAGCCATTTCTAATCCAAAAGCAGGTTTCACCACTTCCACCTATTCACACCAACTCAATGTCACTCTGAAGAGTTCACACAGATAAGATATGACTAAACAAAGTGGTCGATGTCACACTGAACCCACAGTCCATGTCCACGTGTACATTATTCCATGGTATTTGTTCAAAAGCTTGTTAAAGGTCTTGCAAAAGTTTTTTGAAGCCTTTGTTAGCAAGCAATGCATACAGGAGACTAGAGACTAGATCGGTTTACAAGAGAGTACTTTATTTATCTACGTTTACACACCCTCGCCTTTTAAATAGCCCCCTTGCACAGCAATACAGTGCTCGCAGCATATCAAATAAGCATATAATTCATAATGAAAATGGGACACTTGCGAAATAGAGGACAGTGGTGGACGAAGTCCACAACGCATGTACTTGATTAAAAGTACATGAACAAGACAAAATATTACTCCAGTAAAAGTGCTCCCTTTAACCTTTCACTTTAACAAACGTATTTGCCTTCAAATGTACTTAAGTATCCAAAGAACTGTGATTTATTACGACTATAATGTTTTTATTATCATTTTTGTCCCAAGACTCTTTGCTTAATCACCTCAGTTTATGTTGAAAGACTCTGTTACTCTTCACGCACTGATCGAAAGAATGATATTAATGAGACAAAAACTGATTGATATCTATTACAATTATCATGAGACCAAAACCTTCTTTTCCACTACTTCAATTGCACAAATAAAGTCACGAGTGTTGTGGCACGTTAGAGTCAGGAGCTTCTTCCTCATTTTTCTCATCAATTCCCCCTCAAAATCTGCTGCTGCTGTTGAACTCATGCTGAACTGTATGTTTGTGATAAGTAGACACCACCAACTGGTTCTCCCCAAATGTAAAAACGTCAGTAAAGTACAGATACGCTTAACAAATACTTCAGTACAATAATGTATTATATTTACTTCGTTACTGTCCACTACTGATGGAGGATCATCTGCGTGTCAGAGCTCCAATCTGACATGACTTTTTGAGCGCAACCAAGACATCACCAGGGAACATGCAGATCATTAAAAACCGAATTCAAAGCCAACTAGACAGAAACATCTAAAAATGGGCTGAAATCTCATATTGCTCTTGAATGGGGAATAAACCCACACATTTGTTCATCAGTCAGTGACCATAAACAACATCCCACATGTTTGCCCCAAGAATTTTATCTAGTGCATTGCTCCCAGTGGTTTATAGATTAATCGTTCAACCATAAGATCTACAGTTTCCAAAGTGGGGTCTGGGAAATAACCAGAGCTCCATGATAAATATTAACTGGGCGCCAGAGAGTATGACGTGACAGTGGTGAAATGTACTATCAATAAGCATCCAGTTCGTGAGGGTTATTCTATCATAGTTTTAAAGGGTTCATCAACAAATACAATAAAGAAAATAAAACAAATAATATCAACTTTAGTGTGAGGGTAGTTATAAAATTTTTTTTTACTGATTGCGGCGTGTAAGAGCTTGAAAACCATAATGTGATCCGAACCGTGTGTATTGTGATCCACTAATTACAATACAAACGTATACAATAATATACACGATACGATTGAGAGAGATGAAGAACAATGCTCTGGTGCATCACATTAATAGGATAAAACAAACGAAAAGGGGAAAAAAAATTATAAAAAAATCAAGCTGTTGGACATTTTTCGAATTGGACACAAAAAAAAAAATGTTTTACTACAGTCCTGAATGTGAAATTGTACACAGCCAGAATGAGAGATATGATCCAGAAACTTAGCGTATAACGTCTAAACCTGATCGGCGTGCTGGAGCAGCCTGCAGTCTTAATGTCGGCTCAGTAATTAGGATCTTTCAGCTACTATCTAACAGCACCTTTGTTTTCTTACCTCATGCGGTAGTGCAGCTTAATACTGGTGTCCTCGGTGATCCGGAACACATGATTGGGTGCATACCAGAGCTCCTGACTCTCTTCGTACAGGGCAAACAGGTTATGGCACAGGGGTGAAATACCTGCAATAACAACACATGCGGCAGTTAGGAGCAGATACCAGAGTCTCTACCAATTTCCTTATTGTTCCTTGCTTTCTGTAACAAAACTAATACAAATAAATAAATACAGTATTGTAAGACATTTATGATCATTATGATTTATCGGTGTGGCCTGTCAAAATAAAAATAGTGTCAGTGAACTTGAGTGCGTGCGTCTTGAAACAGAACAGTTAATATTTGATTGATAGTGCAACCTATTTGTCTGAATATTTGAGGAATGAATGAAGCCAGAGTTTATCCATCGTTTCAAATCCTGTCTATTTGCCGAATATTGTGTAAGGATTGTTGCAGGAGTTTAACAAATAGTGTGTGATTTCCACACCTACACACACTATGATTACGTTTCTGGATTGCTATGTGACATAGCCAAAGGAAACCTTATCAGGTCAGTTTATAATCAGATAACTGCTATTATTCTACTGTCTGTTGCGTCTGTGCCATCTGCAATTTTCGCCTTTCCACTTTTAAAGCTAAACAGATTTAAACGGATCAAAACTAATTGGAAACACAATTATAAAGGGTGTCTTTGAATTTGGTAGCATTCAGAACTTGCACGTTGATGCCCCTGTCCACAAAGCCAGCTACGTGATGGTATGCTTTACATGGGTTGGAGTGGAAGATCTTAAGTGCCCTGCAATAAAGCTCTGACCTCAACCCTACTGAACACCTCAGGCCTCGTCACCACTCCTACACCAATACCAGACTTTACTAACCCTCTTGAGGATGAATGAGCAATAACCTCCGTAATCACACTCCGAAATCTTGTGACCAGACCAGTAAAGTGAAGGTTTTTATAACAGCAAATGGGGACTAAATGTGGAATGAGTTTCGTTGAAGAGCACATACAAATCTTATGGTCAGTTGTCCACACTTTCTACACACACACATTCTATGCCCAAGTGTTGAAGCTGCGTTTTCTCTCTCTCTCTCGTTCTCTCTCTCTCTCTCATTAAAACAGAGAGAGAGACAAATAAATCCCGAAACTAAAGCACAGATTCACTTATGATACCTAAATTTCTCTCATTTGAGCAATTGAGAAGTGGCAGCTTGGTGATGCTGCGATTTTTAAACTCACAACCTTCTGATTGAAAGTCCAACGACGTAACCCCTAAGCTACCACTTCACTTATCGAATTGCTTCCTTGCAATTATTTCAGGCGGTTGCGCGCGTCATGGCGAAACATAGCGACCTGCGCTTGAGAAATAAAAGGAATTCCAGGTGGTTCCTCACAACTGGGTTAACTTTATAATATTCATTAAAAAAAATCCACATGCTATTTATTTCTGCCGCTGTCATATACAAGTCACATTTGAGCCACTTTTTTGAATATTTATTCATTCATCCACACCATCAACTCAAACTTCTTCAAATATAGTAAATTCCAGCTTAATATTATTAGCCAGTTGTTACTTCACTTGTATTTCAGAACAGTTTATTGTAGAAAACTTCAAAACCTGTGCATGTAAAGGATTTTTCCCAGGATTCCCCAAAGATGTCCACAGAGTAAACAGATCAAATGCTACATGACTTCTGCGTGACCATGACGTTCGGCGTGTGCTTTCCGCAGAACGTCTGTTCTGACGGTTCATGTACAGTATTTTACTAGACAATCTGCATGTGGTTTCAGAGTCACTTGTAAATCAACAGGTTTTTTTTTTTTTTTTTTTAAAGATGTTCTTGCATTAATTTCCTTTTCCTCTCTGACTACTCAGCCCAGCTTGCAGTGTTGGCTTAAACACAAGGTAGAGAAAATTCTCAGTCTGACTGTACTTCTCGGTGGCCATTTTGTTTTCGGTTTTGAATGTCAGCCAAAAATACACATTCCATTCCACTTAGATATCTGGGATGGAATCTTAAAGTGTGGAACGGAGTGGCAAACAGCTAAACAAAACTGTGTTTATATATACCTGCTCACGAAACTCTTACTCAGAACACAATTTCAACCAACTTTTCGATTTGCATGATGTATTTCCATATGCAAATCTGTATATGGAGATTTCAATCAATTTAATGCTCTCCTGCATATATTCAACAAAACACAGGGTTGAATCTGCAGTGCAGAAACACACAAGGTTTAACAAAAAAGGTTGCCCTGATTAAATCATTCCGAGCTACAACACATCCAAAGCTCAGAAAAGGACAATACACAAGAGACAAATCGCATAAATTATTAGCACAAGATAAAAATGTCACTATAAATTGGTATAACTGCACCAGCTATTTATCAACTGAATGGCAAAACCACACAGAACGTGTTTCATCAGCCGTGTTTACAGAAATAGATCAAGTATTTAATTTCTTCATAATATATTCAGTAACATACAGAACTCGTTTTATATTGTGGCAGCTATTTTTGGTTTCTCTTTCAGCCATTTTACAGACCACAGTGTGGTACCTACACACTATTTAAGACACCCACGTCCTACGCTGACCCTGGGGATGGCTACTCAAATCTAAACTTAAGTGTTTAGTCTTGATTCGGCGCATTTGCTGGAAATGAGGCGTCTCGCAAGCTCAAAACATTGGAAAACAAAATTGAAAGTAACACCTTTATAACTCTAAGTGCTCTACTATCAAGAGGGTCAAAAGGTAAAATAATAAACTTTAATCTGCTACATTTTTACTGAAGAAAAAAAAAGCCTCAACTGTTTTTTCAGGCCACGGGCAAACAAGTGCTATTAAGTTTAATCCTTTATTTTGGCATCATCTAGAACACCAAGCCGGTAATTTAATACAAAATTCACTGCACAGCTTGGAGTTCTTTCAAGATATTTGCCTCATTAGGGTTCAAAAATGTATTTGTCTTTCTACAATAAACACATGGCTCCAGATCTATAAATCCCCTGAGAGCAAGTATGTGGGAAATCATAACCTGAAAAATAGAAAATAAGAATTCGGATGTAATATAATCCAAAACCATTAAACCGACAGAACGCTGCTGCAACCGAAGACCTTAAGCTCGGTATGTACCGAATACACACCTGCCAGTTTCCAGACTTTCACTGAAAGGTTGTACTTAAACCATGCAAATATACAATAGAGCTCTCATTCTCAACAGCAAAGTGTTTTTTTCTCAAACTCTCAAATCTGTTTGGTGTAAAGGTTAAATGTTCTATTGCAGATGGTAGATGTTAATGCCCTCGCTTTAACTTATACCAAAGAAAGATTATTGCATATATTTAAATCATAGCAGAGGATTAGAGATGTTACAGGGGATAAAACTATTCATTGAATGTAATTTAAAGTAAAACGCAATCAAAATCACTCCGCATTGTCCCGAAGTGAAAATGATACATTGGTTATTGATGGGTTTTTTCTTTCGTTCCATATGATTTCTATAAAGCAGGAAGCTTAACACTGTTGCACAGTTATTGTAGATGGCGAAACAAAAGAAAAATCTGTGAAGGAAGTATTTTTCCTGTAATTGTTTAGACACTGTAATCTGGAAAAGATGGTCCGAATGTTAAAAAAATGACCATGTTTCTGGGTAAAGGGATAGGTTTTTTAAATTTATTTAATGATACCCCAGGCTTCCGCTAAGCAAATTAGGCGATCATATGTAAAGATACAAACATAAATACATAGGATTGTTTGAGGTGGAGAACACTGTTCTGAATATAAACACTTTTTTTTTTTTATCTCTGATCATTGCTCCACAATGTTCAATAAACACGGATGGAAGTCAGCAGAAGTGCCAGTTGAAGCTGTTCAGGGTTAAGTAACGATAAACAAACAAATAAGGTGTAAATGTTTTTACAAAAGTGCCAATCTGTTCATCCTACTTCTATCCCTTCCCTACCAAATCTCACTTCCTCTTCTTTCAGCCAGGCAATGAAGTACCAGAGAATATAAAATCATCAAGACTCCACCCACCCCACACTACCGCAATGAGGAAACCGCTTTCATGGTCTCTGGAGCTTTTTCCACTCAGTCCATCAAACAGATCCCTCAGGACTCCATTAAGACCCTCGTCATTCGGCACTTCATCCTCTGCAGCGTACTGTTACATGTAGCAAACATACACATTTGCACATTGCTGTTTTTTGTCTGGTTTTTTGTTGTTTTTTACACCTTACACACTGTTTAGTTTTACTTTCAGTTCTACACTGCACTCTGTTTAGTCTACCTTTTCACTGATTTCATTTCTTATTTTTAAAAGCAAAGCAGAAGTATAGACTTATGATAAAGAAAGAAATATGCAGTCAGGGATAGGTAGTATTTATGATACATGTATTTCAAATATATATTTTACATATAAAATAGGATTTTTGTCATTTGTATTTAATCGGGTTGATGAAAACGGCTTCACGTTTTGTACCAAAATACTTTGTGTTTTGTAGTTTTAAAATGGTGTAAAGTACTTTGTAAGAAATTCTAAATCATGACATCATAAAAATACGATCTCTAAATGGTGCCTACTCAATATTTTGCACAGACTTGTTGAGATCAGAACAGAAAATTGATCCATATGCAAGAAGGTGGTGAAAGTCAGAAGCCGCAATCTGCCAGCTTTCAAATGGGTGTCCTGTGATTGCTGAATAATGTACCCTAATTAAAGTAGCTGTTTAGTAGGATCATGATTTTGCATACCATTGCATAACCGACTGCCTGATCCATAATATATTATTATATTTATAATAATCAAATGATTAATTAGTTAGAAATGGGTTGCTATGAAAACAGGTGCCATCAGTTGACTTATTATAAATGACTTGTTTGTAATTGAGTCAGTGTAACAGATGTAAAGTCCCCCCTGCAATTATGCATGTGAATATTTAATCAGTTATCTGGTTGCATGTCAGATTTATTGTGCGACTCCGCCAGAGAAAAACTGTTGCTTTTCTCTGGAAAGAAAACTTTTCATTGAATGTAATAGAAAGTGAAACGCAATCAAAATCCACATTCTCGAAACTGCTTATTGAGGGGTTTCTGTTCTGTATGATTTCAATAAAGCCTGAAACTTAACGGATTCCTAATAGGTTTAAATTTGTTACTTCGTACACGCCTGGCTGCAGAAAGCAATCCACTTTCATTAAATTAAAGTTATATACTGTGTAGAACTTTTATATGTATCTCCTTACCGTTTTTTTTCTTCTTCTACAGAATCAATCCTCTAGATTCTCTAAAAATCCAACCAACAGACAGCTGGATTCTGTGCTATCCATGACTTCAGATCATCTTAATTTACTAAACCAACTCCCATTTAACACTTCCAGCGTAAACAACCCCATGACATCTGGTAATGTACTGACTGCTGTCAAGACAGCAAGGACTACACCCATGAAGAGGCCCAATACCACAGACATAAGCAACTAATAGTATCACTTCTCTCTTTCTCAAATTCTTGAAAAATCTCCTAACATTTAGTCACCTCTCAGTCCTGCCCAGGACGGCCTCTGGGTCCTTAGCAGTCAAGCTTCACCGCCCCATAACTGCCTTTGAGCAAAAAAGGTCTCATTCTCTTTAACTTTTTGGCATCACTTAATACAGACAATCACTTTCCTTTTTCCTGCCCTTAAGAGCAGGAAATGACTTTTAAAATGAGTGGAACAGCATGGTCATGGATTTCAGTCCCATTAGATGACACTGAGGAAATCCACAGCTGCTGCTCCACGCTCTGGTGCCCCACATCGCTCAATTCTGGGTCTTCTATTCTCTCTCAGTGACATCATATCGCCACATAGGTTTACATACCACTACACTGATGACTCATCCTCCATTTTCCTCCCTCATACACTTCTCATATCTCAGCGCGTCTCGCAGACACCATGTCATTAGATGAAAATGAATACCAACAAGGACAAGCTTCTGAATTTCCCTGGAGTTGCATCTCCATATCAAGATCTTGTATTCTCCCTGGACAAATTTCAGGTCATGTCCTCATGCAACCTCGGGTGATTCCTGAACAACCAACCTGCCTCGTGTTACAAACCTGACTAAGGTTCTTCTTCACTAGATGATAATTTGACTATTTCTATGCACAGAGACCACACAGGTACTTGTACAGTTGCTCTGCTACTGCGCTTTGCTCCTTGCTCCTTGGTCCAGAATGCAGAACCCAAGTTCTCCCACATCACACCTCTGATGCGTTTATTCCACTGACTTCCTGTAATTGCTGGCAATCGAAATTGATGTTTAAAAAGTAAACTTGTAAACTTTAAAAATAGAAATATAGCCACCTTATGTTAAAGAATGTCCTTGAAATCCGATAATTTGTGTATAATTATGTCATAAAGCTTCATAAAAATGTTATTCCTAATTGTAATATATTAAGGAATAGGGTTTTCTTTCGCTATATATTGCTTATAGGCACACATAGTGACGATTGCCTTTACGTCCTCGTTTGCATAGGCGAGGTTCTCAGCTCTTACCTGCTTTGCACAACTTTCAACATTGTGAGGAGAAAATTATAGTTAGGACCAGAGGATTCAAGCATCTCAAATCAAGAACAGCTGCTGTCTGCTATCAGGCCAACAGAGTTATTGTGTAAAAGAGGATTTTTAGTGAACTGGGTTCCGGGATTTTAGAACCGTGAAAAGAAATCCGTTTGTAGTTCTCTGCCATGTATAATTCATCTTTCCTTCATCAATCAGTTTCAAGGGGGTTTTATAAAACGTTTCGAGATTCGCTCTGTTTACAGGAAAGTACATAATTTATCTACGTTTACACACTACACCCTTCAAAACAGTTCCTTCGCACAGCAATACAGAGCTTGCAGCGTTCGTGCCGCTTCTGGAACGTGTCCTGGAAGTCTTCCTTTCAAAGAATGGTCAAGCCCCTTCTGCGATTCACGCTGGATCTCTGCACTGCTGTCAAAATGGTGTCACTCTTGAAGTGAAACACCTCGGACAACTCGTTGAAGCATCGGCGTAAGTCATGTCGAACGTCTCTGTGGCAGATCCGCCCAGTTTCACGCAGAATTTAACGTTTGCTCTTTGTTCTAACATGCGGTCTATGATGAAAATCACAGACGTGGGAACGCGTGCAGTCGGAATAGCACCAGTAAGCACATTTAGTCTGGAACCTTTTTGATACAACCGCGTATAAGTACCATACATGTACTGCGTAACCAAGTACCGTAATTTCCGGACTATAAAGCGCACACAAATATAAGCCTCACCCACTGAATTTGACAAAGATTTTTATTTTGAACATAAATAAGCCGCACATGTCTACACTAAAACTAATGAACTTTACACAGGCTTTAATGAAAGACAGTGTCTGTTATACGGTGTAACGGGTGAAATATGTTGTGGCTCCTTTAAGAGCCGAGCGGTATTTTGGGAATAGCCTGCCACCGCATTTATCCGGTTTTACTGCATGTGTGCAAGACTGAGGAATATGTGCTTATTATTTTCTGATGCTCATTTCTAATTTTCTTTGACTAACCCGTAACGCTGTTGCCAAGAAAAATAAAAAAGCACGAGTTTTGGAAACCTGTCTGTGCTTATATGATTTCTGTTGCAACTGGAGTTAGCGAGCTCTCCCTTCACCCAGACTCACCCTGACAACGGCTTGTATCTAAACAGTAGCCTACCAAGAAAGTCATTGTTCACTGTCCTTCCTTTCACAACTATTTCTCTCCGTTTTTATCTTCCCACTAGCGGAGTTTTTTTCCACACAGAAATTGCTGAATGTTTTATATATGTTTTCTATAAGCATGCAAAATTAAGTTATAGATTCAGTGGAATAACGTGGACTGGCTTCACATTGTGAGTGTGCATCTGTGTGTGTGTGTGTATATACTTACGACATCTCTTGGCGGCCTCCACACACAGGTCCTCAGCTGTATGGCAATCTTTAAAATACTCGAGTTGGTGGGTTTCGGGCAGATAGAAGTGAATCTCCAGGCCTTTCATGACGGCAGGGACAGCCAACTCCCCCTTCTTCTGTTTCTTCATCTTCCCACACAGCTGCCTGCCCAGCTCCATGACTACTAACTTTGGCATTCAGACACTGCAGTGGAGACAAGATACAGAGAAAGAGACAACGGGACAAAACACATTAGAGGTGCAGTCAGTCACTTACAAACCTTGATGGATATTAGCTAATATTAAACTTCTACTATTGATCCATATCATTTTCTTAGCGTTATTATTATTACCAATCAATAGTACTCGGTAGAAGTAAGCAGGGTGATAGGAAGCGCATTGTACTGTGCAATTAATCGATTTTCACTGTGATGATGGTAAGCTGGCTGAAGTTCATGACAATCTCTTTTTTTTTTTTTTATTGCCATCATTAATTAATAACCTCCCGATTTAAATTGGTCTATACTGAGATGGTCCTGTTTGCAGCTTCTGGTTCACATGAAAGAAGTACTGCAATGATTGCACAAAAGAGTGCAGTCTGTTGTGAAAAGCAATAACCACAACATGTACAAACTTCAAGGTTCTTTTGACAATAGAAATTAGTGAATTGGTAGATGCATCTCCAAAGCATATTTGTGTGTGTGGACATATATGCTATTGCCCACACAAGCAGTACTACCGATGTGTGCATCATGTGACAATGGTTTGTGTGGAAAGAACCTTTTTTCCCCAGCGTATAATTAAGAGTTGACCAATAGCCATTTCCTTTAAGTGGGTGATTGCTATAGCTCTGGATTTATAGAAATATAGTCGGTATGTCTGATCAGGCTTTTGAGTAAATAAGTACTTTACAAATTACGCAGGCTTGTTGTTTAAGCAACGGTACCATCTGGATTTGAGACGGTCCAGACATCCAGAGCGTTCACATTCACACGAACAATCAGATAATGTTTTGTTTTTATCCGATTAAAGCCATTATCATGGTTATCATGGTACAAGATGTGGCATATAGTGTGAAAATGGTCATGTCCTTCTGCTTAGGTGGGTTAAGTTGTGATGCAATGCAAGTACAGTGGTTATCTTATGACTGACTTTCTTTTATTTTGCACTTATCAGATTCTTTTGTGCATGTAAATGCAGTCCTGGTCCTCACCATGCAAAATCCTGCACGGCGACTTTGAAATGGAACCATAACATGTGGCATTATAAACACAGCATTGCATTTTACTATAACCCTTTAAGCCATAATGCTGTAGACAAATAAAAACAATGTTTCTCTATTAGTGGATTTATACAAATGTTGTACTCGAACAGTGAGGCTATTCATGTGCCGCCAGCAAGCAGACCTTCCGTGCGAGCAGCGTCAAGTTTCACGGATTTGTTGTGATGAATTTCCCTGTTCCCTTTTTTTTTTCTGCGAGTCTCATGTTTTAACTTCCTTCTCAGTGCTGCTTTCACAGACTAATCCTGGCATTTAGAAAAGCAGAAGTCTTTTCTGCTTCTAGCTCAAGATATGATTTGAGCAGCCCTAAAACGAGATCGGAACCTTGTTTGGCACAAAAACAGTTCTGTACGTCCTTGTTTTTGTTTGTTTTTTTACTGAATTTACTGTGTTAGCACATGTACATCAGGTTCACTTTAATGACCTGTGCAACAGGATTTGATTGCATGTTCAAATCCAGAAACAAAATCCTATCGCGTGTTCTCACTTTATCACGTGAATGAAACCATTTTAATTAAACATGGTGGTCATTTCTTTTCATGGATGAGATTTCGTAATGTAATTTGATTCCATGAATTGCCTCCACTTCCTGTTAATCCACATACTAAACTAAACTTATGACAATTAGAAATAGAGGTCGACCAAATGATCAGCCGGCCAATAAATCGGGCCGATTATGCTGCAAATTAGGTCGACTGAAGCCTCCGACACGCAGAACCGTGCGTATACATTCTGTGCTTGCATGAGAGAACAGAATTCTCCCATACCAGCAGGTGGCAGTAGTAGTATTCAGCATCTAAACAGGTAAAGCAAGCAGCGTTTGATCATTACTAATCAATTTGTGTAACTTTTATGAAATCATGTCTGCTAAGTTTTAAAGACAAGACATTTCTTTCTTTTTTTCCTGTGTGTTTATTTGCTAAGCTAAATAGCCGATCCGAGTTCCCTTTCTCGAGAAAGAGCTCTGCCGACTTTGCAGGATCGGCTGACGCCGTACGTCAAGAGTCAACAGTGCAGAACCAACCCGGAAAAACTAAAGCCAATCGACATTGTCAGACGACCGACCGTCAGCTCTTATCCTTCGTTCTTAGTATAGTATATATATATATATATATATATATATATATATATATATATATATATATATATATATATATATATATATATACATATACATACATACATACATACACATACAGTGAGGAAATAAGTATTTGAACACCATGCTATTTTGCAAGTTCTCCCACTTAGAAATCATGGAGGGTCACAATCAGTAAGAATCCAACTACTAACATGGCCAAGACCAAAGAGCTGTCCAAAGACACTAGAGACAAAATTGTACACCTTCACAAGGCTGGAAAGGGCTACAGGGAAATTGCCAAGCAGCTTGGTGAAAAAAGGTCCACTGTCGGAGCAATCATTAGAAAATGGAAGAAGCTAAACATGACTGTCAATCTCCCTCGGACTGGGGCTCCATGCAAGATCTCACCTCGTGGGGTCTCATTGATCCTAAGGAAGGTGAGAAATCAGCCCAGAACTACACGGGAGGACCTGGTCAATGACCTGAAAAGAGCTGGGACCACCGTTTCCAAGGTTACTGTTGGTAATACACTAAGACGTCATGGTTTAAAATCATGCATGGCACGGAAGGTTCCCCTGCTTAAACCAGCACACGTCCAGGCACGTCTTAAGTTTGCCAATGACCATTTGGATGATCCAGAGGAGTCATGGGAGAAAGTCATGTGGTCAGATGAGACCAAAATAGAACTTTTGGGTCATAATTCCACTAAACGTGTTTGGAGGAAGAAGAATGATGAGTACCAGCCCAAGAACACCATCCCTACTGTAAAGCATGGGGGTGGTAGCATCATGCTTTTCTGCACATGGGACAGGGGGACTGCACTGTATTAAGGAGAGGATGACCGGGGCCATGTATTGCGAGATTTTGGGGAACAACCTCCTTCCCTCAGTTAGAGCATTGAAGATGGGTCGAGGCTGGGTCTTCCAACATGACAATGACCCGAAGCACACAGCCAGGATAACCAAGGAGTGGCTCTGTAAGAAGCATATCATGGTTCTGGCGTGGCCTAGCCAGTCTCCAGACCTAAACCCAATAGAGAATCTTTGGAGGGAGCTCAAACTCCATGTTTTTTAGCGACAGGCCAGAAACCTGACTGATCTAGAGAAGATCTGTGTGGAGGAGTGGGCCAAAATCCCTCCTGCAGTGTGTGCAAACCTGGTGAAAAACTACAGGAAACGTTTGACCTCTGTAATTGCAAACAAAGGCTACTGTACCAAATATTAACATTGACTTTCTTTCATATGTCTCTCACAGTGGACATGCACCTACGATGACAATTTCAGACCCCTCCATGATTTCTAAGTGGGAGAACTTGCAAAATAGCAGGGTGTTCAAATACTTATTTTCCTCACTGTATATATTCATTCCATTGGTCAAACATGGTTATTTTTAAGGAGAGAATGAAAATAAGATTGGGAGAGCGAATGTACGTAACCTTTGGAACTTTATTGTTAGAAAGCATTCAACCAGCAGCAGCTGATAAGTACACTGACTGGACAGGCTTGTGTTGATCAATAAATGTTCAATTTAAGCAATTTTCTGTATTTTTATTTACATTTTTTTTGCCGTTTTTCTTCCCACCCCTTAATCTCATAAAATCTTACATTTAATTAATGTAAGATTTTATGAGATTAAGGGGTGGGAAGAAAAACGGCAAAAAAAATGTAAATAAAAATAACTGGCATCATACATTGGCCATCGGCTGGCCTGATTTCTAAATATCAGCATCGGCCAGAGAAAAACCTCTAAAGAGAAACTTTTCTAACAATGAGCTCATATTTCAATGAGAAATTTCATGCTTTTGTGTAATTTATTCTCTAGAATCTAACCGGCCACCTTTTTTCAGTGTATGTTTTAATCTATTTGAGGTGACAACAAATAAATAATTCCCTATTTCGCTCCAGGCCACTGGTTAATTGAATGCTAGTAAACAAGCGTGTTTCGGTTCACACTTCACTGCGTGAGGACACGTGTTGTTGTTTACCAAGTCTGCAGTGTTTACCTTTGCTCAGGTGCAAACAGTGTTTACCTCAGACAAAAACATGCAAAAAAAACATTTATTTACATGTCCTTTTATTACATTTGGATTATTCTTACTACAAAAACACATGCAGGGATGCGGGGACATCGAATAAAGCTTTGAGCTGTCAATCAAAAAGCTGTGAGTTCTAACCCTGGCAATGCTGTTGTGTTTTTAGCAAGAACCTCAATCCTTAGATAGATTTTGTCATTTGTGAGTCAGTTTGTATAAAAGCATCAGACAAAATGAGAGTATTGTCTAAAAATATAATAATCTCGAAAACATTTTATTTTCATTTTGCATTAACACCACACAAGCGGTGGCATCTTAGCACCACCATCCAGCCACTGCTGGGCCCCTGAGCAAAGCCCATAACTCTCAAGTGCTCAGGCATACAAATGAGGTAAATGTAAGTCGCTCTGGTTTAAGACATCAATAAAAATTGCACAGATGTTTTACTTTTTTTTTTCTATTTACAATTAATGGGATGGAATGCTTCAAAAATCACATTTCATATCCACTTATCTCTACTCACAGTTCCCAATTCATCACAATAAATGATATTCTTGAGCTTTTCTTATCCATATAGAATTACATAAACGACTTCTCTATTGATTACACTTAAACTTTCCTCTCACAAATCCATCTTTATTAGTCGCGCTGACATTGCTGAGTTATTACTGTTTGGATTTTGTTTTTTCTTTAAGTAACCAATACAGGAGACTAATAACTAAAAGAGCTGAACATCACATATAATAACCCTGTGCTGACCATCATCAAGTTCAAATAAATGGCTTCTGGATACACATCCCCAGACCTCGCTTTTTTCTAAAATGGATCCTAATCATTTTTTCCACTGACAAATAAAGAAAGATGCAGAAAGAACATTTGTTGCTGAAATCTGCTGCTGCTGCTTGAAAAGCATGTTGCCATTGTTCTCATTTCCTGTAGGCGTCGACACACACGCGCACGCACAGAGCAATGCTAAAGCGAGCCGCGATCATCCTTTCGCTTTCCTACCTTCCGAGACGCGTCTACAAGTTGACGTAGATCACCTGAATGATTCACGCGGACGATCGTGCGGCGAAGCGACTTAAATGTCACCCTGACTGCAGGGTCTTAAAGAGCAGGTTCTGCTGATGGACCGGCTTCAAACTGTGACGCTTCTTTCTCACGGGTTGTAAATTAGAATCAACTCACCATCACCACAGGGACTAAGACTGATTTGATCCAGAAGAACACGAAGGTTCTCGAAGGAAACGCGATGGTTCGAGCAAGCACACATACACGCGCTGTATCATTACATTTTCATCAACAGAAAAGAACAAGAGATCTCTGCGGTTTTCACTAAGACATATGACTAGGACTAGCTTGCAATAAGCACTTGTGCAAGTTTCTAAACTACCATCAACAACAGCTGAAATGACAGTTACAACTGGAAGGTTTTGCTTCCAGTCGCCATGTTAACAATCTGAAATGACTAATCTCTTGGAAGCTTTCCAGGCTTAGACATGATTTCCCTTCGGCCCCGTTCCTGAAACCGCTTTCTCTTTAAAACAACAGAAACCCACAACTCACAACATGCAGGAGAGCGGGAAAAAAAAAAGCCGACAGCAAAGTTGGATTGAAAACATTTTTCGCTTAAGGCTTAAATGGTTGCATTGAATGCAAAAAGTCTTACGTTATGAAGCAGATCTTCTGCGAACGCAGTCTGGCAAAATATTGTGCACAATATGGTTTAATTTGGTAACAACAAAAAAACAGGAAAAGAAGAAGTGGCCAACACTTTACAGCTGCTGTTTAGCTCTTAATCGGCAAGCACAGCTAACTAAAGCTGAACTTGAAATGTTACAAACCTGAACGCGTGAATAACCTAAAAACAATTAACCTGATTTCAACCTGTTTCACAATTGTCCCTGATGTACTAGTCCTGATTACAAAAATAAATAAATAAATGTCCATTTTGTCTCTTCAGAAGCAAAAAGGAAGTGTGTTTATAATCACTTCTCCTACCTATACCCAGTCTTAATAAAACACCTTTAGGGCATAGTGAATCAAACCTCTTATTATAGACACATTTAGATTGCTCATAGCTATTCTGTTTATTTCTGAGAAAAGATTATTTGGGTTATTAGTCAGTAACTTCCACACTGTAAACAGATGAATTATCATCACTACCCCTGATTTTTTGCTGAAAATCTACACTTTCAACAAACATTCTTTCTATTTCTATTAACATTTCATAAGAATAACTACAGCATACACATATATATATATATGAACTCTTTAGTGCAAGGGGACAGAGAAGTACATGTATATAGGCAGTGTAGACTGTAGAATAGACAGATCTGGCAATAACAATAATATAGCTACTAGATTGAAAAGTATATACTCAAGTCAAAGGGTTTTATTAAAAAAATAAAAATAAAAAACAACATGACTGACTGCGGAAGAGTAAAAAAAAAAAAAAAAAAGTCCCCCAGCTCTTTGGTCAGCTGTGAGATCAGTCATATACTGTAATTTAATGTGCACCAATAAAAATAGAGAGTAAGCTGGTTATTTAGCTGGTCAATGACATGGTTATTTAGCTCATTAGTGATCTGATTATTTAGCAGGTTAATTCAATAAACTTGTTAGTTGGCTAATTAATTACCTGACTGTTATGCTAGTTAGTCATCCAATTAGTTACCTGACTGTTATGCTAGTTAGTCATCCAATTAGTTACCTGACTGTTATGCTAGTTAGTCATCCAATTAGTTACCTGACTGTTATGCTAGTTAGTCATCCAATTAGTTACCTGACTGTTATGCTAGTTAGTCATCCAATTAGTTACCTGACTGTTATGCTAGTTAGTCATCCAATTAGTTACCTGACTGTTATGCTAGTTAGTCATCCAATTAGTTACCTGACTGTTATGCTAGTTAGTCATCCAATTAGTTACCTGACTGTTATGCTAGTTAGTCATCCAATTAGTTACCTGACTGTTATGCTAGTTAGTCATCCAATTAGTTACCTGACTGTTATGCTAGTTAGTCATCCAATTAGTTACCTGACTGTTATGCTAGTTAGTCATCCAATTAGTTACCTGACTGTTATGCTAGTTAGTCATCCAATTAGTTACCTGACTGTTATGCTAGTTAGTCATCCAATTAGTTACCTGACTGTTATGCTAGTTAGTCATCCAATTAGTTACCTGACTGTTATGCTAGTTAGTCATCCAATTAGTTACCTGACTGTTATGCTAGTTAGTCATCCAATTAGTTACCTGACTTATGCTAGTTAGTCATCCAATTAGTTACCCGATTAGTTACTTAGTTACCTTTCTGTTATGATACTTAGCCACCCGATCAGTTCACTGATAAGTTACCAGATTCTTAAGTTGGTTAGTTACCTGATATGTTACTTGGTTAGTTACCCGACTAGTTATCTGATTAGTGAACCGATTCTTGAGCTGGTTAGTTATCTGATAAGTTACTTGGTTAGTTGCCCGATTGGTTACTTTGTTAGTTACCTGATTAGTTAGCTGGATAATATCCAGATTAGTTACCTGTTTGGTTTGCGGGTTAGTTACCTGATTAATTACTTGGTTCATTATCTGGTTAGTTACCTGAATGGTTATATGGTTAGTTAGCTGGTTAGTTAGCTAGTCGGTTACCCAATTACTTGGTTATTTACCTAAATATTTACTTTTTTAGTTCCTGATAAATACGCTGGTTATTTAGCTGGATGTTTACTGGGTTAGTTCCTTGTTCAGGTAACTGGTTATCTGGTTGATTAGTTACTTGTTTAACTCATTTGAACTCTTTCCCCGAAGACAACGTGCACACACCTGTCTACAGCACCCACATAACACACAAGAGGAAACTACGGAACTCTTCAGATTAGAGAAATGTTTGTAATACACCAGTGTCGGTTAGCGAGCTTTTAATATCACCAACAAGGTCCAAATCAATATCCGACCGACAAACCGGCGTACACCACGACCGAAGAGTGAAAAATACAGCGGTTAATGAACATAAACAACCCCGGAGAGACTGTGCTGTGCTCCGGGCGGTACTGAGAGAGGAGCGCGAGCGCTGCAGCTAGCACCGCGGCTAACTCCGCTGAACAACACGGCCGCGAGCTTCTTACCAGAAAGAACCAAAAAAGTTACTTCCGTCTTTTTTCGGTCATCACCGAACTCAGTAAAAAGCTGTCCGTCTCCGGGTTTGAGGTAATAAAGTCTTATTTCGGCGTGTAGAATCGATATTTTTAGGTAAAAGTCGTTAGTTTCCTGACAGACATCATGTACGCTCCGCTTTCACTTCCGAGCTGAACAAACCTTTCCTATCAAGCGTCGAGAGATTCCCGAAAGTAGGGGTTTACCACTAACCGCGTAGCTCGACCGCTATTGGCTCGACGCCCCGTCAATCAATAATTGCACCAATCGTGTTGCTGCTGAAGGGGCGGGGGCTTGAGGCTCATCACTAAGCTGCATTGTATTTAGAGTTACATTTATGGCACCTTCTGTAGTGCTGTGTACGTGTACACACTGTTTCCTTTCTTTCTTTTCTTTCTTTAACTCATTTAATTTTGCAGATGAAACGTTATGATTCCTAATATTCATTGGTGATAATATCATTATATTCATATTTTTGGTATAAAGTCTCTTACCACAAACATAATATCAAGCTAAATGTATATTATTGTTGTTGTTGTTGTTGTTGTTGAAACCAGTATATATTTGCTATAAGAAAAAAAAATCAAATGTATTATTGTTATTCAATTTCTTTAATACTGTATATATTGGTATGTATTTCTAATGTAAAACACTTCTATCAGCATCACATTATCACTATTTGTTAATGCCTGACTAACCTAGCCATATTTTTAATCACTATTAATAATTGTGGTAAAAAATGAGCAACTTGCAAGAATTTATATTGTGGTATTAGTTTTTGAAATGTCAACTACTGTAATTAGTTTTACTACTGTAACTTTAACCTGCATTGTTTCAATCAAAGATATGTTGGTGTGTTTCCATAAACCATATAAGATATACCTAAATAAATACCCAAATAATTCCTTCATCATACAAAAAAAAAAAAATACAAGATGATAAACCTTACATATAAATGTAATTGTTTTCTCACACCATCTTGTTAAAGAGTACAACACAGCTTCAGGAAACAATCATCCTAGTGCCCCATGTTGTGGTGTCCTGGTTAAACTTGTTAGTCTTTAGGTCCTGCACAGCAAAGCAGCTCACATTTCACTGACGTGGTTGTTCAACAGACTGCAAAAGGTCTTTAAGACCAGGAGGTCTAGTCTGCCTTGCAAGGGAGGGACTTCCCGTCCTTACAATCAGACGAGTTGCCAGAAACTGTGGGTTGCAATTTCACAAGAAGCCTGGTGTGGCAGAGCACTTAGGGACGCTGGCTCAGATCAATAACCTATTGATTGAATGTATGCAGAGACTTTAACTATTCCCATCAGAAATAGCCTGAAATAAGCATCTATAAATGTTTCCTCCTAGGATAATATTATCTAATCTTATTTTAAGCATGAAATAGATCAAATGTACAGTAGATACATAAATATTTTAACACCGATTACAAAAATGTATGGTCTTGTGAGGTGTGTGAGAGACACACAAAAGCAATAGACTATATACAGTATATAATGTGATATATACACTAATGTCAAGTGACACAAACTGAAAACGCCAAAGTCCCACTGGAAACTCCTAACGATGGATGAGTCAGTAGCTAAATATGATAGTGTGTGTGTGTGTGTGTGTGTGTGTGTGTGTGTGTGTGTGTGTAGGTGTGTGTGTGTGTGTGTGTGTGTGTGTGTGTGTGTGGAGTCATGAAGTTCAGCCAACAGCAATATTTCTAGGTTTCAAGGACACGGTAGCCAAGACCAGAAGCGGGAACTATAACTCATCTATCCTTAAAAAAAAAAAAAAGAAAGAAAAAACAGGCAATCAACAGGAAAGGCTTTTAAATAAGTGGAAATGAGAACAGGGATAAAAGGGCAAGAGAATTAGAAAAGGAAAAGTGCACTTTTGACCTAAATCATTATTTACACTGACTCAACTTACAGCTGTCATAGGAACATGATTATTTTTGTCCTCCTGGTCATAATACATGCTTGAAATTAAAATGGGCTCAGTACAAAGACTGTACCAGGTTCCTGGATACACATGAACCTGAAGTATAGTTATTGGATAGTTAAAATCTTTTTCTGTAGCATTTATTTAATCACCCAAGATTTCCTTTTGCTTACCGAGGTTAAGGGTTTGGGTTAGATTAAGTTGTAAACTTAGTATTAATTGGCTGGATAATTAATTATGTCAGTGGAAGGTCCTCATGAGAATATTAAAATCAAAACTTGTGTTCAAACCTTAAAAAAAAATGTCTACATGTAAAATTATTTTCAAGGGATTTTCATTTTTGACAGCGGTCCTAAAAAAACAGCCTGTTGTCCCATTTCACTGTTTTCTGTCGAAATTCCTGACAAAAATAACAAGATGACGTTTGTATGAAGCTTTTTATTTTACACTTGAAAAGCAACACAAACGTATTTTGAATCCGTAACCACATGCAAAAGAGTGTGTACTATTAAAATGACTGTCATCTTTATTTATATTAGTTTAACAGCAATCATCAAACCATTCAAAATGTATTCAGAGAGGAAAAGCTGCTTTACACGAACCAGATGTCAAGATGGCTGCCATCCTTCAGTTATCACAGTACTGTACCTTTAAGATGGACAGCATCAGCACTGTGATAACTGAACAAGGGCAGCCTGTCACATCAAGAAGAGCCAAGACGGAAACAGTTCCCTCCATCAGACGCTTAACCTTCAGCCATCCTGTAAACATCAAGAGAAATCACATATAGGCAGAACAACATCTAATTTGGAGAAGTAACAAATAAATAGAGATGATTCAAATAAACTAATTCAATATTTTTTAAATAAAGAAGAGAACAAGGAAACCCATTTATTCAGATACAGATTGAATTTCCTTTTAGATCAAAAGGACACATTTTTTTTTTTATCTTAATTAATACCATACTAGAAAAAAAAATATACAAATTCCGTACATGACCTAAAATGTTAGAAATGTAATTTTCATATGAATCTGCTATGTCCAATGCTGTCTCTATATTACAAACACCAATTTTGGCTTCTGAATAAATTTCACAATAATAAATCAAACTTTACACTACCCCCATGCCTTATTTGCACTTCTACCTGTTTACACACACTCACAAAACAGGAACATCCCTGGGCTTGAAAAGTGGTTCTGTGTTTGGCTGTTTTTCTTCCCCCGAAAAACACCTACTGTTTTTTAAAGCATATTGACAAACGAAGAGAATATTTATTGCTATGCCCCAACAGAACTCTATAAATAAAGCCATCATCATATGCTGCATATACTCAATAAATGCTCAAATAAAGAATATAATAAAAAGAGTTAATTTTTACTTGTCACATGCACAATAAAGCAGTCTTTCTTTACATATCCCAGCCATGATACAGAACCCCTGGAGCACAGAAAATTAAGGGCCTCTCTCAAGGGCCCAAGAGTTGCAGCTTGGTGATACTAGGGCTTAAACTTTTAACCTTCTGACCCAAAGCCTTAAAGGTATTAGGTTATCAGGGTCGCAGTGTTTCTTTGTTATTTGCACATCAGTTTCACAGATCTGTAAGTAAATAATAATGATGATGATAATAATAATGATGATGATGATAATTAGACTCTCATGAGTTAAGGATTGTCAAACAAATGAGTGATTTATTTCCCTGTTTTGTTGGAATTTTTTCATTCCAAGACCTTATCACACAATAAGGGTTAAATAAAATAGCACACCAGCAGCTCCCTCATACTCCACCCTCCTGCACGTCCAGCTTGTTATGATGATCCAGCAGGCTCCGCCCCCTCCGCTGTCTCTCCTTCTCCAGCGCGTCCAATCGCGTCACACGCTCTGCCAAAGCCCCGCCCACACGCGCCCCTCCCTCGGCGCAAATCTGTTCTTGTAAACAAGTCGATCAGCTCGTTCAGGGTTGGGTTTTTTTTTTTCTCCTTGCTTGTCACGAGACGGCGTCAGAGTCTGCCAAAATGACCTAATATCTCCCTAACCTATCTGCGCCACATTTTCACAAGGAAAGAAGAACCAACACTTTTACCCCAAGCATTTAAATAAGAGTTTTAATGCGTGGATCTCCTGTTTTTTTAGTCTTTATAGTGATCAAGCAATGCAATCACAATGACAACAAAACGAAACGCTATCTCTGGATGCCATGTGGCGCCTGGGCAATGCTAATTGAAGCTTTCTAGCTTGTATTAGAAATAAAAAAAAAAGCATGCTGGAATGCCATGCAGTTGGAGGTTAGAACCTAATAAATAAAGCATGACAGGGTGTTTGGGGGAGTTAGAAGCTGGAAAGTACCCAAACACTATATTTATATATGTATATTATATGTACAATAAATAGTAGCACAAACGTGCATCCATGCGGGGAAGCGTCATTCCTGCACGAGCTCATCCCGTAAACAGCGCGCGCTAACGCCCAAGTCGCTCTCTCGAGCGCTCGCGCACACACCCCTCACTCTTCGCGCGACCCGAACGCACCGTGTACGTGCATGACAATAATGGGGTTAGAAAAACAACAACAACAAATACACATCTCCACGCCATCGAGCTCGAAATATACACAAAACATGCTGTCCACATACGTACCAGGGTTTCTGTTCAGCTCGCGTTTCACGTGAATATCACTTCATGACGCAGCAGGCGCGCACCCGAGCGACGCAACGTGATCTGTCGCCATTTTTGTTGTTGTTATTGGAAAAGGGAAAAAAAAAGAAAAAAAAAATCTCAGAGCCATGTGACAAAGTAAAAAAAAAAATAAAAAAATCTGCATGCTTTCGGATGCCCGAAACTCAAAGATCACCAGTGCACGTAATAGTTCCGTTATATTGTCTGACAGAAGGTTATAAAAGCAGCAACAACAACAAAAAAAAACATTCACCTGGCGTTAAATGTTGTCAACGAGTGCACGTGCCTGGAAGCGCGTCGCTCGCGCGCACATCTGCCCTGCTCTGACGTCACCGCAGCGGGCTCCTTGCTAGTCAATCATGTGTCGCAATAATAATAATAAAAACCCCTAAGATTGGAATTTTTCTAAAAACACATGGAAGAGGGGGAAGAAAAAAAAAAATCTAACTCCATGCAAACGAGCTTGATATCAACAAGTGCGCTCTTTCCCTTACACAGAAGAAGTCCTGCAAAATGGCAGTGGAGGAATGCAATATTGATGATCATTCAGCACTTGGTGTAAAAGTGGATTCCTGGAGGGAATTATTTTAAAAAATCGGGCAGAATGTTAATCATGTTTTAAGACACCCTGAAACATGTAGCATGTACATCGTGAAATGTCTCCATGAGAAGACTGCTAGCAAATCGAGGTGTTTGGAGATTCATCAGGTGCACTCTTCACCATGAAGAGAAGAAGTCCTGCAAAATGGCAGTGGAGGAATGCAAGAGAGCTGAAGTATGATCATTCAGAACTGGGAGTCAAAATGTTCTTCATGTTTGAAGGCACACTGTCACATGAAACACTTACATATTGAATTGTTTGCTACTGTAGCTATGTTTTCACCCATGGTGCAGGTTGCTGACCTGTAGCACTTCTGTTATGCAGTTTCCATCACAAAAATTGGTTCCACCACGTCGAACTGAGCAGAAGCTTTTAGATTAGGGTTGTGGGAGCAGTGCAAGGTTCAGGAGATGTTGCATCATCAAGAAAAGCTTTCTGTTTCAGTATTGGTTGACAGGTGCAATGACTACTGGAACAGATCTACAATGTTTGAAAAAGGAGATTAGTAGAAATATTAAATATGGTGTTCAAATGCAATCCAAGAGAAACAGCAATGGGGGGGGGGGGAAGCAAAACGAGCAATAATATCATTCCATACACTGTTTTGGTCTTTGTACTCAGACACTGACCAGCCAGGCACTTAGCATTGTTTTTTTTTACAACATGTAGCACTGAAATACTAATGTCACTGTCGCTGGTTCAGCAATATTTCCAAACCATTTTACAATATTATAATATTAATAAGAAATCAAAGGCAAAAATGACATGTACAGCAAATCCCATGGTCTCCAGTAAACAATTCAGCTATACGTTTAGTCAGAAAGGCAGTTAGCGATCTATCTTTGAGAAGATGAGATCTTTAAAAGCTTTGGAACTGCATCTCTGGTGTGCAAGATGAGAGATCAGAGAGCTGGGCAAATGAAAGCATTAAAGTGCTGCTGCATCGCTCTCATTTTAATAGAACATGGATTTGTTCCTAGTTGTGCCACAGTGTGGCATTGCAGATCAGTCAGGAAACGAATGAAATAAATCAGGAACTTAATGGAAGATCACGTGCTAATGATAAACATTCATTTTCAAATAATTCAGCCTTTTTTTGTCCATGGAAGAAGCCTCCTTTTAAGTTCTGTTGAAAGCACAAATACGTCAAAGTGTGAAATAAACAAGCAGAATAATTTCCTATACCTTTAGGTTGTTCCACATATTTATTTATCAGTAAAGCGTGTTTAATTGTCACCCATCAGTCCTCATGCACCAGCACAGGAGGAGTTGTAGTCCATTTTCTGTATGAGATGTAATCAGCTATACACTGGAAAAACCTAATGAGACTAGGTTTTGCTGCACACCTTCACACCAATTAAATGTAGGATTTCTCTTTTGTGTTGGAAAGACAGTTTTTGCCAACAGCAACCAAAACAAATATTCTGTTTTGAAGTGAAGAAATGCAATGTCACGTTTTGTCAATCATTACAATCATTTGAAAATTAACTGGTTTCACAACAAAAAAGCCTTCGAAGCACTTTGCATGCGCAGCCAATACACAACTTCTGTACAAAATCATCCTGTTTCTCTAAAAACTATATATATATTTATATATGTCTATGCAATGTTATGCAATTTGCTAGACCTCATAATCAGTGGAAAAGTGGCCACTGTAAGGCCACTGCTGAATACATCATATTCTGGGTAATGAACTATAATCATTACTTTTATACTATAGGGTGGGAAGTGAATTGTGTCAAAAGAAACAATGGCACTGAGGTTTTTAAACACCTTTATTGATATAAAGCAAAATAGTATGTGTGCGAATTAGCTTTTAACTGCAAAGTAAATGAAGAGAAATTAAGCAAGTGGACCAGAAGTAAGTGGAGGGGAGAGTCACCTTTTATCATCTTTATCCAACGATGAAATGTTCATATTTTTCACTGATGCTAGTAGTCTCTTTATAATGAAAAACAGAACAGTACCAACCATCTCAACCAAGTGGAAGACTTATGGGAGGTTGTAGAGCGATGTTAGACAGCACTCTCTATTGTCATCATCATTATTACACCAAAATAGGGAATATATATAGTTTTGGAAGTTCGGCTCCAGTATGGTTCCAGAAATCTATACCAGGAAGCATTAAAGTTGTTTTGGTGGCCCATGGCAGACCAAAACCTTGCAAAGACACATGTTGAAACAGGATGTGTTGTAATGCATAATGATTTACCGGTTGCCAAAGCATAGTCAAAAACAATCCGAAGTGTCATGGATGTAGATAAACTCTTCGAAAGCTCTTAAAAGCCATGATTTGATTTTGTATGTTGATGTACAGAAGGTCAGAATGATGGCGTGTTAAAGTGCTGATTCATTTACACAACAGACAACAGTGTTTAAGTTACACGAAACCTAATATTTTATAATTATTAAGTTCAACAAACTGATGAACACAATAGATCAGATTAGATTAGATTAGATTAGATTACAGGTTCATCCCAATAAATTAGAATATCATTAAAAAGTTAATTTATTTAGGTAATTCAATACAAACAGTGAAACTTGTATATGATATAGAATCATCACACATCACACTCTAATTAAAATGAGAATATTGGAGACTCGTGGTGTCGCACTCTAATCAGATAATTAATTCCAAACACCTGCAAAGGTTACCTGAGTCTTTAAATGGTGTCTCAGTCTGGTTCAGGCTACACAATCATGAGGAAGACTGCTGACGTGACAGCTTTACAGAAGACGATCATTGACACCCTGCACATGGAGGGTGAGACACAAAAGGTCATCGCTAAAGAAGCTGCTGTTCACAGAGTGCTGTATCCAAGCACATGAATGGAAAGTTAAATGGAAGGAAAAACATGGTATAAAAAAGTAAAATGAAGCCCATTCAAGAATTTGGGGAGATTCACAAAGAGTGGACTGCAGCTGGAGTCAGTGCTTCAAGAGCCTCCACACACAGAAGTATCCATGGGCTACATCTGACATTCATTTGGAAATCAAGGTCCCAGAGTCTGGAAGAAGAGAGCAGAGGCACAGAATCCAAGTTGCTTGAGGTCCAGTGTAAAGTTTGCACAGTCAGTGGTGGTTTGGGGAGACATGTCATCTGCTGGTGTTGGTCCCACTGTGTTTGATCAAGTTCAAGCTCAGCACAGCCGTCTACCAGGAAGTTTTAGAGCACTTCATGCTTCCCTCTGCTGACCAGCTTTATGGAGATGCTAATTTCCTTTTTCCTGTAGGATTTGGCATCTGCCCACACTGCCAGAAGCACCACAAGTTGGTTAAATGACCGTGGTGTTGGTGTGCTTGACTGGCCAGCAAACTCACCAGACCTGAACCCCATAGAAAATCTATGGAGTATTGTGAAGAGGAAAATGAGAAACAAGAGACCAAAAAATGCAAATGAGCTCAAGGCCACTGTCAAAGAAACCTGGGCTTCCATACCACCTCAGCAGTGCCACAGACTGATCACCTCCATTCCCCGCTGAATTGAGACAGTGATTAAAAAATAGCCCCTAACAAGTATTCAGTACATATACAGTAAATAAACATACTTTTCAGAAGGCTCAACAATTCAATGTTTTTTTTAAATGGTCTTATGAAGTATTCAAATTTTTTGAGATACTGAGTTTTTGTTCATTGTGAGCCCAAATAATCAAAATTAAAAGAAATAAACACTTGAAATATATCAGTCTGTGTGTGATGAATCTATATAATATATACAAGTTTCACTTTTTGTAGTAAATTACCAAAATAAATCTTTTTAATGATATTCTAATTTATTGAGATGCACCTGTAGATTACATTTTATTGTCATTGTTGAAGGTACATGTTTATGTTGAACTCATTTAACAGAAATATGTACATGTACAAACTTAAATTGAATGTCAGTATAGGCTACATACTGTATTTTACTTTACTGAATTAAATTTGCTGATCCATAAATTCCATGAATCTGCTTGATGCTGACACACTTTCATTGTAACATTAACCACATCATACTAACAGTGAAGCATGGTGGGGGTAGCATTCCGCTTTGGGGCTGCTTGACTAGCTTTAAATTTCCAAGATAATTTAGCACCAAATTCTCTCTCCTCTGCCAAAAAGTTAGAAATGAAGAGGAATTTCATATTTCAACATGCCAATAACCCAATAACGATAAGCCTAACCAGAGCCCAGACCCTAAACCCATCGAAAACCTATGGAATGACCTGAAAAAAGCAATGCATAGGAGATCACCTTGCAATTTGAAGGAACTTTTCTGCAAAAAAAAGGGCATTCTAGATGTGTAAAGTTAGACTTTTTTTCCACAAATAGTTGATGCTGTAATAAAGGCAAGAGGTGTTTCCGCAAAGTATTAGTTGGGAGAAGTGTTCAGACTTATGCAATCAAGCTGTGGTAGTTTATTTATTTAAAATATTCCCCAAAATGTTATATATTTCCTCTGGATTTCTGTTTGTTGGAATAATGCATTAAAGATGGAACAAGTCTGGTATTGATGCTGTTATTTCTGTCTTTATAGTTTTAAAAACCTGCAATTTCATAAGGGTGCGTGGACCTTTGTTCTTCTATCCACTGTATCTTTTTGATGTCCATAATACTAAGGGAGAAGTTCAAAAAAGCTCTGAGACTCTAATTTCTTCACTTCATCACTGTACACTGTTCTATACAGGCAACATGATTTTTATATGTAGAAACATTTTTTATGAAATTTGCTTTGGGTTACAGATTTTCGTTCCATGTGCATAAAAGTAGACGAAGTATAAAGGAAACTAAAATCTCGAGACCGTCATCATTTGCTTGTTTACTTTGGCTGCAATGTAATGTGGAAAAGAGAGAAGTTCACTTAGATGTTGAAAGCTTGCTAATGATTCAAATGTGAAATTCAACACATGGCTGAGGAATTCTTTCCCCCCTTTTCTTGCCCCCAATTGCTCATTAAAGCCTTTAAACACTAAACAGAAGCAACAGGCTGTTTTAAGGAATGTACATATGTTGGTTCTGTGATGATCGCAAATGTTGAGTTTTAAAACCACAATGACTGTATAAGACTGTAGAAAGAACATTACTCATAATCACACACTCCAGTGCTCATGTTAGTTCTCACTCTCCAGTGTTCTGTATTGTTTAAAGACTAGAATCAAACTCTTGATGTCACCCAAATGGGGATGGGTTCCCGTTTTGAGTCTGGTTCCTCTCAAGGTTTCTTCCTCATAACATCTAAGGGAGTTTTTTCCTCGCCACAGTCGCCACGGCTGCTCATCAGGAATAAATACACATCATTCACCTTCACTGTTCAATTCTGTACAACTGCTTTGAGACAATGTCTGTTGTGAAAAGTGCTATAGAAATAAACTTGACTTGTATTTGTCTTTGTGTGTGTTATGATTTACCAATCTATCTAAAATTTCATGAAGTACTTCAACTACAACTCCCATGATTCATTGTGTTGGCTTCTCCTGCAGGTTTTGGTCTCAGCAGTGTGTGATGAAGCTGGGAGGCGTTGAAATTTCTCGTCCATTCATTTGCAGAGAATAGGGGTAGACCCCACCTTCTCCAGCACGGCCTGGGTGGAGGGCGTTTAGAAAAGCGGTGGTGAAAACGGCAAGAAAACACTGGAGAGTTTTTTTTGTTTCTTCTTCTTCTTCTTTCTGAATCAGAAAGTGCACACCAGGTTGGGGGTGGGTTTACTGTGGTTTTCCTTCCTTCCCTTTATTTCTCACTTATTTCCTTATTCAGTGTTTCATTCCTGTGGAGTATAAAAGTCACTCAGATTTTGTTTTAGAGTAGAAAAGTGCAGTGAATTAACGGAATATGCTCTGCGTGGAGATAAAGATCTGATGGTGCGCTTCTTACTCTCCAGTTTCAGGGAGATGTCGAAGCTTTTCCGAGCCGTGATCTTGGGTCCTCCGGGCTCGGGGAAAGGCACCATATCGGAGCGGGTGGCGAGCATCTTCGGCCTGCAACATCTGTCCAGCGGTGACTTCCTGCGCCAGAACATCACGGCTAATACGGGTGCGTGGATTTCCACCCAAATATACACCAGTTCTCCTATATCAGCCTCACGCAACCGTGGAAATAACTCACGCGCGTGCCCCAGATTAACGTTGCGCGCGCAAAAAGAAAGTGCTGGATAGCAAGACCTCGTCGCGTCGTAACTTTAAAGTAGACCGACGTTGATCATACTGTAATGACTGACGCGCGTTCAGAGCATGAACACTTAAGTTTTTCTTTTTCTTTCTTTCTTTCTTTTTCCCCCCCAAAGAACCCGGTGCACGAGCTCCAGCAACCAAACCCTAGGGAAAATTTGAATGCATGCAATATGCATTAAATAAGATGCAACTTTCCAAATCTAGTGCAGGCCTGGGCAAGAAAAAAGGAAAAAGGTTTTCATTTCCATCACAACAAAATCATTGGTGAGAAAATGAGCAAGGGGGGTTAAAACATTGAATTTGACTTATATAGAGTAGTGTTCTTGTATGCAAGGGTAAAATGATGATTGAAATAATGTAAAATTACCACACACACAAAAAACCAAACACAAGTATGGGTGCACACTATTTGTCAAAAATAGCTTGTTTTAAGAAAGAAAGTGGGAAAAGGGGAAATAAGTCATTATTTGTTTGTCTGCTGCAGCTGGTGCACCTCATCCACAGCGTGAAGCACAGAACTGGAATCAGTATTATTAGAGCAGGGAGAGATCATCAATATTTGCTCATTTGTTTCCTAATATTCTGCCATTTTCATTTTCTGCAAATGTATCTCATGCTTAGATTTGTTTTTAAATTGAAACATTCTCAAATACGTCCGTATTTCCATGTGTAAGTCTGAAACGTAAGCATTCATTCAATTAAATGGGGTTGAATGTAGTATTTTGGCCCTTAGTCTATTTTTTTGTTGCACAAGCAATGTCTGAATCCTGAGAGTAAAGGTCTCTGCTCAGGCGATCACTACTAACATCATCTGTTACTTAAATTATATTTCATTTTGCATCTTGCACATTGACATAGACTTCGTTTTCCAGGGAACAAAAGTGTAAAGGTTAAAGGTATGAAGCAACATTTCCTGATATGTTACTTTTGTACTGTGTAAAATGTTTGTTAAATGTGTCTTTAAATCTTGAATGCTTTCGTTTGTATGGACATTCTACTCAAAAGAACACTAGAGCCGGAGTTTTAAGAACATGGATGGATGGATTTGAAAGAAACAGTTGACATTAAGAAGCAAAATGTATATATTAGTTTGGGACACTTCATTGTAATATTTATTTGTGTTTTTCCAAAATGCAATTCTACATTTAGTCCTGATTTGCTGTTAATAATAAATAACCTCCATTCTTCTGTTCCTCCATAATTTGGAATGTGGTTGTGGAGATGTGCTCAGTCACAGGAGCTTTTGTGAAGTCAGGGACCGATGTAGGGTGAGGAGGCCTGGGGGGGGGGAGAGCACTCAGCGGTCCTATTTACCCCGAAGGTGTTCAGTATGGTTAAGGTCAGAGCTCTATAGCAGGCCACTCAAGATCTTCTACTCCAATCCATACGAGTGAACTCTTCATGGAGGTGGTGTTGAGAACATTCTATAAAATTCTTCTTAGAGATAATCTTCGACAAAAAATGGATTAAACCTTTCCGAACACATCTTTACATAAGAAGACACACACACCATTTACAGTGGTATATCTATTTTAAAAGATTTGTGCAAGCATGCAAAACAGTGTACCTTCAAAGTCTCCATACATATTATTTTTTCTAAATGTTTCATACTTGGTTTATATTGTATTTATTTCTTTTCAGATTAGCCTGCATTTGTCAAAACAAGGACATGGTGTACAAAGGATAAGATACAGCCCAGTGATCATTGAAAGGGATGCATTCAAAATGCAGTTCCATGCATAAAACAAAATGTGTTAAAAATGAGTTGATGATAAATGAGAAAGGTTAACTCTGCATTAAGGATTTCTTTTAGTTTATAAAGTTATATTTTGCTAGAAAGTGTTCCATTGTATAGAGACTTTTTGAATAGGGAAGCAAGTAAAATGTTCAATCTGAGGCTCTGCATTCTAAGAAAGCTGTCTATAGCTCATGCTATCACTGGTGCAGAGAATAACACTTAATACCTTATAGTTTCTGGGGAAAATTGTGTCCATTCATTTATTCATCTTCAGTAACCACTCTATCTTGGTCAGGGCTGCAGTGGATCCAATCCCTGGGTAAGATCCTGGGAATGAATCGTGGATAGGCCCATCACAATGGCACAATGCATACACAATAACACACTTATTTACAGCAATTTGAACATAACCAGTCTGACTACGAACACAGACAGAAATAATGAACAATTGGCACAAACATTTGCGTTTTGAAAGCACAGTGAATTTGTAAAAACACTAACTAGATTTTAAACCTCCATTACATCAGCAACAACAACTGTGCAGTACCTTCAGACTAAATTAAACAAAGAAAGAAATATTAATGTGTAATGATTACCAATAAGCATAAGTCCAATTATTATAATTTTTTTGCAAACTCATGGATTTGATGCATTATTGTGGATTTAATTGCCTATGTCTATGATACCATTTTGAATATAATAGAAAAAAAAAAGTAAAGCTCTGTTTCCAGAAATCAAGAAAGTTTTATGGTATAGTACTTTCATAATGAGGTCTTCATATTGGTCCATGTTGGTAATCTAATCCGTCCTTGCAGAGGCTGGAATTTTGGCTAAAGCGTACATAGAGAAAGGTGCTTTGGTGCCAGACCATGTGATGACCCGTCTGATGCTTCCCCGGCTTGAGGAAATGACCCGCCACAGCTGGCTTTTGGATGGTACAGTATAATCGATAATTATAATTCTAAAGTTGTATATTTTGAAAATGTTTACAGCTTTAAACTTATATACTTATAGCATGTATACCTTACAATTGTGGGTTTTTTTAATAATTGCTTGTACATTGTCAACTGAAAAGACATTCAGTTCACTGTTCACTGTGCCTGATTTATTGTACAAAAATGTCTTTGTTTAAATGCAGATAACCTATTGTGGTCCATATGAAAAGTATTTCAGTATTATTATTTGCTTCAGTTCTATAAAATAAACAACTTTTCATAATGAAATACTAAATTTATTCAAAAAAGGAATAAGTAAAACCTGCACCATGCTTGAGGATTTGTTGATACTCATAGTTGTATTTGTCCTTGATTTAGCTTCCAGTATTATCCAAAGATAATATAATCGGGTAGGGACGAGCGTGTTGCAGTGTTTCATCAAACCTAGATACGCATTTTTTTTTTCAAAGGCACAGGAACAATAACCTAAAATAGAGGAACAATTGAAAACTATATTGTATTTCGTGGCTCAAATCTTCTGATTTCTCCACATTTTCTGCTTCATTGTGTATTTAAGTTTGTGAACTCTTTAGAATGTTGTCGGTTCCTGACCCCACAGAGAAGTGAATGTGTGTCAGGTAATAATGTATAATATAGAAAAATGTTGTGGAAGGAGCTGAAGTGTGCAGATCATGTGAGGAAACCCACCAACATTCCAGTGTCAAAGCTGTTCGTACTGCAAAATGGGCTAAAATTTTACCAAAAAATTACACATATCAACAGTTACTAGAAATGTAAAGTAGCCATTTTTGCAGCGCAAATAGGTCACACTATTACCGAAAGCAAAGTTTTACATACTTCTGCCTCTTACATGTATATGTAGTATTGGTGAAATCCTGATAATGGTTAAGGCCATATTTATGTGGAAAATATAGAATGTTCAATATTTTGTATATTATAATATTTTGTATAATATAATATTTTGTTAAGTAGAGTACAAAAACTTTCAAGCAACTGTTTATGCCACACTGCTGTTAAATTCTTATACTTTTCTAGAATGTGAGCCCTGAGCAGTTTAGATTTTATTCTTTGTTTCTTCAGTACCATTTACAGGAACTTGTATGGCAGATTGCTCTACACAATCTAATCCTAAAAGTGTAGTGATGGAACTGTTTATTATCGCTGTACTTTGAATGATAACAGGAACTAATTATTTGATACCAGTTGAGATACTGCTTTTAGCTTATTGCTTGGTTTTTTTTTTTTTTTTTTTTTTTTTACTGGAACCTGAAAATCATCAGACCGTCCTTTCTTCTACTTTCGATCCAATAAGGAGCAGTTTTGGCTTGCGTCAGCAAAAAAACAGCAGCCAATTCTATTGTTCCTCAAGTGGGGAATCAAGTTCAAATGGGCTTGGAGTTTCAATATTTATGCTAGAAGGTTGCCTCAGGGCTTTTTCAGGAAAACATCCTCAAATTTCAAACTAGTTTTTAAATATATGTTGATTTAAGTTATCTATTTCAAGAAAAAGAGATATTGCCCAAAATATAATAATATAGTACATGGATATACCGTGTGGGATGTCTAAACTCATAATTATGCATTTTCATGCTTGGTACACAAGAGGAATAAACATGGATGCCTCTATGGAGGTGTTAATTTTGTTAACAATAATAGTGATTATTATGATAACAGTACGATATTATGAGAATTTATGATGTATGACGTTTTTGATGGTCAGTGTGTCTCAGTTAATTGAGTAATAGAAAATACTACATTCAGACAAATGGCTGTAATTATAGTTTATAGTAATAGTTTATAAAGTGTCTGTAAAACGTTTGGAAACACCTAGGCTTTTATTATTCTTTAGACACCAACAAGTTCCTTCTGATTATATGCAAGAAACAAGGTCAAAGGGACAGGTTGATCTGAAAACACACAAGAATTGTACAGTGAATGACCTCAAATGGGAGAAACGTTTGAGGACAGATGACACCAAATTAGATTTCTTTTGGCTCTAACAGAAGAACTTGTGTAAGAAAGAACAGGAGAGATGATGTTAGGAGACTGTTTCACAACCACATTCAAACATTGAGGTTGAGGTTTGTTTTTATAGAGACTTATTCTGGGTGAAGGGAATCTTGAATCAACATGGCTACCATTCCACGATCAACACCATGTAATTGTATCTGGACTGCAGGCTATTTGGAATGAACTTCACCATACAAGAAAATGACCAAAGCATACATCCAAGCTCTGTTAGCGGTATTTAGAGAGCAAAACAGTTGGGTGGAGTGTAATGTGTCATGGATTGACCTGCCCAATCACCACACCTAAATCCTATTGAACTACTCTGTTGAACTGCATGTTTTACAAGAGGCACTGCAAAGTATTCCAGCTGATTTGGATAAACTATCCGGATGCCAGGAGTGGCATCCTGGGCTTTTTCGGAGTGGAAGATAAGAAATTCTCAGTTACAAGCTTTTTTAGCACAGCAGAGAAATTCATACTTTCCAAAATACTTGTGTTGGTGTTAAATTGGATGTAAGACACTACTTGGCAAAGCCAGATTGCATGTTTAGTGAAATTTCTGTAATCAGTTTGAAATCAGCTGTAACACTGTGGTGGAGCGAAGAGGGTGGGGCCTGACATAGAATCAAGTTGGCACAACTTCAGCCTGATTTGCTTCAAGGTTTATAAACATTGCTACTTGATTTCCCTTAAAAAAACAAGAAATGTGTGTCCGTCAGAATACACTCTACTTTAGCCTTGGGCTTAAAGATATGGTGTAATGATTTGATGGCAAAAAAGCGAGATCTAAAAAAGTATTCTGTATCTTTTTACATGTTATGAAATGCAGTGGTGTTGCAGAAGAATGTGTTGCAATTGTTTGCCAGTGCTGGACATGTAATGAAATTTTAAGACCAATCTAATCGGAAGCTCAACGTTCTTCTTCTAAATGATAAGAATAGAAAGATTTTCAGTTGTCTTGACCCTTAAGGCTGAAATTCTTTATTATTCAGTATTTCTTTCTTATTTGTTTTGCAAAGTTTTATTGGCTCGCCCTTCCCTCTAGGTTTTCCTCGGACCCTAGCCCAGGCTGAGGCACTAAACAGTGCCTGTGATCTTAATGTTGTCATTAGCCTTAACATTCCCCTGGAGACGTTAAAGGAAAGACTGCGTCATCGCTGGATTCACCCGGCCAGTGGGAGGGTGTACAACATGTGCTTTAACCCTCCCCGTGTTCAGGTAGACATCTCTTCTTTCCTTTACTGTAGATTAATAAGGATATTGTCTTTTCCTGCGATTTGATTGTGTTTTTTGTTTCAAAATGAAATTTTATTAATTCTTAGCTTTCTTCAGAGGAAAAACTTTCGAGATATTGTGGGTACAAATACACCAGGAATTAAATAGAAAAAAAAAAAAAAATGACATACACTGGGTACATATATCATGAACAGAAATCATAAATCATACATATTATTTTATATTGATGCCCTTACAGAAAGTGAATTTCAACATTTCCTGAAAGTGCACATATGAAACCACTTAAAAGTGAGGCCTAGGCTTATCAAGTCTTGTTTTTCAGAACTTCCTCAGGAACTTGTGTACAACAAGGCCCTTGTGTTCTCTGTCTTTCTGCTTTAGGGAGTGGATGATATCACAGGAGAGCCACTGATTCAACATGAAGATGATAAACCAGAGGCTCTGGTTGCCCGTCTGAGGCACTACAAAGACGTGGCAAAGCCGGTCATAGATTTATACAGGTAAGTTTACTGAGGTGTTTGCTATGTGGCAAAAGCCAGAAGTTGGCACAAATTTTGTAAATGGACTCCCAACATTTACAGAACAGGGCCACAGCTCTGTTTTTTAAAGCAAGCTTGAAAAGCAGTTACAATCTACATTAGAGTCAAAGGTTCTCAGAGAGACTGATCAAACAGTGTGACAAGGTGCAATAGCCTTGTTTGCTTTTTGAACTAATTAAGTCATAATAATGTTACACACTTTGAATGAAATCAAACTATGTGGAAAAATAAGGCCATGTTTACACTAATACTTTTTCATTTGAAAACGCATTTTCTTCTCTCGGTTTTGGCCTTCCGCCCACTCTGAGACGGCGTTCTCAGGTCAACGCAAAAGTGGATTTATTCAAAAAAGTATTTTACAAAACGGAGGTTTTCAAAAACAATGTTCCATTTTAGTCATTGCCACGACGTTTATAAAAGCCGGAAAGTAAATGAACGGCAGGCGGATTTGATGCGCCTTATGGTTTGCTCACGCGCAGTAAAGGGACGAATTTGTTTTTAAATGTTTTATTGTGGGTGAGAAACGTTTGGGAAATGAAAGTGTGGACACTTGACAAAAAAGCAGTTTTCAAGTTTATCTGGATTAGTATAGACATAGCTATAGTCAATATAAATTTCACGCATAATCCTTTATGCGAAAGAAGTTGATTCTATGGCTACTAATGAATATCAGCGTGGTTGAAGAAAATTTTTCATTAAAATCACATTTCACAAGTACATTTTATCTGATCACGAGAAAAGGTAACAACTCCAACAAATCATAGAGCAGCACTTTATAAAACATTTTATGTTAGTCTCTCAAGTTTGGTTCTTAATAGTTCATTTAAGTCAATGGCAGACGGGTAATCATTATTCAAAAAATTTAAGGGTTACATATGAGTGCAGGAGTAAAACATAGGACATTGCTGAACATGAAAAATCAGTAACCAGGTAAACAAAATTGGTCCAGGAAACATGACAGACATTAATTCTGAGTTACTAAAAGACTGGGGGAAATTCTGAACTGTAAGCGAAATTTGGAGAAATTTTTTTTCCTTTTGGCTACCGTAGTTTCTAACATATTTGAGGTGTTTTTAGTACACTTCACTTCTTCAGCCAAGTGTCTTTTTATGATTGTGCTCAGAATAAGCTCTCTCAACCTACACTCTCTTGCTTCCGTATGTACCTGCTATACAGACTATAAGGACAAAACCCTACCATAAGATATATACAGTACAGACCAAAAGTTTATATATATTATATATACAGTACAGACCAAAAGTTTATATATATTATAGATACAGTACAGACCAAAAGTTTATATATATTATATACAGTACAGACCAAAAGTTTATATATATTATATATACAGTACAGACCAAATGTTTATATATATTATATACAGTACAGACCAAATGTTTATATATATTATATACAGTACAGACCAAATGTTTATATATATTATATATACAGTACAGACCAAATGTTTATATATATTATAGATACAGTACAGACCAAAAGTTTATATATATTATAGATACAGTACAGACCAAATGTTTATATATATTATATATACAGTACAGACCAAAAGTTTATATATATTATAGATACAGTACAGACCAAATGTTTATATATATTATATATACAGTACAGACCAAAAGTTTATATATATTATAGATACAGTACAGACCAAAAGTTTATATATATTATATATACAGTACAGACCAAAAGTTTATATATATTATAGATACAGTACAGACCAAAAGTTTATATATATTATATACAGTACAGACCAAATGTTTATATATATTATATATACAGTACAGACCAAAAGTTTATATATATTATATATACAGTACAGACCAAATGTTTATATATATTATATACAGTACAGACCAAATGTTTATATATATTATATATACAGTACAGACCAAAAGTTTATATATATTATATATACAGTACAGACCAAATGTTTATATATATTATATATACAGTACAGACCAAAAGTTTATATATATTATAGATACAGTACAGACCAAATGTTTATATATATTATATATACAGTACAGACCAAAAGTTTATATATATTATAGATACAGTACAGACCAAATGTTTATATATATTATATACAGTACAGACCAAATGTTTATATATATTATAGATACAGTACAGACCAAAAGTTTATATATATTATATATACAGTACAGACCAAAAGTTTATATATATTATATATACAGTACAGACCAAAAGTTTATATATATTATATATACAGTACAGACCAAATGTTTATATATATTATATATACAGTACAGACCAAATGTTTATATATATTATATATACAGTACAGACCAAAAGTTTATATATATTATATATACAGTACAGACCAAAAGTTTATATATATTATATATACAGTACAGACCAAATGTTTATATATATTATATATACAGTACAGACCAAAAGTTTATATATATTATATATACAGTACAGACCAAATGTTTATATATATTATATATACAGTACAGACCAAAAGTTTATATATATTATATATACAGTACAGACCAAATGTTTATATATATTATATATACAGTACAGACCAAAAGTTTATATATATTATATATACAGTACAGACCAAATGTTTATATATATTATATATACAGTACAGACCAAATGTTTATATATATTATATATACAGTACAGACCAAATGTTTATATATATTATATATACAGTACAGACCAAATGTTTATATATATTATATATACAGTACAGACCAAAAGTTTATATATATTATATATACAGTACAGACCAAATGTTTATATATATTATATACAGTACAGACCAAAAGTTTATATATATTATATATACAGTACAGACCAAAAGTTTATATATATTATATATACAGTACAGACCAAAAGTTTATATATATTATATACAGTACAGACCAAATGTTTATATATATTATATACAGTACAGACCAAATGTTTATATATATTATAGATACAGTACAGACCAAAAGTTTATATATATTATATATACAGTACAGACCAAAAGTTTATATATATTATATATACAGTACAGACCAAAAGTTTATATATATTATATATACAGTACAGACCAAATGTTTATATATATTATATATACAGTACAGACCAAATGTTTATATATATTATATATACAGTACAGACCAAAAGTTTATATATATTATATATACAGTACAGACCAAATGTTTATATATATTATATACAGTACAGACCAAAAGTTTATATATATTATATATACAGTACAGACCAAAAGTTTATATATATTATATATACAGTACAGACCAAAAGTTTATATATATTATATACAGTACAGACCAAATGTTTATATATATTATATACAGTACAGACCAAATGTTTATATATATTATAGATACAGTACAGACCAAAAGTTTATATATATTATATATACAGTACAGACCAAAAGTTTATATATATTATATATACAGTACAGACCAAAAGTTTATATATATTATATATACAGTACAGACCAAATGTTTATATATATTATATATACAGTACAGACCAAATGTTTATATATATTATATATACAGTACAGACCAAAAGTTTATATATATTATATATACAGTACAGACCAAATGTTTATATATATTATATATACAGTACAGACCAAAAGTTTATATATATTATATATACAGTACAGACCAAATGTTTATATATATTATATATACAGTACAGACCAAATGTTTATATATTATATATACAGTACAGACCAAAAGTTTATATATATTATATATACAGTACAGACCAAATGTTTATATATATTATATACAGTACAGACCAAAAGTTTATATATATTATATATACAGTACAGACCAAATGTTTATATATATTATATATACAGTACAGACCAAAAGTTTATATATATTATATATATATACAGTACAGACCAAAAGTTTATATATATTATATATATATACAGTACAGACCAAAAGTTTATATATATTATATATACAGTACAGACCAAATGTTTATATATATTATATATACAGTACAGACCAAAAGTTTATATATATTATATATACAGTACAGACCAAATGTTTATATATATTATATATACAGTACAGACCAAAAGTTTATATATATTATATACAGTACAGACCAAATGTTTATATATATTATATACAGTACAGACCAAAAGTTTATATATATTATATATACAGTACAGACCAAATGTTTATATATATTATATATACAGTACAGACCAAATGTTTATATATATTATATACAGTACAGACCAAAAGTTTATATATATTATATATACAGTACAGACCAAATGTTTATATATATTATATATACAGTACAGACCAAATGTTTATATATATTATATACAGTACAGACCAAAAGTTTATATATATTATATATACAGTACAGACCAAATGTTTATATATATTATATACAGTACAGACCAAAAGTTTATATATATTATATATACAGTATAGACCAAAAGTTTATATATATTATATATACAGTACAGACCAAATGTTTATATATATTATATACAGTACAGACCAAAAGTTTATATATATTATATATACAGTACAGACCAAATGTTTATATATATTATATATACAGTACAGACCAAATGTTTGGACATACCTGCTCATTCAAAAAGTTTTCTTTATTTTCATGACTATGAAAATTGTAGATTCACACTGAAGGCATCAAAACTATGAATTAACACATGTGGAATTATATATGGAATTATATACATAACAAAAAAGTGAACTGAAAATGTCATATTGTAGGTTCTTCAAAGTAGCCATCAAGAGAATGCCAAGAGTGTGCAAAGCAGTAATCTAAGCAAAAGGTGGCTACTTTGAAGAACCTACAATATGACATTATTATATTATATATACAGTACAGACCAAATGTTTATATATATTATATATACAGTACAGACCAAATGTTTATATATATTATATACAGTACAGACCAAATGTTTATATATATTATATATACAGTACAGACCAAAAGTTTATATATATTATATATACAGTACAGAACAAAAGTTTATATATATTATATATACAGTACAGACCAAATGTTTATATATATTATATATACAGTACAGACCAAAAGTTTATATATATTATATATACAGTACAGACCAAATGTTTATATATATTATATACAGTACAGACCAAATGTTTATATATATTATATACAGTACAGACCAAAAGTTTATATATATTATATATACAGTACAGACCAAATGTTTATATATATTATATATACAGTACAGACCAAATGTTTATATATATTATATACAGTACAGACCAAAAGTTTATATATATTATATATACAGTACAGACCAAATGTTTATATATATTATATATACAGTACAGACCAAATGTTTATATATATTATATACAGTACAGACCAAAAGTTTATATATATTATATATACAGTACAGACCAAATGTTTATATATATTATATACAGTACAGACCAAAAGTTTATATATATTATATATACAGTACAGACCAAATGTTTATATATATTATATATACAGTACAGACCAAAAGTTTATATATATTATATATATATACAGTACAGACCAAAAGTTTATATATATTATATATACAGTACAGACCAAAAGTTTATATATATTATATATACAGTACAGACCAAATGTTTATATATATTATATATACAGTACAGACCAAAAGTTTATATATATTATATATATATACAGTACAGACCAAAAGTTTATATATATTATATATACAGTACAGACCAAAAGTTTATATATATTATATATACAGTACAGACCAAATGTTTATATATATTATATACAGTACAGACCAAAAGTTTATATATATTATATATACAGTACAGACCAAATGTTTATATATATTATATATACAGTACAGACCAAATGTTTGGACATACCTGCTCATTCAAAAAGTTTTCTTTATTTTCATGACTATGAAAATTGTAGATTCACACTGAAGGCATCAAAACTATGAATTAACACATGTGGAATTATATATGGAATTATATACATAACAAAAAAGTGAACTGAAAATGTCATATTGTAGGTTCTTCAAAGTAGCCATCAAGAGAATGCCAAGAGTGTGCAAAGCAGTAATCTAAGCAAAAGGTGGCTACTTTGAAGAACCTACAATATGACATTATTATATTATATATACAGTACAGACCAAATGTTTATATATATTATATATACAGTACAGACCAAATGTTTATATATATTATATACAGTACAGACCAAATGTTTATATATATTATATATACAGTACAGACCAAAAGTTTATATATATTATATATACAGTACAGAACAAAAGTTTATATATATTATATATACAGTACAGACCAAATGTTTATATATATTATATATACAGTACAGACCAAAAGTTTATATATATTATATATACAGTACAGACCAAATGTTTATATATATTATATACAGTACAGACCAAATGTTTATATATATTATATACAGTACAGACCAAAAGTTTATATATATTATATATACAGTACAGACCAAATGTTTATATATATTATATATACAGTACAGACCAAATGTTTATATATATTATATACAGTACAGACCAAAAGTTTATATATATTATATATACAGTACAGACCAAATGTTTATATATATTATATATACAGTACAGACCAAATGTTTATATATATTATATACAGTACAGACCAAAAGTTTATATATATTATATATACAGTACAGACCAAATGTTTATATATATTATATACAGTACAGACCAAAAGTTTATATATATTATATATACAGTACAGACCAAATGTTTATATATATTATATATACAGTACAGACCAAAAGTTTATATATATTATATATATATACAGTACAGACCAAAAGTTTATATATATTATATATACAGTACAGACCAAAAGTTTATATATATTATATATACAGTACAGACCAAATGTTTATATATATTATATATACAGTACAGACCAAAAGTTTATATATATTATATATATATACAGTACAGACCAAAAGTTTATATATATTATATATACAGTACAGACCAAAAGTTTATATATATTATATATACAGTACAGACCAAATGTTTATATATATTATATACAGTACAGACCAAAAGTTTATATATATTATATATACAGTACAGACCAAAAGTTTATATATATTATATATACAGTACAGACCAAATGTTTATATATATTATATACAGTACAGACCAAATGTTTATATATATTATATACAGTACAGACCAAATGTTTATATATATTATATATACAGTACAGACCAAAAGTTTATATATATTATATATACAGTACAGACCAAAAGTTTATATATATTATATATACAGTACAGACCAAATGTTTATATATATATTATATATACAGTACAGACCAAATGTTTATATATATTATATACAGTACAGACCAAAAGTTTATATATATTATATATACAGTACAGACCAAAAGTTTATATATATTATATATACAGTACAGACCAAATGTTTATATATATTATATACAGTACAGACCAAAAGTTTATATATATTATATATACAGTACAGACCAAAAGTTTATATATATTATATATACAGTACAGACCAAATGTTTATATATATTATATACAGTACAGACCAAATGTTTATATATATTATATACAGTACAGACCAAATGTTTATATATATTATATATACAGTACAGACCAAAAGTTTATATATATTATATATACAGTACAGACCAAAAGTTTATATATATTATATATACAGTACAGACCAAATGTTTATATATATATTATATATACAGTACAGACCAAATGTTTATATATATTATATACAGTACAGACCAAAAGTTTATATATATTATATATACAGTACAGACCAAAAGTTTATATATATTATATATACAGTACAGACCAAATGTTTATATATATTATATATACAGTACAGACCAAATGTTTATATATATTATATATACAGTACAGACCAAAAGTTTATATATATTATATATACAGTACAGACCAAATGTTTATATATATTATATACAGTACAGACCAAAAGTTTATATATATTATATACAGTACAGACCAAAAGTTTATATATATTATATATACAGTACAGACCAAATGTTTATATATATTATATACAGTACAGACCAAAAGTTTATATATATTATATATACAGTACAGAACAAAAGTTTATATATATTATATATACAGTACAGACCAAATGTTTATATATATTATATATACAGTACAGACCAAATGTTTATATATATTATATATACAGTACAGACCAAATGTTTATATATATTATATATACAGTACAGACCAAATGTTTGGACATACCTGCTCATTCAAAAAGTTTTCTTTATTTTCATGACTATGAAAATTGTAGATTCACACTGAAGGCATCAAAACTATGAATTAACACGTGGAATTATATATGGAATTATATACATAACAAAAAAGTGAACTGAAAATGTCATATTGTAGGTTCTTCAAAGTAGCCATCAAGAGAATGCCAAGAGTGTGCAAAGCAGTAATCTAAGCAAAAGGTGGCTACTTTGAAGAACCTACAATATGACATATTTTCAGTTGTTTCACACTTTTTTGTTATGTATATAATTCCACATGTGTTAATTCATAGTTAATTAGTTAATTATTTTAACCAAATTTCCTATAAAGCCTATAACAGAGGCAGTAAAATGACAGTAAATTTCATCCTATTATTTTCAGGATTGCAACGTAATATTTCTTAAGCAATTCACTGGTTTACAATATATATTAAATTAAAATAAAATACTACAAATATTGATTATGGGGGGGTCTAACGTTTTAGGTAATGTTTAGGTTCTTTATTTATGTGACTATTTTAGTGGAACACAAACACTCTTCATGCTTAGATTATGCTAATGAACATAATCAAGCTTGTTCAGGGAAGTGCTCCAGGTCAGAAGTTTATGACTTCAAATCTCAGCCCTGGTTGTATGCTCGAACAAAACTTGAACCCTTCTTCTGCGTTTATGGCAAATGCCCTTATCCAGAATGACTTAAATTTATCTCATTCATACAACTGAGCAGCTATGGGGTTAAGGGCTTTGCTCAGGGGCCCAGGAGTAAGAGCTTGGTTTGAGATTTGTATTTATGATCTTTGGATCCAAAGTCTAATACCTTAAGCACTAAGCTACCACCTTCCCCTGATTTGTTTACTTGCACCCTATTTTAATCATAAGTCATATTGGGTTACATCGACATCTATTCTAGTGGATACGATTTATTTGCTAGTGTATTTACTGCTGGTAAACTTTTCAATTATTTATTTTCTGGCAACTCTGCTGCATAGAGATTACTAGAAGTATGGATGTATTTGGGAAATACAAGGACAGTAAATTTAAGTAGTTGAGTACATCTGTAGTTATTTGTTAGCTGTTGATGTATTCCGTTGCCTACAAAGTTGTTTTGCACTCCTTGTTCAAATGTTAATGGCATGCATTTTCTCTACTATGCCGATTAAAGCAATTCAGCTAAATGTGTTTACGGCTCAAAAAAAAAAACCAAACAGTCTTAGCATTATAGTAATAGCACTCTGGTTTTACTCTGTATAGGGGAACCAAAACCCTGTATGAATCAGTTCAACAGTGGTTCAAGTCAGTTTGAGTTTGAATAGCCAGAGCTTGTCAGGTCACGTCTGGTCATGTTAGCTTTTTTCAACTGAATAAAAAGATGTTTTACAGTCTAGACATATGTGTAGGCTGGATTTACTTGCTACAGAATTTGGGAATTTAAGTAACACAGCATCGATGTACTGAGAAGATACCAGTACAGTAATACAGTGCATCTCACAGACCATTAGAACATTAAAATAGGAAAATGAAAATCATGTGGTTGAATGACCACATGAAGTTGCTGCATTTTCTCGCTACGTGTATTTATTTATTTATTTTTAACTTCTTGGAGTTAATTTCTTGCATTTTTCGATTGTAGGCCACAATTTTTTTTTCCTCTTTTAATTCCACAGCAATCTGCCAATGTACATTTTATTTACGGTATATATAATGTCATCGAAAATTCGCAATATAAGTTCACACCCATCGAGCTGAGACAGATGCAAGTGCAGTTGAGACAGGTTAAAAGTAATCAGTAAACCATGTCCAAAGGTTAAGCCAACTTCAAGCTCACAGACAGGCAGAGGGTCAGGAGATCAGTGAACAGGATTTCACAGTAGGAACCAGGAAACAAAGACGAGTAAAAAAAATTTATGAATTGTGACCTACAAAGAAAGCTTGGTAAATTCAGAGTTGGCACTGCGCATTTACATTGCAAAATCAGTTTTAAGGTTACGTGACACTCTTATTACTCCATAGTTGAGGCTTAAAAACAGTCGTTCCCTCATCAGCCTCTTTTTAATAATGATCTGATAAATTGGTTTGAGCACTGACAAACAGACCTTCCGCTTCTGTAACTTCTAAAGCAATGCTGCAGCACTCATGCGTCTGTTTTTTGAAGTCAGCTTCTCCACCTGACGCACAGCACGAAGACTCTTTGATAGACTCTTGCGAGGTCTGTTCTGAGTGGAAACCGTCTTGGAAAACCTCTGTATGACTCTGTATGAAAGTCTGTATGGCCGGGGTCATACTGAGTTTTTTTTAAGACGGTTTCCACTCAGAACAGGCCTCGCAAGAGTCTATCAAAGAAGTCAGCTTCTGCACCTGACGCACAGCACGAAGACTCAACTTCTTTGATGGACCCTTGCGGGGCCTATTCTGAGGGGAAACCGTTTCGGAAAACCTCTGCATGACCTTGGCCACTGTACTGTAACTCAGTTTCCATGTGTTACCGATCTTCTTATAGCAGTTAATAAAAATATAGTTAATCAACCAGTTAACAATTACATTCTCTATTCTGAGCATATAAATTTGGCTTATGATGGAGTGCAATAGCCCTTTAATATAACGTTCTGCATTTTGAAAAATAACGGTGTGGACGTTTGGGTCTTTGCAGCGTTTTGCTGAGACTGATGTTAAACCCTAGGTCTAAACACCCTAGGTCTAAACATCATATCATGATGCTTATTTCATAGATCATACACTATGTGAATATATATATATATATATATATATATATATATATATATATATATATATATATATATATATATATATATATATATATACTTCCCGTGGGCTCACCACCTGCAGGAGGGACCGTAAGGGACGGTGCTGTGAGGATTGGGCAGCAGCTGCTTAGACGGCTGCCCCCGCGACCCGAATTACGGATAAGCAGGAGAAAATGAATGAATGAAATATATATATATATATATATATATATATATATATATATATATATATATATATATATATATATATATATATATATATATATATATACACTGATCTGAAATTCATCGATTGAGGTTTGGGAAACGTTTGCTTGTAATTTTAGCAATTGTGATGTTCACATCTGTACACTAAATTCATTAGAGTTGTTTTGTGTATTTAAAGGGCCAAAGGCATCCTACACATGTTTTCTGACACAGAGACGGACCGCATCTGGCCATACGTCAGCTCACTACTGAGTGCTAAGATCCCGACAGACCATGCAGACGCTCAGAGGGCCACAACCCACTGAAGAAATGGTTAATGTTTTTTTTAATGGTCAATTCTACACATCAGAAGATCAGTTATCACTGTATTACATCATTCAGATCATTTTTTTAAAAAGGAATCATTCCTTAATTTCTATTAACAGTGAATTATCAGGATCATTTTAGGTTAAAAGTGTTATTTTAGGTGCTGCAAAAAACATGCCAAAGCTTGCATCTGTCCTAGAAATCATTAGCTCAGATGTAGAATACCTGTTGACTAACCTGGATGTTTGTTTTTTTGTAGTTTTGAGGAAACACATCTATATATACGAACTAGAAATAAGTAGAATCTTCACAAATCTGTTTTTTTTTTTTATAAGTGGAATAAGTAAGTGATAAAGGACAGGTGTCATGTTTCACAGGATTCCTGTGATGTATGTGATTGATTCATTTCTGTCACTTTATTTCTGATACACTACTTGGTCTTACTATAACATGCAGATGTGTCTTATGCTGCCTTTCTCTCTGGAATGTTCTCTCATCAATGAACCTGTATGACTTCTGCTCTTACTAAATGCTTGTACAGACTTAATGCTGTGCTTGCAGATTTTAGGGCAAATGCTCCATGTGTGTGTGTGTGTGTGTGTGTGTGTGTGTGTGTGTGTGTGTGTAGGTAAGATGGATTTGTGGACTTTTGGAGGTCAAGGCTTTGAGAAATTGTTGCCAGCCAGCATTGACAATAAGTGTGATTTTGAACAATTGTGACAAGAAAACTTAACTTTTTTTCTAAAAGTTTTAAGTTTCAAGCAGGTAAAGATGAGGCGGTATGATCTCTGTATACGACTCGAAATGAAAACAAACATTTCTAAATAGCGTATACACGTCTTCTTTCAATAGGCACAATATTAGGGTTATAAAGCCAAAGTTTATAAAACAAACCGCCTCACTTTTTTTATTGTGCAATATTCCTCCCCTTCGGCATTCGGCTCTGAACTTGTCATCTCTAAATCTAATAAAGCCTTTATCTTGTTTCTAAAAATCAGTAATATGGATTTATTTGTAACCGGTTGCTGACAACACAAAGTAGCAAAACCACATAAGATGTGAAACATGCCTGGACATGCTGAGAATCAGAGTTATTGCTACGATACAGCACTTTTTTTTATTATTGATTTATTTTTTTACCAATTATATCTACGCCTACGAGGCAAATTAGATCCTGTTATCATTCATGTTTTATCAGCTACAGTATGACCAGTCCCCTGCTCTCCAGTAAAGGCAATAAAACAAATTCATCTTACAATAGCAAACTAAAAGGTGCATCTGGAAGATTCTCTAGTGTCTGATAAGTGACTCTACAAAATCTTTCCCTAAATGATTCAATAAATGTCTCCTAACAGAAAACTTCACCAAATGAGTCTTTATGTGTGTCTTTGTTGAATAAAAACCGAAGTTGTGGATCTATCTATTGTTATAGTGGAAAAGTCGACAAGTCCCCGTGAATTAGTTGTTTCTCAATGTGCATGCCAGAGCTGCTTTTAGAGAAAATAATAATAATTTAGAGACACATTAGAGATTTGAACAGTATTTTGGTATCAGTAAGGAATAAAACAATGGGACAAACTGGCATATGAGAAAAATCCACACTGGGGTGATTTGATGTTAGACACAATGCACAATTACTGTGCTGTACTGTACTGTTTTTTCTGTGTCCTGAAGTGTTTTACTCCTCTTATACAGCCAGACTTTGTCAGTAATTTAAATTTGTTACCAAATGACACATCACTTACCAGTGACTCCATTTTTTTTTTTTAGAAAAACCTAAACAATATTCTTTAAATGAATACATAAATGTACATTGTGTTTTTATTCAAAATAAATGAATACAGAAACAAATATTTTATTTAAAAGATGCTCAAAACTAATTACATTAAGAAGACAGATGGATGAATAGATAGATATTTCTATTATTGATAGATGTTAATGGGACTAATTGGTGTATATGAGGCCCAACTAGGATGGATGGATGGATGGATGGATGGATAGATAGATAGATAGAGAGATAGAGAGATAAAGGCTCTGGCATGGAGAAGCTGATGCTGGATCTGTGATGATCACAAATACTGAGCTTATAAAACTAGGAGCTACTAACCATATAGACTGTATAAGACTGCAGAAAGAACATCACTTATAATCTTATACTCCAGTAATCATGTTAGTTCTCACTCTCCAGTGTTCTGTATTGTTGAAAGATTTATGATCAAACTCTTGATGTCACCCAAATAAGGATGGGTTCCGCTTTTGAGTCTGGTTCCTCTCAAGGTTTCTTCCTCATAACATCTAAGGGAGTTTTTCCTTGCCACAGTCACCACGGCTGCTCATCAGGGACAAACGCACACCATTCACCTTAACTGTTGATTTGTGTAAAGCTGCTTTGAGACAATGTCTGTTGTGAAAAGCGCTATAGAAATAAACTTGACTTGACTTGACTTGACTTGACTTGACTAGATAGATAGATAGATAGATAGATAGATAGATAGATAGATAGATAGATAGATAGATAGATAGATAGATATGGATATAAAGATAAGTAGGAAGATAGATAGAAACACGGATAGGAAGATGGATATAAAGATGGTTAGGAAGATAGGATAAGTCAGGGTCTTTGAAACTGTTGTGACATCACGGCAGCGCGCGGCAGGACAGCGGGATGCGCGTGATTCAGTGATGCAGCTCACATCCAATCCTGGATGATGTAAAATCGTGCACAGGCGCCGGAATAAACGCCCTGCACCCGTCCTTCAGCCCGCACGCCGGGCTTTCTCCTGCTCCGTGCGCCAGGAAGCGGTGATCATCTGACCTTAAGGTGATCAGCGAATGACAAATCAAAGGTCAGCGCTCGTGCCATCAGCAGGACCCGCGGCCGACTGGATAATGCACGAGCTGGAAGGTAAGAGCCGCTATGACCTTCTTTACATTTCTGGCATGAGGAAAGCGCGAGGGGTCTTCCTGCTGTGCAGCCACAGATCCACTGTTTCAGCTCAGATCGTCCTGTTACATAACGTACTGGGATCAGTTTTTGAGCCGGTGCACATCATGTAATACGAGCAAAATAACCGCCATATGCGATAGTCATCATACAACATGGCTTCTTACATATAATGCCTTTACTGGATCTAAATGGCGGAATATCACTGATCCATGAGCAGGGTTTCTGTTTTGAAGCAAGCGGCTTATCACTGCGCTGAAGCGGTTTGCATGAAATAAACCGGCGGATTGCGTGTAAACACATCGCAGATCACTGATGCATTTCCTAAAATGTCAGTCAATGTTTAAACACACAAACACGGGGCTTCTGCCTGCAGGAGGCTCGTGCGACTCAAGCAGTACAATCAAATGCAGGTGTACAGTCTGTGCAGTATTTAATCTTCTCTTCATTTTTAGTATTATTAGTGTTATCGTGTTTTTATTTAATTTCTTTTTATTTAACACGTCACCTTGCATTGCATAATAGATCCGAGCCCGAGATGCGCGAGCGCCGCCTCTCAAAAAGGTAAGTGTAAAGAGGGTGACGTCATAAAATCCGGAATTCCAAATCACTCATGGTAGACTTTATGACGACACTACATAGGGGCAGCCGTCAAAGAGACAAGAGTGGGCACTATAGAGTGCACTAGAGATGAGATTGGGATCCAGTCTGTGTCAGCTGAAGGTTGATAAAGGGATGTAGATGTAAAACTGGGTTTGACACAAAGATGCTTTACACACACTGTAGGACATGATGCTTTACTGACTTCACTGTCATGCAGTTCTGCGTCACACTGTACATTCTGTATCATTTTTGGATAATTATAACTATTTATGTACATTGTACATTTACATCGTTTCCAACCCTTTTGAAACTGAGAGCTACTTCTTGGGTACGGATTAATGTGAAGGGCTACCAGTTTGATACACACACAGTTCCCAGTTTGATCTGAAATAACAAATTTGCTCAATTTACCTTTTATTATATGTTATTATTAATAATTAATGATATTCATCTATGTGAAGACACTGATCATGTTGATGATTTCTCATAATAATTATCAACAATGATTTAACAAAGTAGGAAACAGCTATTTTTAGAAAAGGCCAGGGCTACTCATGGGGTCCTTGCGGACTACCTGGTGTTGGTGACCCCTGCCCTAGATTATCTTGTATACCATCTGTACCTACACTGTGTATACCTTTTGTACAGTTACACATACAATGTACATGGATGGATAGATCATATTACACATTAAAGGGTGTGGGGTTTGTTTTTTTATGGGATTTGGCTTTACAGGTGTATCTCAATAAATTAGAATATCATTAAAAAAAAGTATTTTATTTTAGTAATTCGATACGAATAGTGAAACTTGTATATTATATAGATTCATCACACACAGACTGATATATTTCAAGTGTTTATTTCTTTTAATGTTGTTGATTATGGCTTACAGCTAATGAAAACCCAAATTTCAGTATCTCAGAAAATTAGAATATTAAAGTCAAGTCAAGAAGCATTTTAACCATATATAGCTGACACAGTACTGGGTGAAATGAGACAACGTTCCTCCAGAACCCTGATGCTACTTTAAACAACATAAAGCTACATAACAGAAAACACAGAGCTAAGGACTAGTAAGTGTCCTCGCCACATAAAGTGCATCGTGTGCAACCTGGTGCAAACAGTGCAAAGACAACACAAAACACAAAATAGTACCACCAGTAATCCTAATGTATGTAACACAGTGCAGTGTGTAGGAGAGAACTGAGTACAGGAGTGTACCTTCTAATTAACAAAATGTAAACAAAAGCAAAAGCAATAGCAGCAGTCAAAAAGATGTGCAAAAACAGCATGTTAAACAGCTTGTAATAATGAAGTAATATAATATGGGTGGTACTAAAGACATGGATGTGTGAAGCGAGTACAAGTGTGTGTTGAGTCCGGGTTGTACAGATCAGTCACAATGTTGAGAAGCCTGATGGCTTGAGGGAAGAAACTGTTGCACAGTCTGGATGTGGCGGCCCGAATGCTTCAGAACCGCTTTCCGGATGGCAGGAGGGTGAAGAGTGTGTGTGAGGGGTGTGTGGGGCCATCCACAATGTTGTTGGCATTGCGGATGCAGCTTGTGTTGTAAATGTCTGTATTAGAGGGAAGAGAGACTCCGATGATCTTCTCAGCTGTCTCCACTATCCTCTGTAGGGTTTTGCGACTTGAGACGGTGCAGTTCCCAAAACATTCAGTGATACAGCTGCTTAGGATGCTCTAAATTGTTCCTCTGTAGATCGTGTTTAGAAAGATGGATATGAGCTTTGCTCAGCCTTTTTTAGAAAGTAGAGAAGCTGCTGGGCTTTCTTGGTGATGGAGCTGGTGTTGAGCGACCAAGTGAAGTTCTCCACCAGATGAACACCAAGAAATTTGGTGCTCTTGACAATCTCCACGGAGGATCCATCGATGATCAGTTCTTCTGAAGTCAACAACCATCTCTTTAGTTTTGTCAACGTTCAGAGACAGGTTGTTGGCTTTACTCCAGGCTGTTAACTGGTGCACCTCTTCTCTGTATGCTGACTCATTGTTCTTGCTGATAAGACCCACCACAGTCGTGTCATCGGCGAACTTAATGATGTGATTTGAGCTGTGATTGCTACACAGTCGTAAGTCAGCAGAGTGAACAGCAGTGGACTGAGCACACAGCCCTGAGGGGCCCCAGTGCTCAGTGTGGTGGTGCTGGAGATGTGGTTTCCGATCTGGACTGACTGAGGTCTCCCAGTCAGGAAATCCAGGATGGTGTTCAGGCCCAGTAGGCTCAGCTTCTCAATCAGGTGCTGAGGGATGATTGTGTTGAATGCTGAGCTGAAGTCTATGAACAGCATTCGTACATATGAGTCCTTATTGTCCAGGTGGGTGAGGGCCAGATGAAGGGTTGTGGAGATGGCATCGTCTGTGGAACGGTTTGGATGATATGCGAACTGCATGGGGTCCAGTGAGGGTGGAAGCTGGGTCTTGATGTGCCTCATGACGAGCCTCTCGAAGCACTTCATCACGATGGGTGTGAGTGCGACGGGACGATAGTCATTGAGGCAGGAGACTGTAGAATTCTTCGGCATGGTGACGTTGGTCGTTGTCTCAAGGCACATAGGAGCAACGGCGCGGCGCAGGTAATGTTGAAGATGTCAGTAAAGACATCCGCTAGCTGTTCTGCGCATACCCTGAGCACTCTGACATGAATGTTATCTGGACCAGCAGACTTCCGTGGGTTAACTCTGCATAGAGTTTTCCTCACTTCAGCTGTGGTTAGACAGAGCACCTGCTCACTAGGAGGAGGGGTGGTCTTCCACGCCAAAATTTGTTCTGCACCTTAAACCGGGAATATAAGTAATTCACCGCATCTGGGAGGGAGGTGTCCCGGTCACAAGTAGGTGAAGTTGTCTTGTAGTCCGTGATCGCCTGGATGCCCTGCCACATGTGCTGGGTGTCTCCACTGTCCTGGAAGTGGCCATGGATTCTCTTGGCATGTGCGCACTTCGCCTCTCTGATGGCATGGGACAGTTTGGCCCTTGCTCTGAAGACTGAGTATCTGGCTTCTGGTTGGAGTGTGTGGTGATGGTCTTGGAGATGTTCACGTCATCAATGCACTTGCTGATGTAGCTGGTCACTGTTGACGTGTACTCCTCCAAGTTGATGAAATCAACCTTTGGTTGCAGCCTCCCTGAACATGTCCCAGTCAGTGCATTCAAAGCAGTCTCAGAGAGCAGACATGGATCCTACTGGCCAGGTTTTCACCTGCATTCGAGCTGGATTTGAACACCTGTTGAGTGGCCTGTGCTGGGATCAGCATAACAGAGATGTGGTCTGATGGCTAATGGTCTCATAGAGTACGCAGAGCTCTTCCTTAGCATTAGCGCTAGGAGACATGTACACTCCGATCACAATAGTGGTCTTGAATTCCTGGGGTAAAAATAGGTCTACATCTCACAACCATAAACTCCAACAGCGGTGAGCAGTAGGTGGAAACAAGGACAGAGTTCTTACACCATTCCGTGTTGATGTAAACACACAGACCACCACCGCGAGTCTTACCGCACAGAGCTGCATTTCTGTTGGCACGAAATGCGGCTAGCCCATCCAGCTGAATGGCGGCGTCCGGAACTCAGCCACGTCTCAGTAAACGCAAAGACGTAGCAGTGTCTGTACTCACGCCTAGTAGCTTGCTGGAGTCTAATGTAGTCCAATTTATTGTCCAGGGAGCAAATATTTGCCATTTGAATATTGTGAAAAAGTTTAATAGTGGAGACTCGTGGTGTCACACTCTAATCAGCTAATTAAATCCAAACACCTGCAAAGGTTTTCTGAGCCTTTAAATGGTGTCTCAGTCTGGTTCAGGCTACACATTCATAGGGGAAAAACTGCTGACTTAACAGTTGTCCACAAGAAGATCATTGACACCCTGCACATAGACGGTAAGACACAAAAGATCATTGCTAAAGAAGCTGCTTTTTACAGAGTGCTGTATCCAAGCACATTAATGAAAAGTTGAATGGAAGGAAAACGGAGCTGGAGTCCAGCTGGAGTCAGTGCTTCAAGAACCACCATGCACAGACGTATACATGGGCTACAACTGACGCATTCCATGTGTCAAGCCACTCCTGAACCAGAGATAACGTCAGAGGTGTCTTACCTGGACAAAGGACAAAAAGGTCTGGACTGTTGCTCAGTGGGCCAAAGTGGTCTTTTCAGATGAAAGGAAAGAAAATTTTGCATTTCATTTGGAAATCAAGGTCTCAGAGTCTGGAAATAGAGAGGAGAGGCACAGAATCCTAGTTGCTTGAGGTCCAGTGTAAAGTTTCACAGTTAGTGGTGGTTTGGGGAATCATGTCATCAATAAACATACTTTCCAGAAAGCCAACAATTCACTAAAATGTTTTTTTTTATTGGTCTTATGAAATGTTATAATTGTTTGATGGGTTTTTGTTAAATTTGAGTAAAAAAAAAAAAAGAAGATGTAAATAAATTAACACTTGAAATATACCTGCACCTTTGGACTTATTTGGGAAATATTATTATTTGCACTGTCTTACTTTACATACCCTGCACAAACTGTACAGTTACATACTATATTTGTATTTATTACTTTATTATTTTATCAGTTTTTATAGTTTTTCATATTTTTATAGCACCAGCACACCATAGCAAATTCCCATGATGCCCATGATGCTTGGCAAGATAATTCTAATGATATTCATTTTACTTTTTTATAGCATAGTGTAGTACAGCATATTATAGTATAGTGTAGTAGTATATTCTTGTATAGTGTGCTATAGTATAGTATAGTATAGTATGGTGTAATATAGCATAGTATAGTATAGTATAGAAGTATATTCTAGTATAGTGTAGTATAGTATATTGTAGTGTCGTATAGTGTAGTATTGTATATTGTAGTATAGTGTAGTATAGTATAGAATAGTGTAGTATAGTACAATAGTATATTCTAGTATAGTATAGTAGTATTTTATAGTATAGAATAGTGTAGTACTGTATAGTATAGTATAGTATAGTAGTATATTTTAGTATAGTGTAGTATAGTATAGTGTAGTACAGTACAGTATATTAGTATATTATAGTACAGTGTAGTATAGTATAGTACAGTACAGTGTATTATAGTATAGTAGTATATTTTAGTATAGGGTAGTATAAAATAGTACTGTTTTGACACACAGTTTCTGTTCCTATAGTTACAGGGAAAAACCCGTTGTCTGCATGTAAGCATGGAGATGACGCCACTTCTGTGTAAACAGTTGTTTTGACAAATTGGCCCTTTTGAATCACCGCAAATGAAGTGAGCAAGAAAAATGTACCTCTCTGGGAACATTTCAATGCTAAAACTGAAGACTGTTAAAATGACTTCATCGCAGAGGCACTTTCAGATAAAAGTCACAGTAGATGCATTTATTCGTCACATATACAGTGAAATTTGTTCTTCCCATATCACAGCTTATTAGAGAACTGGGGACAGAGCGCAGGGTCAGCCATGATACAGTGCCCCTGGAGCCGGGAGGGTTAAGGGCCCTGCTTGAGGGGCAGCAGTGTCAGCTTGGTGGTGCTGGGGCTTGAACCTAATCTAATGTAGCCTATTAACATTAAACAAATATATTTAAAACCTGCAGTTACCATTGGTTTGTGCTTTTCATTAAATATTGTCACTAAAATCCACCTTTACAAAACATTCACTAAGAAATAGAAACTGAAAAATCATAAGAATCATTAAAATAGTAGTCTATTTCTATTCCCATAAAAAGAGTCCTCAATGATCAGTTTCTCAAATTAACAATCATGGAGAAAAAGTGTTTTTTATACTTTATATTCAGTTTTTTATTTCTTTAATATTTTGTTAAATGTTTTGTTTACTTTTGTTAAATGTTTTGTTTACTTCACTCATAAATTGAGGTTGTCATTAAGAATTGACGATCAGCATTTAGAAACTTTGATCAGCCAAAATCTTTTGCACATTTCTTTCAAGACTCTCCAAGAGGTTACAAGACATTTACAAGTTAAAACCATCGTAAAAGATCACAAGCTTTGTGTCAAACAGCTACCTTTTAGTATTATATTAACCCAGATCCTGGCTGTTTTTTTGCCCGAGTGCATGAGTGTAATTAAACATAAACCTAAGAATGTAAATATTTAATTTTAATGCAACAATTCAAAGAGTAAATTCAAGAGCTTTATTGCTTGTTTCCTAGCAGTGCAAAAAAGGGTCAATACTGAGTCAGCAATTTATGTGCAGACAGCAAAAAGTCTTTGTATGGAAAATTTCACATACTGTACACACAAGTTCCCAGTGCCTCCTCTCTCAGTTTCCTAGACACTTTTAGTCTTAGGAGAAAGCATGCGGGCCTGGTGACTGCCAAGTAATGCGTCCAAAGGCGGAAGCTTGCAACACCAACAAGCTGACACCGAATTAAATCATTCTTCAGGAGAGAAATAGCTTTGGGCCAGAGAGCCTCCATTCACAAAGCTCTAAATGTTTGATCTAGTTTGATTAAATGAATACTTTCTTACTCAATTGCTTGTCTTGTTACACACACACACACACACACACACACACACACACACACACACACACACACACACACACACTCTCTCTCTCACACACAACAAAGATACAATGCTTGTAATAATAGTAGCATACTGTACATCTACCATATTAACCTTCTCTGATGGAATCTGCACAACTTTGTCAAGACAGTGGCATGAAATATTTGACATATGTATATATTTTCTTCTAAAGACATTCATCCATAGACAGTCACGTCAACTGATTATGACACAAGGTTTTCCGACATCCTTCATGTCTTTTAGTTGTTTCCCAATTTAACTGGAATTAATTTGGCTCTGTAGACGTTAAGTCATCATTTAAAATGTGCTGGACTATTTATAAGCTGAGGTGAAGAAAAATCACAGTCACAACAGTTTTTCCCACTCACAGTAGAATCTCTAGACTGAAACAGGTTTTTATCGGCCCAGCACTGTGAACAAGGATGTCTTTATGGAGAAAACAGTGAAACTGACTACTGAGGGACACAATGAGCAGAGGGATATAAGGGCCTGGATAAGAACATATGCGTTATTATTTACAAAAGGTCCAGTTTATTTAGAGTTGAAACAGAATGCAAATAACCTCCACAGCTGAAAGTAGTGTGTATCATATAACACAGAAAAGGGTGTGGGGTTTGTTTTACAGCCTTTAGATTATTGTGTATTGACTGTATTGTGCCTATTGAAAAACATTTAATGCTGTTTTAACTATTTAATGATGATGCTAATTATATCAATAATAAATACAATAAAATAATAATAATTATAATAATAATAATAATAGATAGATAGATAGATAGATAGATAGATAGATAGATAGATAGATAGATAGATAGATAGATAGATAGATAGATATTAGCTTTAACCAAAACTAATTCTAAAGCATAAAACTTTTCTTCTTCTTCTTTTTTATCTTCTTCTTCTTCTTCTTCTTCTTCTTCTTCTTCTTCTTCTTCTTCTTCTTCTTTTTTTTATCTTCTTCTTCTTCTTCTTCTTCTTCTTCTTCTTCTTCTTTTTTTTAATCTTCTTCTTCTTCTTCTTCTTCTTCTTCTTCTTCTTTTTTTTAATCTTCTTCTTCTTCTTCTTCTTCTTCTTCTTCTTCTTCTTTTGCGTCTTCTTCTTCTGTTTCTCCTTCTTTTTCTTTTTCTCATTATAAACCCAAGAAATCAATATTTATTAACAAGCTAATTCATCAATAATAATAATAATAATAATAATAATAATAATAATAATAATAATAAACATTTGTATTTGTATATAATAATAATAATAATAATAATAATAACAATAATAATAATAATAATAATAATAATAATAATTATTATTATTATTATTATATGATTTCCCCTAGTAATATTATTATTATTATTATTATTATTATTATTATTATTATTATTATATGATTTTCCGGTATTATTATTATTATTATTATTATTATTATTATTATTATTATTATTAATATTATTATTATTATGAGTCCCCCTAGTAATATTATTATTATTATTATTATTATTATTATTATTATTATTATTATTATTATTATTATTATTATTATATTATTTCTAGTAATATTATAATGATGATGAAGATGATGATGATGATTATTATTATTATTATTATTATTATTAATATTATTATTATTATGAGTCCCCCTAGTAATATTATTATTATTATTATTATTATTATTATTATTATTATATTATTTCTAGTAATATTATAATGATGATGAAGATGATGATGATTATTATTATAATTATTATTATTATTATTATTATTATTATTATTATTTTCCCCTAGAGTTAGTGTTCCTGGATAGGCTCCTAATGGTTCTAAACGTTTCAAAGCTGAATCTATGTGCGGGGCAGACTGTACCATTTCCTTCTCTAAAAAGGGGGGAGGTACAGACTTCGGAAGGCCTCAGTCACTAATTACGATGCGAAACGTCTATCTTTTAATCTGTTTATTTAATACAGGAGTTCTTTTTCTAATTGTAGTCACATAGAATCATTAAACTGCGGACCAATTTATAAAACCACGTATTTCTTTAGTTTTGTGACCTCCCCGTCGGTCGCGGTGCCCGGGGTTATTCAGTTCCATACACACCCTCCGCAGTGATGTCCGGCGATCCTGCGGGCGAGCGGCGGTCTACCGGCGGCGTATAGAGCGTTGCTTGGGGTGGGGAAGAGGAGGCAGGAACCGCAATAAATGCGACTCGTGGTGAAGAAAGGGTTCCTCCTTCGTTCTTTAGGCTAGAGAAAGAGAGAGAGAGAGAGAGAGAGAGCGAGAGAGCGAGAGAAAGAAAGAGAGAAAGAGAGGAAGACTGCAGAACGGGGATGTGATGCATTAGTCCCCTCTCCTCCCTCTTCCTCCTCCTCTTTGGCTTCTCCACCGAGAGAAGCCTGAAGATGCGCACAGCACACCACCTTGAAGCGACCTCGTTTGTACGTGCTTGAAGGTTCGTGCTCATGAGCCTGCTCGGAGGCTACAAGAAACGGAGCGGTTATGATGGTTATGAATCTTTGCAGTTGGTCGATAGCGGAGGAGGCGGCCGAGACTTCAGCAGCAGCAGCGGCGGCGGAGGAGGAGGAGGTGGTGGTGGTGGTGGAGGAGGAGGAGGTGCTGGTGTTGGTGCTGGAGGTGCAGGAGGAGGAGGAGGAGGTCTGGCAGCAGTGACCCTCAGCTCCAAGGCGCGACTGGACCACTGCAGCATCATGGACGGCTCAGGTATGGCTTTTTACACTGGAGTGCACATTATGGTACCTTTACTTGCCACTGAGATGATCCTCTCAAGGGTACAGCTTTATACATTTGACCTGATTGTGTGTCTGGTACATGGGTATGGGAATGGACCTCACCTTGGAAATGGTTTCTGCGATCCTACTGGGAAATGAACACAAAGAACACAAAATCTTCGATTAGTTTTTTAGAATGAAGCTTTATAGCTGCACTCAGTGCAGGTTCTCAGGGAGGCTGCATATCTACAGCTTTACAGAGACGTTGAAAATGAAGACCGCAGCCTTAAACCAACGTTTATAGTATTATGTTGTGTGGTTCTCTTCAACCCTCTCCACCCAAAAAATAAAAATTGGAATCACTCAATTGTCTAGAAAGTCTTTGTATACTCTAGTATTAGGATTTCTCTTTACTGGAGAAAACTCAAGCCAATGTGCCCTATACACAAAGGGACCACCATGGTTTCCTAAATTTTATGTCCATCTGACTTCACAAATGCTCTTGTAAATGAATGAACACAAATTCCTCCATAGTCATACTCCAAAATCTAGTGGAAAGCCTTTCTGGAAGAGTGGAGGTCATTAAAAATGGAGAAACAGGAATAAATCTGGCATGTGATGCTCAAAAGGCACAAAAAGATGCAATTAAACTGTCCACAAACCTTTGAGATCTTTTTGTGCCTTTTGAGCATCACATGCCAGATTTAGTCCTGTTTAAGTACTGAGTCGCATCCCAAATTGCTCCTCTATAATATAATATATATATATATATACAGTGAGGAAAATAAGTATTTGAACACCCTGCTATTTTGCAAGTTCTCCCACTTAGAAATCATGGAGGGGTCTGAAATTGTCATCGTAGGTGCATGTCCACTGTGAGAGACATAATCTAAAAAAAAAAATCCAGAAATCACAATATATGATTTTTAAACTATTTATTTGTATGATACAGCTGCAAATAAGTATTTGAACACCTGCCTATCAGCTAGAATTCTGACCCTCAAAGACCTGTTAGTCTGCCTTTAAAATGTCCACCTCCACTACATTTGTTATCCTAAATTAGATTCAACTGTTTGAGGTCGTTTGCTGCATAAAGACACCTGTCCACCCCATACAATCAGTAAGAATCCAACTACTAACATGGACAAGACCAAAGAGCTGTCCAAAGACACTAGGGACAAAATTGTACACCTCCACAAGGCTGGAAAGGGCTACGGGGAAATTGCCAAGCAGCTTGGTGAAAAAAGGTCCACTGTTGGAGCAATCATTAGAAAATGGAAGAAGCTAAACATGACTGTCAATACTCTTTGGGGGTGTTTTTCCGCACATGGGACAGGGCGACTGCACTGTATTAAGGAAAGAATGACAGGGGCCATGTATTGCGAGATTTTGGGGAACAACCTCCTTTCCTCAGTTAGAGCATTGAAGATGGGTCGAGGCTGGGTCTTCCAACATGACAATGACCTGAAGCACACAGCCAGGATAACCAAGGAGTGGCTCTGTAAGAAGCATATCAAGGTTCTGGCGTGGCCTAGCCAGTCTCCAGACCTAAACCCAATAGAGAATCTTTGGAGGGAGCTTAAAGTCCGTGTTTCCCAGTGTCAGGCCAGAAACCTGACTGATCTAGAGAAGATCTGTGTGGAGGAGTGGGCCAAAATCCCTCCTGCAGTGTTTGTAAACCTGGTAAAAAACTACAGGAAACGTTTGACCTCTGTAATTGCAAACAAAGGCTCCTGTACCAAATATTAACATTGACTTTCTCAGGTGTTCAAATACTTATTTGCAGCTGCATCATACAAATAAATAGTTAAAAAATCATACATATATTGTGATTTCTGGATTTTTTTTTTAGATTATGTCTCTCACAGTGGACATGCACCTACGATGACAATTTCAGACTCCTCCATGATTTCTAAGTGGGAGAACTTGCAAAATAGTAGGGTGTTCAAATACTTATTTTCCTCACTGTATATATAGAATTATAGAGGAGCAATTTGGGATGTGACTCAGTTCTTTCGATTGCACATTGCTCATCCTTGCAAACCATCTCAGGATCCTCCATATTCTCCTACTGTATATTCTCCTTTCCCCTTTTTTAAAGTTGTATTATTTATCCAGAGCTGCTGGATGAGACTCATTATTAATAAGCTCTGCTGTCTAGATCTAGCCACCCATCTTCCACCAAGTGTGATTTTATTTTTGTGAGCTAACGAGTTCTTTTGTATACAGTTTATGGTAGAGGGGGTGATATCTCAGTGATTAAGGCACTTTCTGTTGGATCGGAAGATTATGGGTTCAAATCCCAGCCCCACCCAACTGCTACTGCTGGGCCCTTGAGCAAGGCCTTAAACTTCACCTGCTTAATTCTGAGTTGCTCTAGATAAGGCTGTAAATGTATGTTTGGCAGCATTGATTTAACATGGCTCCAGAATTTCTGGTTTAATCCAAAGCCTGGGTTTCCTCAGGGTTCTCAAGTTTCCTTCCACTTCCCAAAAACATGATAAAATAGCCCACAGGTGTGAATAAACCAGCGTTCCATCCAGGGTTTGATTTTGGAATAACCTCTGGATCCACTATAACCCTGGATCAGTGCTTACTGAAGATGACTGACTCCCTGACCTTTCATTTACATATAGAAAATTTAAATTTCTAATTTCAAATCCGTAACTGCACTTACCACGTTTACAGTATGAGCATAAACATTAGCAGGAGTCAGAGTCCATCGGCCACAAATGCAGGATAAATCGCCCCGAGTGCTTCTTTTATCCGTTAGGATTTTTACAGACATATGGTATGAAGGATTATTTAGGATTAGACTACAGATATAAAGCATGGTTCTTACAGACACTTGAAAGAAAATTTGAAAATCGAACTAGAGTTTAAAAAGAAATCGAATCCTTTTGCGAACTGCCACACACGCCTTGTGTACATTGTGTGCCTGTGTGCACTAAACCTGCTGTATCAAGTGAATTCTCTGAATATATTAACAAAGTAATGGCAGCAGTTAGCCCCTTTAATCTGGTATTAGCTCTGGATGTAAAGCATGTTTACACGTGGCAGGCTGCAAACACTGAGTATCAAATGTTTACTGCTTGCTAACGTGACACTGTTTTGCTTGAATGTTAATTCGGCGAAGGTTAATTAGAAAATAAAAGTTACAGGCTGTTGGGTTACAGTGAGGATCACAAAAGTAATGTGAGATCGAAACTAAAATCTAATATTAGTACTATATTTAGTAATGATTCTAATATATTTAGCATTTCTCTAAATACCTTTATATGGTGAAACAAAAACAATTGAAATCTGACAGCGAGCTAACATATGTAAATATTCAAGAACTCAATTAGCTTTTCCTGCTCAATACTTTTATCTTAACCAGTATTTTTTTTAAAGTCTGGCAGAATTTCCAGTATTAGTACCAATACCCAGGTAATGTTTTGATGCTTAGCCCACAACGGTCTTCTTCTTTAGTAATACCACAGTGACAACTAGCATAACATTAGCTAACTATTTTGCATCTTATTAGCATCTTCCGGAAATAAACCCAGTAAGCTCCTTTTTTTGTTTCTAAATTTACATCCCTATATACATATTTGTAACATTTGACAGTACTGCAAGAAAGATGCCAACGTTTTGCCGTGTATATTTCTACTTTTCAGAATACACAAGTCACATCTTACATACTGTTAGATAAGTAGCTAGCAGCATGTTCTCATTTTCAAGTCAGCCAATATGGGAGGTGGTAGCTTAGTTGGTAAAGCATTGGCTTTGGAGCTGAAAGTCATGAGTTCAAATTTTATTCACACCAAGCTGCTACTCCTGGGCCCCTCCTTGCTACTTCAAGACCCTTAACCCCACATCTGCTCAATTGTATAAAAGCAATAAATGTAAGTCGCACTGGAAAAGGGCATCTGCCAAATGCTGTAAATGTTCTAAATACTGCGCTGTTTTTAAACACTTCTGTTTTAAGCCAAATGTGTTTGACTACATTCTGAGGAAACTTACTGCAGAATGTAAAAAAAAAAAAAAAAAAAAAAAAAAATATACTAGAGACCTTCTTTTATTAGTTGAATCATTCTTTTATCACGTAGTATCATCATTAAATTCTGTACAATGCTGCTCACCAGCTAAACATATTGTTTTATATTGCAGTAATTGAACAGGCGTTTACAGATATCAACACGTTCTCATTCTCTCTCTCTCTCTCTCTCTCTCTCTCTCTCTCTCTCTCTCTCTCTCTCTCTCTCTCCCTTTCTCTCCCTTTCTCTCTCTCTCTCTCAAACACATACACACAAACACACATACACACACTTTTTCATACAATCCCAATTACACAGCTAGTTGAACTAACACTTACATACAAACACACACATCTTTCACTCTTTCACTCAAGTATACACACAGAACAAAAATAAATGTAAGTGTAATGCAAATCTTGAATTAACTTTGCTTACTGTTGAAATTACAAGCTCCAGCTAGTTATATATGTATGTATTTATTTATATATAATTTTCGGCTTCTCCCATTAGGGGTCGCCACAGCGGATCATCCGTATTCATGATTCACATGTTCGATTTGGCACGTTTTACGCTGGTTGCCATTCCTAACGCAACCCTCCCCATTTATCGGGGCTTGGGACTAAGAGTGCACGTTGCAAGTTCACTTAGAAATCATGGAGGGGTCCGAAATTGTCATCGTAGGTGCATGTCCACTGTTAGAGACATAATCTAAAAAATAAAAAAAATCCAGAAATCACAATATATGATTTTTAAACTATTTATTTGTATGATACAGCTGCAAATAAGTATTTGAACACCTGTCTATCAGCTAGAATTCTGACCCTCAAAGACCTGTTAGTCTGCCTTTAAAATGTCCACCTCCACTACATTTATTATCCTAAATTAGATGCACCTGTTTGAGGTCGTTAGCTGCATAAAGACACCTGTCCACCCCATACAATCAGTAAGAATCCAACTACTAACATGGCCAAGACCAAAGAGCTGTCCACTAGAGACAAAATTGTACACCTCCACAAGGCTGGAAAGGGCTACGGGAAAATTTCCAAGCAGCTTGGTGAAAAAAGGTCCACTGTCGGAGCAATCATTAGAAAATGGAAGAAGCTAAACATGACTGTCAATCTCCCTCGGACTGGGGCTCCATGCAAGATCTCACCTCGTGGGGTCTCAATGATCCTAAGGAAGGTGAGAAATCAGCCCAGAACTACACGGGAGGAGCTGGTCAATGACCTGAAAAGAGCTGGGACCACCGTTTCCAAGGTTACTGTTGGTAATACACTAAGACGTCATGGTTTGAAATCATGCATGGCACGGAAGGTTCCCCTGCTTAAACCAGCACATGTCCAGGCACGTCTTAAGTTTGCCAATGACCATTTGGATGATCCAGAGGAGTCATGGGAGAAAGTCATGTGGTCAGATGGGACCAAAATAGAACTTTTGGGTCATAATTTCACTAAACGTGTTTGGAGGAAGAAGAATGATGAGAACCATCCCAAGAACACCATCCCTACTGTGAAGCATGGGGGTGGTAGCATCATGCTTTGGGGGTGTTTTTCTGCACATGGGACAGGGCGACTGCACTGTATTACGGAGAGGATGACCGGGGCCATGTATTGCGAGATTTTTGGGAACAACCTCCTTCCCTCAGTTAGAGCATTGAAGATGGGTCGAGGCTGGGTCTTTCAACATGACAATGAACCGAAGCACACAGCCAGGATAACCAAGGAGTGGCTCTGTAAGAAGCATATCAAGGTTCTGGCGTGGCCTAGCCAGTCTCCAGACCTAAACCCAATAGAGAATCTTTGGAGGGAGCTCAAACTCCGTGTTTCTCAGCGACAGGCCAGAAACCTGACTGATCTAGAGAAGATCTGTGTGGAGGAGTGGGCCAAAATCCCTCCTGCAGTGTGTGCAAACCTGGTGAAAAACTACAGGAAACGTTTAACCTCTGTAATTGCAAACAAAGGCTACTGTACCAAATATTAACATTGACTTTCTCAGGTGTTCAAATACTTATTTGCAGCTGTATCATACAAATAAATAGTTTAAAAATCATATATTTTGATTTCTGTTTTTTTTTTTTTTTAGATTATGTCTCTCACAGTGGACATGCACCTACGATGACAATTTCAGACCCCTCCATGATTTCTAAGTGGGAGAACTTACAAAATAGCAGGGTGCTCAAATACTTATTTTCCTCACTGTATATATTTATTTTTTGTAATTCATCCCATAGGTGTTCAGTAGGGTTGAGGTCAGAACTCTATAACAGGCCACTAAAGCACTTCCACTCCAGGGAAAAAATGTAGTTCAACCTTGAGGCACAAATACCAGTATTGTAGCTAGTTGTTGAATTATTCATAAAAGGCATATTTTAGAATTAAGATATCATTAAATGTGTAGTCTTAGTACATACACATTCTTGATATACCCATGTTGATTTCTTCTGTTTTATAAAATTTTGTGATTCTTCCTAACATGCATATTTGTGCAAATTTAATCCAAGGCCTGAGCAAAAGTGCAGTGTTGCCACATGGGAGTGATACTGCAGGGTTTGTCGAATGGGGGAGTGGATTTCAGGCTGAGAGTGCACTTCAGCTGTAAAACATGCTGTGTGTGTGTGTGTGTGAGAGAGAGAGAGAGAGAGAGTCTGGGAGAGACAGAGAAAGAGAGAGGAATGTGGCAGATTGGATGTCTTGTCTGACTGAAACAGACTTTCTTATTTTTCATATAAAAATATGAGTCAGTATGATTTTGTCTAAAGTAAATTTATAAAGTGTTCTTCTGTGCTTGTTTGACTTGCCATGGATTATAGAATTAACATTTTCTCAAAGAGAAAGCCGCTTTGGAAGTATTATATATTAAGACCCTAATTCTCCCTTAGAGAACGACAAGCAAAAAACACTTTCGGGTGCAAAACTGTATTGCTATAAAACAGTAAGACAGTGAGTTTGATGGATAGCAGTATTGGCAGAGAACACCCATGTAAAGACAAGTTGCCAGCACTTTAACATACATCAAAGTAAACAGAATGCTGTTTAACACAAACACGATTAACGAAACGTGGTTAAAATGCGGACAATACAAGTGAAGAAATCTAGATTGGATGTCTTTCTGAAACCTTTTCTAACACTAGTGAGTAATAATCTCCTCAGAGTTGATTATTATTCTATAACAGCTCCTCCCTAAATGTTTTATTCTTCATAAATCAAATAAAAAAAGGTAATCTATTGGACATATAGCACTTGGATTTTTACAGCACCTCTGTTTTACAGCATATAATCAGTGTTAATATATATAAATATAAAGATAAATACCAGTTCATCATCAGCGAGATCTAATTACCACCTTAAAGTTGAATATTTTCTGTTAAAAGCTTTTACATCAATTTGGCAACAAATATATTTTCTAAATTGTACCCATTTCATTTATCCCACAAAACAAGTCGCCGTGAATAAACTGATACTTTAAAAGTTAAACCATATTTGGATTAATTGATTAATATAAACTTATATATAACGCTATTTGTCTTGTGATCAGCCCTACTGTTCGAGCGACTGTTATGGGAAATGAATTAGCACCTTCTGGCCGATCAGAATCTCAAGTTCAGTCATCTTTCATTCAAGCAGTCAGTGTTCAACTGTTTCCTGGGTTCTTTTGTGTTGTCTTTGAATAGGATGGTAGCTATGTGCCTGCCTGGACATAATCTATAATTGAAGAGCTAAAGCTGGGTCTAATGACATGACATGGACACACACATACACACACACACACACACACACACACACACACACACACACACACACACACACACACACACACAGAGGAATTCCATGTCACTGAGAGCAGATCCAAACTGCTCGACAGTGAGAATGAAAGAAGCAGGCAGAGCGTTAAATAGAGAATGCTCCACCTTTATATCTTCATCTTCACCGAACTTTCCTCCTGATATGGAGCAGCCCTCCTGGGTCCCGTCTCTCTTTCTGTTTTTCTCTCTCTCGCTCTCTCTCTCTCTCTCTCTCTCTCTCTCTTTCTCTCTCTCTCTCTCTCTCTCTCTCTCTCTCTCTCTCCATCCCCTTTTTCTGTTGCTCTTTTTTTTTTTGTCCTCTCTCACAAAGATGACCCCTCCCAGGATAAAAGGGACTTTATTAGGAATTCAGAGCTCCCGTGATCCCTAAAAGAACAGCCCTGGACTTTGAAGTCAGCTGGATGTCTCTTGGTCTGCTCCAAATAGAGCCTTTCTGTGCTTTTATGGCCAGTCAGACTGGAAGTCCACTATGTTTTATGTCTAACAGTCCAGCCAAAGCCAGGCCATCCTACTATTTAGTGGTGCTGAAAGGCAAATGGGTCAGCTGGAAAAGTGGCTGCGGGACATTTTATTGCAGCAATTAATAAACACAAGCCTAAAATTGCTATACGAAAGATAACACATTGTATAACATAGCAGACATCAACTTGCCATTTCAATAACAGCCACATCTATTGTTATATATTAAAACTTTTATCCAAGATCTTAAGTTGTGACTAGGTAACTATCTGGTTTATTTACTATGCAAATTAGATGCACCAAAACCTGTGAAAATGGTGTATAAATATTAATGAATTGTCTGCCTGGTCTGCTACTGTCTGCTCCAGTTTGGAAGTTTCTCTATTTTGGAAAAATCCTGACCTTTTACTAGAAATCAGAATAAAATCTGCTTCATTGTCTATAAAAATTACAACAAGAATAATAATTATTATCTAATTCATTCATTAAGAACACCCATGTAAAGACAAGTTGCCAGCACTTTAACATACATCAAAGTAACCAGAATGCTGTTTAACACAAACACGATTAACGAAACGTGGTTAAAATGCGGACAATACAAGTGAAGAAATCTAGATTGGATGTCTTTCTGAAACCTTTTCTAACACTAGTGAGTAATAATCTCCTCAGAGTTGATTATTATTCTATAACAGCTCCTCCCTAAATGAATTGTCTGCCTGGTCTGCTACTTTCTGCTCCAGTTTGGAAGTTTCTCTATTTTGGAAAAATCCTGACCTTTTACTAGAAATCAGAATAAAATCTGCTTCATTGTCTATAAAAATTACAACAAGAATAATAATTATTATCTAATTCATTCACTCATTAATTTTCTCCCGCTTATCCGTAATGCGGGGGCAGCAGTCTAAGCAGGCCCCCGCCTTCGACTGCTGCCCAATCCTCACAGCACCGTCCCTTACGGTCCCTCCTGCAGGTGGTGAGCCCACGGGAAGGCGGCCCCACGTCACTCCGTGACCTTAATATTTCCCTCGTAAGGGACCCCCGGAGCATAGAGGGTTAAGGGCCTTGCTCAAGGGCCCAAGAGCGGCAGCTTGGCGATACCGGGGCTTGAACCCCAGACCTCCCGATCGGCAACCCAGCGGCTTAACCGCTGGAGCCACCACTCCACATTATTATCTAATATATTTAGTCATTTATTTACTTATTTCTGAGGGCAATATTTGCCTTTCTGTTTTTTCTTTCATCTTCAGTAAGCGCTTTATCTCAGTCTGGGTTGCACTGGATACTGAAACCTGTCTCACAAAACTGAGAGCATGATGGGATTACACCCATGATGGTACGCCAGTCCACCACAGGACTTCACACTGAGGGACAATAGCAGCTAAATTCCACCAGCTCATCTCACATATTTAAAAGCAGTGGGAATCTCTGGGGACCTTGCAGTTGGATTACATTTTTATTCAAGGCTCCAAGTGATAAGAAAATGACTCTTTATCCATGTTTTTTTTTTTTTTGTAAATAACTGTAGCCAACTGTAGGAACACTGTAGAAACAGTGTCTGGTGAATATGCACAGAAGTAGATGTGCTAGCAGTCTTCATATTAAAGATTAAAGTACATCATCAAATATTTGGCATTTACTCAGGTTATTTGCTGTTAACAAACATCGTCAGATTCATGTGGAACCTGAGAACCACATTGGTTATAGAATAATATGACGGTTATATAGATGGCTACACAATTAATATAGAATCATGCTGTATGCAGTGTGTCAGGTGTGTCTGGTGATTCCACAGAATGCAGTGCACTACACAGTTTTGCGTGCATTTGGGCTGATGTTTTAAGCCCTTGGTACTGACACATCCAACACATATAGCTGCAGATGTGATGAATTCGAACAAGTATATCAAGTATTTCATTAGTTTTTTTATAATACAGTCGAACCCACTTATCTCGACCTCGGTTTAACTCGCCAACCCTATTAAGTCGACGTTTTTGAAGTGGAACCGCCAAATTCTCGCTTTGTCTAAGCATTTTTTAATCGGTTATGTCGATTTTTTTTTTATGTCGCCGAACCCTGATATCTTGAGCACAAGGGGGGCAAATTTGCCACTTAACGTCGGTTATGTCAGGAATCCCCCTGCCACGCCCCCTTCGGCGGCGGCATTTCCCGAAGCACCCTGCTTCTTCTCCTGTGCGTGCGAGCTCGATGCAGTCATGCTGATCACACACACCTGACTTTCATTCACTCACTCATCCCATCTCCTAGTTAAGCCCCTCACCTCCACACACTCACGGTCCGTTATTGTTTGTGCATGATTGTATGTATTGGTTCATGGTGGTCTGTGTAATCGCGTATACGTATCCCACTACGTACCCTTCTTCTCGGACTCCGCATTCTCCCAACGGCACCCCGGATTACCCCGATCCTGCTGTTTTCCATGTTCACGCTGTCTGCACCACGTTTATCCGTTGCTGCCCAGCGCTGCGCTTTCCATAGCGCGGATCCGTGGATTCTCTACACGAACTGACTCTGCTTTCACAGAACTTCGTGGACCGCGCTCCCGGAGCGCACCGCTCGATATTACTGCTTCGCTACAAGTATTGGTGGATTATCTCCTGAGTATTCTCAATAAACTTTGTTTGCGTTTACTTCGGCTTCCGCCTCCATATCTGCATTTCAGGTTATTTCGATCCGCATGACCAATCAAACAAATCGCTTTCCTACATTATCAGTTGTTTATGTGAAGTTGATCCAAATATATTATACTGATTTCACCTAAATAATCTTAACCCTCAAAACATCTCAGCATCAGTTCATTGCAAAAGTCATTGAATGCAAAATGGTTAAACCAGTTGTCATCATCTAAAATGTCTATTTAACTTTTTTTTTTGTAAATGTGACTTGAATTGATGAATTGGGCAGATGAATCTTGAATGTCACTAATGAAGAAGAGTGAACGGTATCAGATCAAAAACAGGTCACAGGTGGATCTTGTGAACCTTTAATTGGAGAGTGTATTAATTTGTGCTGCTGAAAATCATAGATGCCGTACAGAAGGAAGTCACATTTTGTGCATTTTGAGTCACTGTAATCCAAACATATCAATAAATACTGCAACTGTGCAGCATCATACTGACAACATGACTAAACATTTTGAGGATCTTGTTTGTGAGCAATGACAAAGGGACTATTAATTCTGATGGGAATGACATGGTGATTGACACAAATACTTAGTTTTAAAAGATGAACTAAGTAGTTTGAGAACGGTATTTGCATTTGCAAGAAATCCGATGTTTTGTGCTGTTTGTACAAATTGTTTTGAGAATGCACTTACTGGTTTGCAAATATTAAGAATTATGCAAGAAATGCTCCAAAGCAACTGGGAAAAACTGTAAGACTATTAAGGTAAAATCAGTATAATATATTTTAATCTATCTATCTGTCTATCTGTCTATCTGTCTATCTGTCTGTCTGTCTGTCTGTCTGTCTGTGTTGCTTAAAATGCTCATAGCACATATAAGAATAGATTTTCAGATCGTGTTATATATGTTATATACACAGAACTGTGGGGAATTACCAATTGTGATGGAGGGGCAACAATATAAACATGCTGTGAGCAGCCATATTGCTTTGACATCGAATAATTGTTAAAGAGATCTTCCCTAATGTTTCCCTAGTCGGTATTCTGTGTTGATATAGCATTTGTTTGGTTTTTACCTAGTCAGAGTTTGGACATTTATATGAATCCAAGCTAGAATTCCCCAACTTCGTCTTCTTCTTTCGGCTGCTCCCATTAGGGGTTGGCACATCGGCTCATACGTCTCCATACCCCTCTGTCCTCTACATCTGCCTTTTTTACACTAATACATGCATGTCTTCCCTCACCACATCCATAAAACTCCTTCTTGGCCTTCCTCTATTCCTCCTTCCTGGTGGCTCCATCCCCAGCATTCTCCTACCCATATACCCCATGTCCCTCCTCTGCACATGTCCAAACCATCTCAATCTGGCTTCTTTCACATTGTCCCCAAAACATCCTACATGCGCTGTAGGATGCCCTCTAATAACTTATTTTTAATCCTGGCCATCATCGTCACTCCCTAAGAACATTTCAGCATCTTCAGCTCTGCTACCTCCAGCTCCACCTCCTGTCTTTTAGTTAATGCCACTGTCTCTAAACCATACAACATCGCAGGTCTCACCACAGTCCTATAAACTTTCCCTTTTACTCTCTCAGATACCCTACTATCACAAATCACTCCTGTCACTCTTCTCCACCCACTGCACCCTTTCTGCAATCTTTTCTTTACTTCTCTAACACGCTCTCTATTACTTTACACTGTTGACCCCAGATAAATGAACTTCTCCACCTCTTCTCCCTGCAACTGCACCCATCCACTGCCCTCCCTCTCATTCACACACATGTACTCTGTCTTACTCCTACTGACTTTCATTCCCCTTCTCTCCAGCGCGTACCTCCACCTCTCCAGGCTCTTCTCAACCTGCTCCCTACTCTCACCACAACTCCTGCTGGCCTTCTCTATACTCCATCAACACTCTCAAAACAAATAATGCATCTGTGGTGCTCTTCCTCGGCATGAAACCATTTTGTTGCTCACAGTCACCTCTTCTCTCAGCCTGGCTTCCACTACTCTTTCCCATAACTTCATGGTGTGACTGATCAACTAAAAAACCGGTACCAGCACACTTCTTCATCATTCTTCAGGAATCCTCTCACCTTTCAAAATGTTGTTGAACAATCTGGTTTAAACTCCACTGCCATCTTTCCTAAAGATCTCCACGCTTCTATTGATATGTTATCTGGTCCAACCTACTTTCCACTCTTCGTCCTCTTAATCGCTGCTCTCACTTCCTCCCTACTAATCCTATCCACTTCCCGCTTCACCATCTCCACACCATCCAACCGTCTCTCTCTTTCTCTCTCTCTCTCTCTCTCTCTCTCTCTCTCTCTCTCTCTCTCTCTCTCTCATTTTCCTCATTCATCAGCTGCTCAAAATACTCCTTCCACCTTCTCAACACACTCCTCTCACTAGTCAACACATTTCCATCTCCATCCTTTATTGCTCTAACTTGCAGTACATCCTTCCCAGCTCGGTCCCTCTGCCTGGCCAATCGCTACAAATCCTTTTCTCCTTCCTTTGTGTACAACTTCTCATACAGCTGCTCATATGCCTTTTCATTGGCTTTCGCCACCTCCCTCTTTACCTGCTTCCACATCTCCTTGTACTCCTGCCTACTTTTCTCATCACTCTGTTGATCCCAATTCTGTTTTGCCAACCTCTTTCTCCTTATGCTCTCCTGCACTTCCTCATTCCACCACCATGTCTCTTTGTCTTCCTTTCTATTTCTGATTTCCAGTCTTCCTCCTTCACTTTTCACCATCTTATTCTTCTTTCAGTTTTCAATCTTCTTTTTTACCTCCAAAACCATCCTACAGACCACCATTCGATGCTGTCTAGCTACACTGTCCCCTGCCAACACTTTACAGTCTCCAATCTCCTTCAGGCTGCATCTCCTGTATAGAACATAGTCCACCTGTGTGCACCTTCCTCCACTCTTATACATCACCCTATGCTCCTCCTTCTTCTAAAAATAAGTGTTCACCACTGCCATTTCCACCCTTTTAGCAAAATCTACCACCATCTGCCACATCGGCAGCATCATGAATAATAACCATAACCATTTGTGGCAGAGGGCGCATATATTGTATATTATAAATATTATAACGCATGGCCTCTTAGGACTTCCGTCCTACGAATGTCAGGAAAGAGTTTACAACGAAATCAGTAATGCTGCATTTTTCTAGTCATATAAGTTTAAAATGCATATTTTGCTTGTAATTTAGTTTAATAAGGTCTACTAAAAGATTCCAACTTTTTTCCCCCCTCATATTTCAATATAATATTGATAGCGTCTGGACAGTGGAAAATATCGTGATATGAATTTTAGCTCATACCGCCCACCCCTATTATTTTTTTTTTTTACACAGAAATAGGTTTTTTATTACTGTCTGTGTTTGATCAGAAGACGTGGCTCCGTTTGGAAGAATGATATCAGGCAGTAACAGTGTAATAACTATTTTAGACAAAGTTTATGACAGAGCTGAATCAAACACAGAGATCTTGGATATACTATCTAATCAATTTCGTTTCACTTGTGCTGTTACACTTCCTGTCTCAGGGCTTGTGAGAGAGAGAGAGAGAGAGAGAGAGAGAGAGAGAGAGAGAGAGAGAGAGAGAGAGAGAGAGAGAGAGAGAGAGAGAGAGAGAGAGAGAGAGAGAGAGAGAGAGAGAGAGAGAGAGAGAGAGAGAGAGAGAGAGAAAGAGAGAGAGATAGAGAATGTGTGTGTGTGTGTGTGTGTGTGTGTGTGTGTGTTTGTGTGTGTGTGTGTGTGTGTGTGTGTGTGTGTGTGTGTGTGTGTGTGTGGTGATAAAGATGTAGGCAGAATCTAACAGATTTACAGATCTAAGTGGGTGGTGGATGCTGAGGCAGACTAATAGCTTGGGACTGGTCCAGGATGGAGGGATGGACAAATACACAAGAACACACACACACACACACACACACACATACACACATACACACACACACACACACACACACACACAGGCAAAAAACTATTTCAGTGTGTAATAAAATACATAGCAAAGCATCTCAGTATGTACATAAAACATAGCATTGATTGGACAAGTGGAACAACGAGCACTAGAGCACTCAGGCCACTTGAACGAAACGAAACACAGAACAGGTGAACACAAATGAATAACAAACCAATGTCGGGCAGAGAGCAAATACTAGAACACAAACCAAAAAATGAGCATGTGGTGGGTTGTCATGGATACAGCAACAAAAAAGGGGGGAATCAAAATGCTTGTATATGCTCGGGCATATATTTTAGTAGCCCCCCTTTAACTGTGTGTGAGTGTATGCAAACATGCTTAGTTCTTTTTGGGGAATCAAAAGAACTAAATTTCCCTAAAAAAAACCCCTGCTTAACAATGCCAGGTTTAGAATGAATAAGCCACAGTTGCAGATATACACAAAGCGCAATATCAATGGCTAATCAACGGCTTTGAATTTCTAGATATGGATGGGAACTATGGGGGTGGACTGCTGGACATGGTTAAAGGAGGTGCTGGAAAGTTCTTCAGCAACTTCAAGGACAACCTGAAGGACACCATCAAGGACACTTCCACGAAGGTTATGAATCAAGTGGCCACGTAAGTCTTCACTGTTTGTGTGGTTAATGACGTCATGCATTTTAGGATATTTTAGCTTCGAATATATGCCAAGAGGGTACGAATTGACCAAAGGCAGAGATTTCAATAATAAAATTAACCCAAACAAATATCCAGAGCAACACATAAATGATTTACGAAACAAAATAAATGTTTTGCAGTGAATTTAAACAGTTTTTATATATATATATATATATATATATATATATATATATATATATATATATATATATATATATATATATACAGTGAGGAAAATAAGTATTTGAACACCCTGCTATTTTGCAAGTTCTCCCGCTTAGAAATCATGGAGGGGCCTGAAATTGTCATCGTAGGTGCATGTCCACTGTAAGAGACATAATCTAAAAATACAAATCCAGAAATCACAATATATGATTTTTAAACTATTTATTTGTATGATACAGCTGCAAATAAGTATTTGAACACCTGTCTATCAGCTAGAATTCTGACCCTCAAAGACCTGTTATTCTGCCTTTAAAATGTCCACCTCCACTACATTTATTATCCTAAATTAGATGCACCTGTTTGAGGTCGTTAGCTGCATAAAGACACCTGTCCACCCCATACAATCAGTAAGAATCCAACTACTAACATGGCCAAGACCAAAGAGCTGTCCAAAGACACTAGAGACAAAATTGTACACCTCCACAAGGCTGGAAAGGGCTACGGGGAAATTGCCAAGCAGCTTGGTGAAACAAGGTCCACTGTTGGAGCAATCATTAGAAAATGGAAGAAGCTAAACATGACTGTCAATCTCCCCCGGATTGGGGCTCCATGCAAGATCTCACCTCGTGGGGTCTCAATGATCCTAAGGAGGGTAAGAAATCAGCCCAGATCTACACGGGAGGAGCTGGTCAATGACCTGAAAAGAGCTGGGACCACCGTTTCCAAGGTTACTGTTGGTAATACACTAAGACGTCATGGTTTGAAATCATGCATGGCATGGAAGGTTCCCCTGCTTAAACCAGCACATGTCCAGGCACGTTTTAAGTTTGCCAATGACCATTTGGATGATCCAGAGGAGTCATGGGAGAAAGTCATGTGGTCAGATGAGACCAAAATAGAACTTTTGGGTCATAATTCCACTAAACGTGTTTGGAGGAAGAAGAATGATGAGTACCATCCCAAGAACACCATCCCTATTGTGAAGCATGGGGGTGGTAGCATCATGCTTTGGGGGTGTTTTTCTGCACATGGGACAGGGCGACTGCACTGTATTAACTAGAGGATGACCGGGGCCATGTATTGCGAGATTTTGGGGAACAAGCTCGAGGCTGGGTCTTCCAACATGACAATGACCCGAAGCACACAGCCAGGATAACCAAGGTGGCTCTGTAAAAAGCATATCAAGGTTCTGGCGTGGCCTAGCCAGTCTCCAGACCTAAACCCAATAGAGAATCTTTGGAGGGAGCTCAAACTCCGTGTTTCTCAGCGACAGGCCAGAAACCTGACTGATCTAGAGAAGATCTGTGTGGAGGAGTGGGCCAAAATCCCTCCTGCAGTGTGTGCAAACCTGGTGAAAAACTACAGGAAACGTTTGACCTCTGTAATTGCAAACAAAGGCTACTGTACCAAACATTAACATTGACTTTCTCAGGTGTTCAAATACTTATTTGCAGCTGTATCATACAAATAAATAGTTAAAAAATCATATTATGATTTCTGGATTTTTTTTTTTAGATTATGTCTCTCACAGTGGACATGCACCTACGATGACAATTTCAGACCCCTCCATGATTTCTAAGTAGAAGAACTTGCAAAATAGCAGGGTGATCAAATACTTATTTTCCTCACTGTATATATAAAGAATATAAAGGATGGTCCACATGGACAAACTGAAAAAAGACTCAATAATGTTATTTTCTCCAGCAGTGCCCTCGAATATTACTCAGAAAGGTATAGATCACTTCATGAACAAAACTATAGATTTCTGACATGTTTAAGCTTATAATGTTATTTATTGATTGTTGTTTTTTATGTATGGATTTTTTCGCTTGGTTTTTTTTTTTTTTTTTTATGTGCCAAAAATTCTGGAGGTATACTTACTATCTGGATAAAAAGGGTTTTTTTTGACTGGGGTGACCAAATGTGATTGAAAAGTATATAATTTCAGCTATTTTAAGGCTGTTTCTTTGTGTACTGTGGATAGAATTTAAAATACTACTACTACAAATAATAATTAAAATAGATTTTTTCCAAATTCTTAGTATTGATGCCTTTATATTTAAAGCTTGTTACATTTCCATGTGTGACATTTGAAAGATGCCCCTTATTCAGAGCAACATAAAATGTACACGTGTTCATTTGTTTTGAACTTTATTTATTATTTGAAATTTATTTAGAGACGGAAAATGACAAGCAGCAGCTTCTAATTTGCCATTAACATCAAAGTATACAGAGAAAGAACTACGCAAGTATCACAATATCATTTGTCTTGAAGCTTATCTGTATTTCAATATTGACCCAATTACATACCAGTCCAAAAAAAAATACTGTATCTCTAGTTAAGGGCCTTGCTTAAGGGCCCAGACTTCACTCAGACAGAATGTAAGTGTTTAAGCCAATACGAGCACTATTTTGTGCAAAGTCTTTAACTTGAACTGCTCAAGTGTATAAATAAGATCATTGTAAGTTCTGGATAAGTGCCTTATACAGTAAATGTAAAAAAATATATATTCATTTAATATCCATGTCCAGTAAAATACTTGATATGATGCATTTTTTTTACCTCACTTGACCAAGGGTGCCAATAGTTCTGTAGATGACTGTACAAATGACCTCTTGATGTATAGAATAAAGTTTCTTAATCGGAATTGTTGCATATCTGATTTTTAAGACGACATCAGACGCCTAATCAATGTAATTTAAGTAGAGAGAGGAAATAAAAAAAATAAATAAAATCACAGTGTAAAAGGAGCTAGGAGGATGACGAGTCAGGCGTTATTTCTGCCGTTTTGATGCAGAAAATAGAAAAGGCGCATGAGCATGTTTGTTCGTCTTTCATCACAGTGCAGTCCTCTGTGCTTAAACAAGCAATGCAAATTCCTCGTTGCTGAATCAGCACTGTAGCACCACCGAAAATGAACCGCATAACACAAAAAAGCCCTGTCTGACACACTAAGTAGGCCAGTCGTGTCTGATGTTTGTCATTTGGATCGAAGCCCAAATCTGTTACATAAATGCAGTGATAGATCTCATTTATTATTCAAACTCGTTTGTCTCTCTTTAACTTGCACTCTTATTCATTATGAATAATCTGATTTTCTATATTAAGGTAGCCCAGTTTAGGCCATAATATGAAAAAAAAGAGGAAATATCTGTAACATACTAGTTTCCAATTTTTTTTACATTTTAATTTCAAAAAGATCTTTAAAAAAAAAAAAATCGCTTATATACATTGTGTCATGCATTGAGGCAGATGCAAATGCAGACTTATTCATATATAAAATGTAAATCACCACAAAACAAACCAAAGCACAAAGTAAGCAAACACATAACTTGAAATTCAGCTGACAATACAACTAGGAACAACAACCTTGAAAAAAAAAGGTTATATATGAGATTATGTAGAAATGCTAATTTATATATATATTTAAAACCAATTGACTAATCGAGTAAACCAATGACAATCACGATTAAATATTTTAATTGACTGACAGCCCTAATATATATATATATATATATATATATATATATATATATATATATATATATATATATATATATATATATATTATAATTTTTTTTTTTCATTGACTGACAGCCCTTAATTGACTTATCAGTCAATTACAATTTTTAATCGTGATTGTCATTGGTTTACTCGTGATTAATCACAACTTAATCGCACATTTTTATCTGTTTCAAATGTACCTTAAATGAACATTTAAAGTTTTTAATACTTTTGTCAACATGGGCATTGACAAAATATGGATGATTTGTGCAAATGTATGTTTATTATTAGTAAAACGATACAGAGCATGAAGAAGAAATATTCTTGTAAATGTTTTAAAATAATGTTGTATTAAATTTTGTAAATCATCAGGACACCAAACAGAACATTTGCTGTTTCCACACGGACGGTTATATTTGCCGGATGTGAGCATCATGAGGAATTTTGGTGCATGATTCAAGACTTCAGTAAAACAAATGTTTAGTGATTAAAAATGATATTTATTTATTATTATAAGTTTATCATTAATAAATGTGTGCTTTATTGAAGATTGTAATTTCGCCTCTTTCATATTCCTTTATTGATATCATTTTAATAAAAATGGTCAAACAGAATTACGCTGCTTTAATCGCGCGTCAGTCAAATTTGTGGCGTTGAAAAAATGTGCATTAATGCGTTATTAAAGTGTTAATTATGACAGCCTTAATATATGTTCTTTTGTCTGCAAAGGAGGAAAATAATGTGGTCCTGGATCTGTTTACGAAAAATCTCCAACAACTAATCTAACAGAAACCAAAATAAAATAAAATTCAAGGTCTAGCACACTAACTAAAAACAAAATCTAAATCTGAAGCTAACGGTAGGTAAAAAGTTCTCCCTAAAAGTTCAATATGCCACTTTACTGCCTCATTTGTAGTGTATTTCTGTAAATATGATATTGGATAATAAATTTGCAGGTAAGTAATACTGATGTGAATTAGAGGTTTTAATATTGGGATCTGCAAGGACTCATACATTTTAGAGCGATGTGTTCAGCTGTAACACATACGTGTCTATTTGACAATTGTATCGATTGTGGATGGTGTATACAGTCGAACCCACTTATCTCGACCTCGGTTAACTCGCCAACCCTATTAAGTCGACGTTTTTGAAGTGGAACCGCAAAATTCTCGCTTTGTCTAAGCATTTTTTTATTGGTTATGTCGATTTTTTTACGGCGCCGAACCCTAATATCTCGAGCACAAGGGGGGCAAATTTGACACTTAATGTCGGTTATGTCAGGAATCCCCCTGCCATGCCCCCTTCTGCGGCGGCATTCCCCGAAGCACCCTGCTTCTTCTCATGTGCGTGCCCCGCCCACATTGAGCTCGTCGCAGTCATGCTAATCACACACACCTGAGTCTCATTCACTCACTCATCCCATCTCCTAGTTAAGCCCCTCACCTCCACACACTCGCGGTCCGTTATTGTTTGGGCATGATCGTATGTGTTGGTTCATGGCGGTCTGTGTACCCGGATTACCCCGATCCTGCTGTTTTCCATGTTCACGCTGTCTGCACCACGTTTATCCGTTGCTGCCCAGCGCTGCGCTTTCCATAGCGCGGATCCGTGGATTCTCTACACGAACTGTCTCTGCTTTCACAGAACTTTGTGGACCACGCTCCCGGAGCGCACCGCTGGATATTACTGCTTCGCTACAAGTATTGGTGGATTATCTCTTGAGTATTCTCAATAAACTTTGTTTGCGTTTACTTCGCATTATACGCATTACAGGTTATCTCGATCCGCATGACCAATCAATCAAATCCTCCTTATACGCATTACAGGTTATCTCGATCCGCATGACCAATCAATCAAATCCTCCTTATACGCATTACAGGTTATCTCGATCCGCATGACCAATCAATCAAATCGCGGTAACGCTGTTGTGTAAAAAAACCTCCAAAAACACGTGCATGCACATTCTCATTTAATAACGCACATCATGTACATAAAGAAATTTCAAGCACGTTAATATTTTGCCGCCATATTGGTTTTCGTTTATCTCGATCATCGGTTATCTCAACGCTTTTTGGCGTCCCCCTAGGACATCGACATAACCGGGTTCCACTGTATTTGATAATAATTGGCTGGAATGTGTGCATTCTAACTGAATACAGAGGTATTAATATCTATTATTACCTCTGTATCTAATCTAATATCTATTAAAATTCATTCCAATAAATATATTTCCCTCACTTCTTTATCTCTGTGCTATTTAAATCAGCCGAAACTGTAGACCCGTAAATATAAATGAAAATGACGTGTGAATTTTGCCCATTCAGTCAATTTTGCACTGCAAACATAATTGATAGCTTTAACTTGTCAATGCTAGCAAGTGCCTATGATACAGTATAAGCAGGATAATCCACAGCTAGATGTGAGGTACACCTTTTTTATGTACTCTGTTTAGGCAAACAACTTTCACTTTGCTATAAGCATTTTATTCCACAGCTATTAAAATCATGTAACGTACACCTAGACTTGGATTATCCCCAGCATGCTCTGAGACTTGGTGGTCATGTGACGAGTTTGACCCAGGAAAAGCTTAGCTACATGCTAAACTAAAGGGCTTACACTAGAACAGTCGTGTTGTAGTTATCATAACTTGTTTACAGACGACTATTATTTGTATGTTGTTTTTTTTTTCCATGTCTGTACTTCTGTCACCCAAACCTCATGGCAGGTACTGCTGCGTGTGTGTGTGTGTGTGTGTGTGTGTGTGTGTGTGTGTGTGTGTGTGTGTGTGTGTGTGTGTGGGTCTTGTTACCACAGAGGATTAGAACAGCCGTCTGCTGATACACTCTATTATCTGATTAGAGGGATTGTAGACCAGTGTATACCAGTGACTGCTACATAACAGCACACCAGCTTCACTATAACCTATAAGGAGGCCAGTAATACACATGCAGTTTATTTACAGATATATGGCCTATTGTTTAATAGAACAAATAAAATATTTATTTATTAAAATCTGCTCTTAAAACTCATGATTCAGGTCTGGTACAGCTTGCATATGGTGTTTTACACTAGCGGTACTGTAATTGCTGTGTGGATGCAGCTAAGTGAATGTATGTGTATGTGCACGGTGCTTTGGGACAGACTGATGTGATATCCAGAGTAGACTCTCATCTCACTCCTGTTGTTTCCAGGATAAAACATTTACTGAAACTACTATAATCGCTAGAATGTGATGCTTAAAGGCTTTTGGTTATTTTTGGTAGCTGGGAAGCATGAACAAATTATAATTCCATTAGATGGATAAGTGATGGCTCCCAGTTGCATGTTTCGGTTGTCTAAAACCTATAGTAATTGTTATACTCAAATACATCACTGTTATATATCACTGTATACTGTTATGAGCTCTATAAGTATGAAATAGACCACTTCGGAAAATGCAATATAAGCAAATTTGCGGTGGTAATAATAACTTTTGGTAACTACCCCATTGTTAAATATTTTCTTATGTCAGCATGCTGCAAAGTGTAGTTTGCAGTTCAGTTTACTGATTTCTATTCATTAATTATCATTCCTGATAATCTAAGCTGAATAATAATTGAAATAAGTAAGTCCTTTATTTAGTCCTTTATTTAAGGACTAATAGTCCTTTATTTAACATTTATGATGGGGGTCGCAAGTGTCAATGCTTTGTAACGGTACATTTTCTGCAGTGGGGAAGTCTTCATCATAGAGGATTTTGCATTTTCTGGTAAAGGATCACCAGATAAGCAGGGGCGCCGCTAGGGTTTTTGGCCCCCCTGGCTAATTTGGCTGAACTTTTTGCTACATGTAACTACAATCATTATCAATAAGCATAATTATTGCGTAGAACTAAATTTTGAAGGGTTTATTAAATTAACTGAAATTATGCATACTGTATACAGTAAAGCAATTAGCACCATTGTATGGTCTCTCTCACACACAGACACAACTAAAACACTCTCTGGTTGTCTTTTTTGTCTGTTGTCTGTCTTTTTCCCCAAGTGCCAGGTGGCGTGTTTTTTTCTCACAGTAAAATCTTTCATTAGATCTTTGAATCTTTGTTTTACTAAATCGTGTTGAACAGAGAGCATGACGAGACCGTTTAGTCTTTCATGAAACATTTCTGATCTGAGGTAATTCTTCACAAGTTTAAGTTTACTGAAGACTCTTTCTCCACTTGCAACACTCACACGCAAAGTGCAAAATATGCGCAAGGCAATGCATTCTTTCCCGTCTTGCTCTCTTCTCTTTTTCAATTTTTCCTTTTGACAATGTATTCCCCTTAAATTAAATGGGAAATATCTTTTGTGGAGCCAAAGCCATTAGAAAACAAGGTCTCTTGATAAGAGAAATGTTTCCGATACTACATCAGGTGTTTGCTGGGCCAGGGAGAATAATAAAAAAAGATAGCCTGCCCTGGCTGGGCACCTAATCTATTTGGACACTCGTGGTAAAGCCCTTGTTTTGTCTCATCATTACTGCCAAAGCATGAAAATGAATAATGCTTCTGAATAATGTGTAATATGTTGTCTGACTTGATGTTAATTAGAAACCAGGATTGTCAAAACATAAAATGGAATGTCTGCCGTTTGTTCACTACAGTTACACCAAAGGAGAACTGGACATTGTCTACATCACCTCACGTATCATAGGTGAGCATTTAAACTCATCTAAACAACTAAACACCCATTAAACAAGCATTGTGTGTCTCCTGTTTTGCTTACTTTTGCCTGTCTTTATAAAGAGGATGCCATGGGGTGATAGGTCACGGAGAAGCCACTTACTCATTGGCCATGTAATAGTGTTGTGTTTGTTCTCTCTTACACATTTTGCTTAATTCATCCAGATTAATTTGTAGTCCTAATGTCAGTCCTCATAGCTATAAATCAACATTCCTGACCAGCTCCGAATAGAATCATTGGATTATTTTAAAAGCCATTACGGCCTCGGTTGTGTAAGATCTGAATGAACAAAGTAACCCGACCCGATCTGAACTGTGCTCAGTAAATTGTTTTTGAGTGCTTTGTAGCTAATAAACTCAGTGTTTGGTGGAAGCAAGATTATAATCTGATTTTCTAACTGTAAATGCCCATCTTCATGCCCTGCCAGTGATGTCATATCCTGCAGAGACTGTGGAGCTGGGATACAGGAACCACGTGGAGGATATCCGCTCTTTTCTGGACTCGCGGCACGCTGATCATTACACGGTTTTCAACCTGTCCCAGAGGAACTACCGTGGAGCCAAGTTTTCCAACAGGGTGAGACAAAGTGCGCAGAGTCCAACCCTTGAGGGAGTGTCTCTGTTTTTCCTTTTTTGTAAATTGAAGTGATATGGAAGTCTCTGTGGAGCTGTGCAAACTATGGCTGAGTAATGAAAGAATTTGGGAAAGCTTTTCCTTTTTTATTCCATGGTAGCTGAATGAGTCATTCCTAATGTGGGCCTGATTATTTTAAATAGCGCAGTAAAATGAGTCAATTTCGTGATAAGCCTATTGGCTTTCCTCAGAATTTTCAGTTCTTCTTTAATATGCTCTGTTACTCATGGAAGCAAAAGACTCACCATTCTCTGGAATTCACTATATTACTTCTTGTTTTTCTTATTACTAACCAACCCAGATGTTGGCTTCTGGTAATAGCATAGATGTGCAGTATGCCTACATGCATTTCACTGAATGAAAGTGGAAGTTAACCAGCTTTATTCTTGCTGAGGGTGAGAAGAGTTATAAAAAAAAAACCTTTCGCCTGTGTTCTTCACACACATACAGGGTTGAGTTTCACAAAAGCAAAGATTATCTCTGAATGGCTAAGTGAGCATTGACTACTCTCTCTTAATTACGCTGATCTTTAATTTGCGATGCTTTTGGAAAACCAAGGCCAGACCATTTTTTTGTTCTATGTTTCTGGGCAGATTAAAATCTTCAGAAGGCTGTTTATATAACAGTCACCAGTGTTTTTTCTGTTTTTTTACTTCAATGCTGAGAAAAGAGCCAGGGAAGAAAAAACACCACTTCCATTTGATATGGGCCGGTTCTACTTTTACTAGACATATCAATTGTCAATTCTTCTAGAGTCAAAATGTTGAACCATTCACATCTGTGCAAAATACATGTACTGTACATATATTGTACAATACAACAGAATACAAGTATAGCACCCAAACAGTTATATAACACCAAAGCCAGCTAGATTAAGTATATACATATTAAGTACAAATGTACAGTACATGCTAATCAGATTTAAGAAAACAGATATTTAAATTAGCAAATGAACACCAAAGCTCATAGCAAAGATTGTGGGCATATTGTCTTCTGGAATTTAGCTAAAAAAAAAAAAAAATGTAAGTGGTTTCAGTGATTTTAGTGAGTATCTTCAGGGAAATTTCACTGTGTTCATGTAGTTACAAAACCAAAAACTATGTCAGTATTTATGTGGAAAAAAATAATATCCTGTATTTATTCTAGTGTATTTCTGTGTACTGAGTGTACCTCATGTGCACAACTCGATGAACTCACAAGCTACTGAATCAAGGTTATGAAATATAGAAAGTGCTCAGGATGCAAGCTATTAGATTCCACTTTTGATCAAATATTTCGAATGAATTAAATAGTGTTATGTAAGGTTTTTTGTTGTTGTTAGTTCGCTGCACTCTCGTGTAAGGATAATCTCTCATCACGATAAACTCAGTTTAGGATTGTGTCATTTCTATGCAGCAAACATTTTGCCAACTTCAAAGGGATGATATTATTAATTCATTAGTAGTGTCATAACCCAAAATGACCTTGAAGTCACATTCTGTCTTTTTTTCCCCCATGTATTTATAATTGTTGATTTATATTAATATATATTTATTTGTATATTTTTCAACAAAAGCATACAAGGCAGCATCCAATTGCATCTGATGTCTGAATACTTGCATGTATCGACATTTAAACACTAGAAGCTACACTGTTAATTAGTGATCAATTAATTAATCATTGTTAATGTAACACAGAAAATGTAGCTGACACTTGGTCAGCAAGCCAAAATATTGTGTTACATATCATACATTGGGATAAACAGTCTTCTGTTATCCTGACATACTTTCTTTATCACACGCCCTCTACTATAAATACACTCTTAATGAATACACTATAAATAACCTGCCAGCATCTTAGAATGATGCTTGTTATGAATGAATGTCAGTAGACTTTTAAACATTGCTATGTAGTGAAATCTGAAAAGGCTTTAATAATGGGAACATTACTTACACACTCACTCCTGTGGCACACGTGCCTCATTTGGTGTGATCAGCTTAATAAAATAGTGTATTTGTTTATAGATAAATGTAACATGTACAATATTACGGTCTCGTCAAGCTTAACATTCTGCTTCACATCACCATCTTTTGCTTTAGCTGTGTCACTTCCTTCTCTCTTCAGGTGTCCGAATGCAACTGGCCATCCAGACAAGCCCCAAGTCTTCACAACCTGTTTGCTGTGTGTAAGAACATGCACAACTGGCTCAAGCAAAACCCCAAGAACGTCTGTGTGATTACATGCTCGGTAAGAGAAGAAGCACCATTTTCTTTTCATATTAGTTCTTACTGATGAACATTCTGAGTTACAGCTTTGATTCATTTTCTCCTGATAGCTTATATTTTATTAAAAAAAATTTTTTGTTTGTTTTTTACTTTTTACATTATGAGGTGCATTTTGTAATTTATTCCAATTATAGATGGGATTTTGTAGATGATGGTGTTTATTGAGTTAGATTGCATAGTTGACATCTGCATAAACATCTGTTTGTAAAGTACAATAATTGAGTCAGATTTCATAGTTGACATCTGCATAAACATCTGTGTGTAAAGTACATTAACTGAGTCAGATTCCATAGTTGACATCTGCATAAACATCTGTGTGTAAAGTACATTAACTGAGTCAGATTTCATAGTTGACATCTGCATAAACATCTGTTTGTAAAGTACATTAATTGAGTCAGATTTCATAGTTGACATCTGCATAAACATCTGTTTGTAAAGTACATTTATTGAGTCAGATTTCATAGTTGACATCTGCATAAACATCTGTTTCTAAAGTACATTAATAGAAGTCATGCGAAGCAGCATGTTGAAGTCAGTGAAATCTACATTGTTTTTGGATCTTACTGTATATTTCATATTTTATTACTGAATCTTAATGCCACTGTTCGGTGGACAGTAAAGTAATTTTTATGTCTCCATTGCACAAGTAAATTTTTTCTTCGTAACCTCGTTTTTTCCACTCATTTTTATGTGCAGTATTTTACTTTTTACTCCGCTACATTTCAGAATATCATGCTGTTCCTCACTGTACATCAGTTCAGTTAAATTGTAACCTGTCAATTCTGACCTTACGGTTCTTGCGAGAGTTTAAACGCAGTACATGTATTTTCACTGTGTGTCTAACAATTGAACTCTGTCTCCATAAAAAGGTACAGTATGATGTGCAGGAGAATGGAACACTGCATTGCAGATGGAAGAGCTTTTTTTAAACACATTGCAAACAAACCAAAAGCCTAAGCAATACTGTACTTATGAAAGAAACTCATGATGAACACATCTTGTGTTTTATGCATGCATTTGTATAAATCCATCACAATCTTGTAAACGCTTTCTGATTCAGGCATGAAAATTTTTCATTGGTTGAATGGATTTTTTCCAGAACTATTCTGGATGGCTATCTCCAAAATAGTATATAGCATTAAATAATTATGAAAGCTTTTGTGTTCATTTTCTCCATGTATGGCAAATTTTAGGACTTCCTGTAGTGAAGAATAATTCAATAAATGTGAAGAAGGCCATTGTGCAACAATATTTAAGACTAAGACATACACTTAACAAAGGCTTGGATTTACCTCAAAAACAATGCTGTTGCAGATTTAGAAAGTAACACAAGTCCATTTTACTTAATTTTAAAGGTAATTTTATTAAAAGGAAGTTTATATAGCACTTCTAACAAAGGACATTGTCTCAAAGCAGCTTTACAGAAATAAAGGGACTATAAAGTTGTATAAAAAGAGTATATGTTTAGTGCCATTAAGTTTGTTCCTTATAATATTAGTCGGTTTGTGCCTCTTAGTGGGCACATGTGCATTAATGGAGGTCATGGGCTGAGAATATCTGAAATTTGGGCTGAGAAAATCTAAAATTTGTATAAATATAAATATACAGTGGAACCCGGTTATCTCGCCCTCGGTTACCTCGACAACCCTATTAAGTTGACGTTTTTGAAGTGGAACCGCCAAATTCTCGCTTTTTTATCGGTTATGTCGAATTTTTTATGTCGCCGAACCCTGATATCTCGAGCACAAGGGGGGAAAAATTTGCCATTTAACATCGGTTATCTCGGTAATCCGCGGTGCGCTTTGGGAAGAAAAGAGCAGCCGTTGAGAGAGTGCCGGTGGGAAGACACGTACCGGGATACGCATGCGCGATAACAACGACCGCCGTGAACCAACATATACCAACAATAACGGACAGTGAGAGTGTGGAAGTGTAAATAGGAGCTGGTGATGATGATAAATGAGCACCAGATGTGCGCGATTGAAGCCGGGGGCTTCAGAGAAAGCGGCCAAGAAAACACCTGCCACGCTGAAGGGGGCCGAAGGGGGCGTGGCAGGTGGATTCCTGACAGATAAACATGTACTGTATGCATTTTTATAGCATGCCTTCATCAAACAAATCGCGGCAACGCTGTTGTGTAAAAAAAACCTTCAGAAACACGTGCATGCACATTCTCATTTATTAACGCACATCATGTACATAAAGAAATTTCAAGCACGTTAATATACTGCCGCCATTTTGATTTTCGTTTATCTCGAACATTGGTTACCTCGATGCTTTTTGGCGACCCCCTAGGACATCGACATAACCGGGTTCCACTGTATATCATTTTAAAAGAACAACACAACTTTTTGAAGATTGTATACAACCATTACCAGTAATATTCAGTTTTTAATATGTTCAATGTTGTAAAACATTTGTGTGATATGTCATTATAGTGTGTCTTTTTACATCTCAGGATGGCAGGGGTCCTTCTGGTGTGCTGGTCTGTGCCATGTTCTGCTTCTGCCACCTTTTCACTAACCCGGTTAATGCCATGCAACTGCTCAGCGCCAAGAAACCCGGACAAGGCCTGTGGCCCTCACACCGGAGGTAAAAATAGTTCAAAACCAGAAATTATTAACCAAAATATTTTGAATTTGATTGAATTAGACGACCAAAATTTAACAATAGCGGTAAATGTAAGTTTCAAATTAAGTGAAAGCCTTGATTACATTCAGTATATAATACAGCACAGTGAAGTGTTATTTCTTTTTTTAATATTCCAGCTTGTTAGAAAATTGAGGTCAGAGCACTGGGTAAGGCATGATATAACACTACTGGAACAGAGAGGATTAAAAGCCTTGTTTAAGGGCCCAACAGTGGCAGCTTGGCAGAGCTGGGGCTTGAAATCCCAACCCAGAGCATTAACCATGTAATAATAACTAAAAAAGGATTATCATTAATATAATAATAGCCAGAAGTACCTAAGGTACTGTTCATTTCCTGCTTGAAAAATTTATTATGAATGATGGAAATCCCCTTCACAGAAGTGGGTATCATAAACATGGTGGTTTGCCCTTCCAGATCTTCATGCTGTAATGCCAGATATTCTTTTTATTGCAAAATCACCAAAAAAGTTTAACTAAATTGTTCGCACAAATGACCACATGGTGGTTTTACTTACGTATCATTAAATAACTTGACTTATAATTTTTTCAGGCATTAGCAAAAAAAAAAAAAAAAAAAGCTAGCTAGCACTGAAATGAATGGGAGCACCACAGAGGCTAGTAACACCACAAATTGTCTGGCTAGCATTGCACAGGGTAATAGAAAAGTAGTTACTGGCACAGTTATATACCAGTGAGTGTAAAAACAAATGATTTAGCCACTCATTACCCATTACGAAGGAAGTTACTGACCAGTTTATAATGGATAATGTTCTTGCTAGTTAAGTTGCTCAAGCCAAGCTAGCACTTAGCTAATGTTTTTTAGCTGGAAGGTGTATGAGTAGCACGGCAACCAATTGCTGAATTGGATCATATTAAGTCTATATGTAAGACTTAAAAATACATTATTTTGTTAACAAAAGCACTGAATTTTATCTTCCAATAGTAGATATATTTTTTTTTCAATTCAGGGAAATGTTGAGTTGTTTGCTTTTTTGTGTACCATTTACTGGTCCTATTGATTTATCACTTGCCAGATTGATATACTTCTGTGTGTGTGTGTTTGGTCAGGTACATAGGCTACGTGTGTAGCATGGTTTCAGAGAAGCCCATATTGCCCCACTCCAAACCGCTGGTAATCAAAACCGTCACAGTGAATCCCATACCCTGCTTCAACAAACAGCGCAGTGGCTGTCGACCTTTTTGTGACGTTCTGATTGGCGAGACAAAGATCTTCTCCACAGCACAGGAGTATGAGAGGATGAGGTTCGTCAGACAAATCCCTTTGGCTCCATGCAGAACAAGGCAAAGTGTAGAGGCATCTTTAGCTTTACGCATGCTATTAAAAATGCATTGGATCTGTGATAACTGTCATTAAATCATAATGATCATAATTACATCTCATGCTGATACTTTACATACATATACATGTGCCTTTGATAGATCAGGTTTCCAATTCTCTTTCAAGATAAGTGTCCTGAACATAGCATTTATCCTGCATATTTAATTAGCGTTAGTAGATCTGTTGAGTCGTATATAATTAAGTGTTGGTTAGACATTTTTTTTTTTTGCTTTAATTATGTGACATTCTATTTATAATGTTTCTACTCATTTTATACACACAGCTGAGGTATTTATAATGGAATCATTTGTCAATGGTTGCAGAATTTCAATGGTGGTTGATGAAGTTGTCAGTAGTTTTAATAATCAGATGTTTTGTATTGTCAGATGTATAACACCTTTTAAGCTTTGCCTGAAATAACATAAATCAACATTTTACCTTGTGTCTGTGCTAAACTGGGTTGCAAATATTTTAACGTCTTTGGTTCAAGCACTACAAAAAGAGAAATATTTCGATTTGATAGTGTTACATGAATGTTCCCTGTGTTCTCTTCCACCCAGGGAGTACAGGGTACACGAGGGAAAGGTAGTCTTCAAGCTGGGAGTGAGTGTCCAAGGTGACGTTGTGATCTCAGCCTACCACATGCGCTCCCATGCACTACAAGCCAAGGTGAGGACTAACAGAGGAAAACGCTGGTTGCACACGTTGCATGAACAATTTTGTGTTTAAGTGCTTATCATTGCACACCTTAACAATGATAGACCTGTAATGGATGGGCATTCGGTGCCACCCAGATGAGGATGGGTTCCTTTTTGAATCTGGTTTTTCTCAAGATTTCTTCCTCGTAGCATCTCAGGGTTTTTTTTCCTTGCCATAGATGCCACTGGCGCACTCATTAGAGATAAACGTACAATTATAAAAAACAAACCTATAGACCATTTCAACGGTCATCCATACATGTAAGGAAGTGACATCTTGGGTTCTTAGACGTTTCCAGGTTAGGTGGGTCATTCATGAACGATTCGATTAGTGATGGAAAGATCGGATCATTATAGTGATGGTTCTTTGAATCTCGTTTATCGAAATGAACCAATTTTTTTTTGTCATTTATTTCGGTCTTTTGATCAGAAACTAAATAAAATGGTACATTTTCAATAAGCAGATCCATCAACAGGTCTAAATAAACGAACTTTGACTATAGTTCCAATAATGGAAATATAACAATGCAGCTAAGGACAAATTATGATAAACAGAATGTGTATCTTCACCTCTCATATCTTTTGCTCCTTTTTTTTTCACGCACACTGTTCCAACAAGGATCACTTGTAATAATTATACTGTATATGCAATAAGCTGTGATGGAACATCATAACTATTATGATTAATTGATTGTAATAATTATTTGTGTAACCGCGCGAGCTTCACTGTTTTTAACTCCCCCTCTTTCTCACACACACACACACACACACACACACACACACACACACACACACACACACTCACACACACACACACACACACACAAAACTGCCGCCCAGACACAATCCGTGATTCAAAGCTGAATACATTATTTAAAACTTCAAATTTCAGTCCCTACAATTGAATAGAGTTCAGTTAGCGATGTGATTTATTATAATAGACATACAGACCCGGCCACGCACGTGCACCGCGCAACTCACAACCCCCACGGTTACCATAGCAACGAACCAAACAGAGGCCAGCGTTTGACTTGCACCAGGTCTCACCAAGCATAAGCTAAACATCATCCACAATATACGATCAAATAATACCGACTTCGTTACACGCTTCTCTCACGTACACCCGCTCGGTCTCAAACAGATAAAAATACATGCCTGGATATGGTACGTTTGTAAACGATTAACGTTCTGAGTGAAAAGTTGTCACCTCAATGGTCTGATTTAAGGTGTCCGGTTATTCCATGTTAATTTATTTTTTCGCTTTTATAAATATCTTAACTGTTTTATCTAGACTTAAAATGTAGTAATTTTGTTTGAGAGTTCAGTGTTTTAAAATCACGCTTCCGGAATGTTTAAGCACCAGACATGCGCAGTATCATCGCCTGTATTGTTTGCATCCTTGAAATGGTCTATGGTCACTAAATTTATACACTTTTTTATGCTCCTTTGTTTTTACTGCTTTGTCTCTGTAAATCTGTTTTGAGACAGTGCCCATTGTTAAAAAAAAACTAAATTGAAAAGAGATGAGCTGCTTTGCACTATTAACTTTATTAAGTAATTTGATGATACAAATGCTCTGGTTTTTACAATATGTCTGATGAAATGCTTGATTCGTTGCAGGTGACCAACACACAGATATTCCAGATTCAGTTTCATACAGGCTTCATTGCCCCCGGCACAACAGTCTTAAAGTTTATGAAGTAAGCTTTAACACTTCTCTGTCTAATTTAATCCAAGACACAAGGTGTAAATCTTCTCAAACTGGGATTATGTTTGGCCTGTCTGGCACCATGTCCTTTTCTTAATTAGTATATATTCACTTTGCAGACACTTTTATCTCAAGTGGCTTAAATTGAATATGCTGAGAACCTCTAAGCCACCACTCGTGCACTCACGAATGCTTCACTACTTCACACTCTATTTATGCCCATTCTAAAAAGCGTGTGTGTGTGTGTTCAGGTCAGAGCTAGATGCGTGCGATTCTCCAGACAAGTATCCTCAGCTGTTTCAAGTGCTACTGGAAATCGAGGTGGAGAACATGGAGAAGCAGAAAGATCTCACGCCACCCTGGGAACAGTTTCCAACTAAAGACCTGAGCCCAAACGTGCTGTTTTCCTGCCACCAGGAACACAAGGATGCGCTCGCTGTTACAGGTGACATACAGAAATAAAACTGGGACTACACAGCTGTATACTGTATAGTCATTAAAATTTGACTGTACCATAGTGTGTGTTTGGCATTGTACTAAGTCTGTAATTCTGGAGCCTCCTAGCAATTTCCCAATTAGATTTTTTTGTTATGTTGTTCAGATCCAGCTCAGGTCCAAGGGGCCCCGGGTGGGCGTGTAGGCCCGAATGAGGAGAGCGAGCCCTCGGATGATGATATGCTCTCGCTGTCCAGTCAACAGAGCGGCGGCAGCGGCGAGAAAGCCAAAGGGGCCAGTAAAGTCGAGCCTCAGTCTGCTGCTCCCCCTCCACCCGCTGTGGATGTTGACCTCCTGGGACTGGATGGAGGTGACATTCCTCCTCCTCCAACATCCCCACAGCCTCCTACCACAACTACCACCGACCTGCTGGGAGATCTGTTTGGAGGCTCTCAGCTATCCAGTGGCCCCACATCTGCCCAATCTACTCCAAAAAGGACGACATCCTCGAGCTCACCTTGCCCCTCGCCTAGACCTGCAGACAGTAAGCACAATCTCAGGGTGGCATTTTACTAAACATTGATCATTATAGTAAGTAAAAGGCAACTGGAAAGTAGATCATGTTGTTTCATTTAGTTTTAGGAAGTCCTTTAATTAATATATAATTTGGAAATAATTCATATCTATATATACTAGGGGTGTAACGGTACACAAACTTCACGGTTCGGTACGTACCTCGGTTTTCAAGTCACAGTTCGGTTCAATTTAATTAACGCAGTTTATTATAATTTACATTTGTGAACATACTTTTTTTTATTACACTGATTAAATTAAATAATCAATTAAATTTCCATTTAAGATATGATCGATTCAACTGTTCTACTTGTTTTAGAATACTTTAACAAATGCCTTTATTCCATCCTTCATGCATTCACTCCCTCGATATGTGGAATTGTCAGGGGTTTTTTCCATTTAAAAGAAATTCTTGAAGCTGGACATAACTTCTTCTTTCGGCTTCTCCTATTAGGGGTCGCCACAGTGGATCATCCGTCTCCATACCTCCTGTCCTCTACATCTGCCTTTTTCAACCCAACTACCTGCATGTCTTCCCTCACCACATCCATAAACCTCCTCCTTAGTCTTCCTCTTTTCCTCTTTCCTGGTGGCTCCATCCTCAGCATTCTCCTACCGATATACCCCATGTCCCTCCTCTGCATATGTCCAAACCATCTTAATCTGGCTTCTCTTACTTTGTCCCCAAAACGTCCTACATGCGCTGTCCCTCTTATAAACTCGTTTCTAATCCTGTCTATCGTCGTCACTCCCAACGAAAACCTCAACATCTTCAGCTCTGCTACCTCCAGCTCCACCTCCTGTCTTTTACTCAATGCCACTGTCTCTAAACCAAACAACATCGCAGGTCTCACCACAGTCCTATAAACTTTTCCTTTCACTCTCGCAGATTCTCTTCTATCACAAATCACTCCTGCCACTCTTCACCACCCACTCCACTCTGCCTGAAGCTGGACATACCAAGCTAAAGAATTGATAGTGCTAGCGTTAGCCGCTAACCAGAAAGTGGCTAGCGGCTAACACTGGCACAATGGATTTAAGATTCTTTTTATTTCACTTCAAGTTGTATCCTGCATGTAACCAGGTTTGTGACAAATAAAAAATCTTGAATCCATATCGCTAGCCACTTCCTGGTTAGCGGCTAACACTGTTGATTCTTTAGAGTTTGCATGCATGCGCAAAACAATACTTATTTCCGGCACAGAGTGAGCAGCCACAGTGTCACTGTGCTAACTCGAAAAACTTGCGGTCCGCCACTTAATACGTTCCCGAGCAAACTCGGATAACTAGAAACTATGTATCGCACGTTAAAAGGATTGCATTTGGTACAAGTGTGTACCGAACTGAAATCCCTGTACCGAAAGATTTCGGTACGAATACCGATACCATTACACCCCTAAAATATAATGACTCAACAGACGTGTTTGTAGCCGGGACTTTGATTAATTACTTTTGCACTAGCATTACAAAGTTAATGTAATTACCCCAGTCCCAATTTAATGCTGTCACACAGACACCGGATCTCTTTTTTAGCAGCTATTTAGTTTATTAAATATAAAATGAGCACAAAGCTCACAAAGAAAATACCAAAATGACAACCAAATGTTGCATGTCTATGATTATTTGGTCAATATGTAGATTTGTAGTGAGTTTCATATCTATCACGTATCATTATTCTTGTAGCTTCATTACTAATGAACCAAACACTGAAATCCCAAAATGTATTTAGCAGGGTGACCATGTTTGGAAGATCAGGTCACTTTGAACACTAACATCAAGCCAAAATGGTGTTTGTGACTAAATTTCCTTTCTTTAATTCCTTTCTGGAGGTTTTGACCCGTTCGGGTCGGCGCCATCTGCCACAAAGCCTCAAGACTTTATAGGGGCCTTCCTGGGACCAGGTAATGTAGGGCAACCAGAGCCCTTACTGCATGCTGCATGCTTTTCATCTCATACTATGCAGAACATCAGCTTGGGCATGCGAATATATGCCCATGCGTGTGTCTTGCTTCCATTACATGCTCAGTGATTTTAGGGCAGTCTTGTGGATGCATTTTACTGAGTAGATTTTGTCCTGATTGAGGAGATGATCATGTCTCAGGCATTATGTGATCTGTTGAAGATTACTATATACAGTATATATGTGCTTGAGACGGGTTAAAAGGTCTCTCATTATTAGTTTGACATGATAAATCACCATCAGAAAACGTTATCGATCACATAGTGATTCGTTGCAGTTGCTCACAGTAAAAGATTAAAATAAGGAAAAATTTAATAAATGAAGATACATATTAAGTTATATATTAAGTGAAGTGAAATGGGTAGCAGCATGAAAAGTTCAGACTACAATAATAGCTATAAAAGTTATTGCACAAGTAACTAATTATTATTATGCATTGAGATTATTGCACATAATTGCCCAAGATATTAACAATATATACGTAAGTGTTGCATGAAAATCTATAAATATAACTACTGTTATATATCTAAATTATCTATATTGTGTTTAACACTCAGTTCTATAGTTTGATGGCCACAGGCAGATATAATCCCCTGTGGTGCTCTGTGGTGCATCGTGGTTCTATGACTATGTCACTGAACATACTCCTCAGACTGACCAGTGTTTTATGTAGTGTGTGGGACGAGTTTTCAAAGATGGAATGCACTTTGGACAGGATCCTCCTATCAGACACTATAGTCAGAGAGTCCAGTTCCTCCCCAACAACATCACTGGCCTTACGGATCAGGTTGTTGAGTCTGTTAGTGTCTGCCATTCTCAGCCTGCTTCCCTGAGAGAGCACTGGCCGCAACAGTCTCATAAAACATCATCAGCATCGTCCTGCAGATGTTGAAGAACCTCAGCCCCTTTAAAAAAGGAGAGGCGGCTCAGTCTAGTTTATTGTCTATGTAAACCCCCCAGGTATTTGTAATCCTCCACCATCTCCACACCGATGCCTCGAATAAACACATAAAATAAAATTTTGTAAAGCATCTCCCAGGGTGTGCATTACCAATTTACTTAACAGCAATCACATTAACCTCATCTCAGAGTCAATGATCATTACTTTATTAAAAGCCCGGAGCTCTAACTTGTGTTAATCCTTGCCAGGCTGCAGCTCACCCGTGCCCCCCACTACACCCACCGTAAACATCTCGCAACAGAGCGATATGGGAGGAGGATGGGATTGGGACAGACCAGCTCCCCCTGGCAAGTAAAATTCCACACCACATACACCAGAGCAGGACATCTACTGGAGACCTTATGAATTACACCTAGAGATGAGATGCCTTTAACAAACTAGCATGCTAATCACTTGAATAATGGTTTATGATCACATGATAATTTAATTAGAGGTAGCTAAATTCCTAGCTCTTTAATTAATTAGATGCATTCTTAGCCTAACATTACTGTAGCTAGCTGTGTTAGCTGAATTGGACAGCTACTAGTCTACTGCTGGAGGAATTGCATTAGCAAAACTACTTATATGATTGGATTATTTGGAGTTCAAAAGAACATTAGACGGGTTTCCACACGGAAATTTCTGAATTCACTGAAAGCAAAGATTGTATTTTTTTTTTTCATGCATATTAAATGTGCAGATGTGTTATAAAAACTTAGCATTATTTGGTGCTTGTGTGAATGTAATACAACGTAAACAAAGGTTTTATGATGTTTATAATGTTTATTTGACAACTCCTTGTGTTAGCAGGTGGTAGTTTTGCTGTAGGCAGTAAATCAGCGGGTACGAGTCCCACTAGCTCTCTACACAACACTCCCACACACCAGGCCAAACCGAACACCCTGGATCCTTTTGCTGACCTCGGCAACCTGGGAGCCAGTTTGGGAGGTAAAATTGAATGATTATAAGACGTCATTTTTTAAAAGTTAAGTATGTGACAACAATATGTACAGAGCGAAATGTTTATTCTCTACCAGTATAAATGACCCTGTAAGAAAACAATAAGCTTCTTAATACTCAGTAATGCTCTCAAGATACATTCGTTGCCATTAACAATTTGACAACACAACATTTTTTTTTTATGTTTTTTCCTGTATCCCTCTTCCAACAGGAGGATCAGGATTCTCCAGTAAGCCCACCACTCCAACTGGAACAGGAGGAGGATTTCCTCCTATTAGTTCCCCACAGAGACCCAATGCCTCCCCCCAACACACCACAGCAGGCTGGCAGTCCGGCACGGCATTTCCCTTATGGCAGGCTGGAGGTCCGGGCCAGTGGCAGCCACAGGCCCAAGCCAAAGCCCCCGGACCTTCTATGACACACGGCTCTCCTCAGAATAGGCCCAACTACAATGTCAGCTTCTCCGGCATAGGTGGAACAGCGCCAGCCGGGAAAGCACAGCCTAGCATCGGTCAGTGATTCAATATGTGCTCGTGTTTCATGTCCCATTTCAAACGCACTGTTTGGAGTACACTATTGTTTCTCTAATGTAGTTATTTAACTACGACTTTCACTGTCTATGTATGGCAGACAATCCACATAATTGAAAGACAGAAAATACGCTGTAATTTAACAAAGAGTAAACTAGAAGCTTTCTATAAAATAATATTCAGTTATCATTTGTGGAAGTAGTCATGCATGTCATAATGTTTGTAATTTCCCAGACAGAGGACCTAAAAATGTGGGTATAAAGAGAGGCTGTTTATATCTATGCTAATTGTGTATGTTCTACAAGTTTTTCAATAAAAAAACAAATAAAAATTGCTTCAGTCTACAAGGAATAAACCGTTATAGTGCTGTTATAGAAAAAATTTATGAGCTGTTGTAGTGGATATTGACTATTTTTCTATGAAAGCACACCCTTATGCTTATGCATCGAACACAATTTGCTTTTGGCAATATAGACAAAAATGACAACACAGTTCCTTCAGATGACTGAAATCCTCCTAATCCTCCTACTGTGTATGCGTGTAGATCACGGATTATTATTGTGTTTTTCTTATATTTCGTAAGAAATTGAACATGGATGTAATAAAGTTTTAAAAGTGTACTTTAATTTTAGATTCGAAAAGCATCTGTAGTAGGAAACTGTCAATTCTGGGTGTGTTTTAATGTGTTTGTATGAACTTTAGCAGTTACAATTTATCTTCTGAAGATTATTTTTTTCAACTTCAATTAAAATGCCCTGAAACACGTTTAGAAGAATAATAATCCGGGGAACGTTCATAATGTCAGGTCGAGTCTATAGTCTTACGCAACTTATTTTTTAAATTTTTCTCAGGTACCAAACCGAGGGTTGCTCATGCTGATTTTGATGACTTGCTTTCTGGCCAAGGCTTTATAGGCAGTAAGGAAAAGAAGGGCAGAAAGACTATAGCAGAGATGAGGAAAGAGGAGATGGCAAAGGAGATGGACCCAGAAAAAATCAAGGTAAGCTTTTTTTTTTTGTTGATGACAACAGGGAATAGTTTGCTTACATACAACCAAATAATCAATTGTGCCTGAAGTTATACCATTACAAATTCCTGTAATCCTGTAATCCTCAAACCAATATTTAACCTACATGTCTCTTTAGATTATTGTTTCCTGTTAACGATTCCATTTTAATCATGGATTAGTTCTAATTACTGAAGGCTTTGGCACATAAGCCCAGGTGTTTAATCAAAGCAGATTTAGCCATTAAAGAGCTCCTGTGCTGTGTGTTTGCTGTAGATCCTGGACTGGATCGAGGGGAAGGAGCGTAACATTCGCGCTCTGCTCTCCACCATGCACACGGTGCTGTGGGAGGGAGAGAGTCGCTGGAAACCCATTAACATGGCTGACCTGGTTACTCCTGAACAGGTGAAGAAGGTCTACCGCAGGGCTGTGCTGGTCGTCCACCCCGACAAGGTGACAGAAGCGTGTTTGTTCTTAAAGCCTTCCTAGGCCAGAAACAATGACAAAAAGTTAATACAGGTGGTCCCCAAGTTACCATGGTGCAATGTACGATTTTCAGATCTTGCGATGCCGATAGCGATACGACAAGATTGTAAAATATTTGAATGTTTGCACAGCAGGCAAACGTAGCAGCGTATGTGCGGTAAGATACGTTGGGACACTGTCAGGATGTACGAATCTCACGCCTTGTGAAATGCTAATAAACTCTTTTTTTTAAGCTATGGTATGCATGTGCATGTTTAACTAAGAATTTAGGGCTTGGCTTAGGTCAGTTGCTAACAACGTATTTGTGTGTTTTAAAGGTCATGATATAGGTCTTTAATTTCGTTCTAAATGGTAGAGAAATGGTCTTAAAATGTCGTACATTTGTCTTGGTGAAACTTGCGGAAACCCTGTGCCCCATACCGATCACCTTTGTTTAAGACTCCTGAGCAGGCTCGGCCATGATATTTTCAAGTGACGGTGCGGGAATCGGACTGGCAGTATTCGGGGACTAGCTGTATATTAAATACTGGCAGAAGTATGAAGAAACATGACAATTTATATGTGCTGTATAAGTGCACGATTTTAGATTTCTTCCCTTTTTGCTGTTTTGCATTCTTCTTGAAAGGCTTTTCTCTAGACTCTCCAGGCTGCAAGGATTTGTGTTCAAATTGTGTAATTTCAAATGTATAAATGGTGAATAATTTTTTGTTTTCTCTCCAGGCAACTGGACAGCCCTATGAACAATACGCCAAGATGATTTTCATGGAACTAAACGATGCGTGGTCAGAGTTTGAAAGCCAAGGACAAAAAGCTCTTTACTGAGACTCGCTGCACTGAGCCACTCCCGATCAGAAAGGCACGAGACGACGGGCACGTTCATCAGAACCCCCCTTCGATGTTCTCCTCTTTCTCCTACATCCTGCTCCGTACACTGCACACACTACAGCGTTCGTCTGCATAGTGTGGCTCTGTGTGTCTGTAACGACGTACCTAAATGGTCTAAGAGCTAGAATTCATACCGTTTCTCCCATTGAATACAGTATTTTACATTATTTTCTTTGGGTAGTTGGCTAGTGCAGCACCCAACCGACTTGCCACACATTAAACAAATCGAAGTTGCATATAATGGTGTAGACCATGTGCAGGTCTGAGATGACAATAAAGCGTGGCCTTATCGATACTTGAGAGATGAGAACAGAGGTCAAAAGTTGGAACATAAGGAAAACACTGACAGCATACAGGAAAAAATACTACCGTTTCACACGTCCACACTTTGTGGACTGATAGTAGGGTTTTGAAACCGAAGCGCGGGGATGAAAAGCACAGAAATCAAAAGAGACTAGACGAGTTTTGTACATGCAGCTAGATATACCGACATGTTTAACTATGTAAAGGTCTAGGAGTTGAATTTTTTTTTTTCCACTGACTACTGGTGCACCTACTGGTGTGTATGAAATGTGCTGCACTGCATTTTATGTTGTATTGTTTACAGAAGTAGTCTTGAGACACAAAAAAAAAACGTTTTATTTACAGCATAGAGTCGAAACCAAGAATTAGCTACTAAAACTATTCCTACTGAAATAACGGAATAAACGTATCGTATCGCGGCGTGCGCTCGATTCATCGTGACAGGCGACTAGTAAAACTTTAACACTGGATAAACTACATTTATTAACGTTAAATAGAAATGGGGTAGTACAGACGTTAGGGTGCTTGACTGAAAAATCACTTTAACATTAGAAAAGTAAAATTGACACTGAATTTTGGTGCCCTTTCAAAATTCATTGAATAATTTTCATCTGTTTTAATTTGCATTATTATTGAGAAATAATGAACGAAGGTATATAAAAAGTCAAATATTAATTAATGACACCATTTGTTGTTTTGGCTTTATTCAAATCTGTTATTCCAATGTTTTAAGATGAAATAATGTGACTAGAGTTCCAGCATATCTTATTGAATGATCTCTTCTAATTCATATTGTGATAGTAATGAACCTCTGTCGAGACACTTCGGCTTGACAAAATGTTCTGACTGAATTAAGGTGTGTGTGTGTGTGTGTGTGTGTGTGTGTGTGTGTGTGTGTGTGTGTGTGTGTAAGTGTGCATTGATGTCTATAATTCTATAATTGCTGTGTTGAGGAATGTGAAGGACAGAATCTGCATTGCTTCTTTTGCCATAGAGATCTTTCAGTTTGATTTCTCATATCATGTAAAGAAGACCTCATTGGTTCAGGTCGAACTTTACAATAGTCGGATTGCTTCAGTAAATCATTACACAGTCCAGATGTAATGACTTTTAAATATTGGACAGCCACAAACCTGATCTGCCCTTTTTCAATTGGTATATTTGCACTGAACTGGCACTCGTATCTATGATAAACGTTAGACACGTGCATACCCACATACCTATTGCTCATCATTTTTAGGGCTCTGTGAGAAAAACTGGATCTTGCTGTTGACATTTAGGACACTTTTAAATCTTTCAGTCGACCGCCTCTCCGTCTCTGCAAAAGGACCTCCCTGAATGCGTTCTTAAAATATCAAACACCGATAACTGGATCCCTGCATCTGGAATCATACATTCCTCTTCCTGCACCTGCTGTGGACTGAATGATGCCACCTCAAGGCTGTCCTGGTGTTTTGAAGCTAATCTTTATACAGTAGTGAATGTGTGGTGTTACCAATAATACTGTACTATGTGAGAAGGTGGTTTGGATACAGCTGTGTGTTTGCCTGTCTGCTGTTTCACCTTTACTGAAATGTGAACTTTACTTTTTTCGTGTTCCCTCCTTTGGTTTTACCCGTAAAAAAAAAAAAGAGAAAGAAAGTTAGCTGCACAAATAAATGGGCAAGAGAGTACACGATCTGTAAAATTGTCTTTTCTTTTTTATTTCATATCAACAATTGAGACCTGATTTTGAAATGCTGGGGTTGAAAAGATAAAAACAGAACAGGTTCATTGATTCAGGAAAAATCCAGAAAGAAAGTTAAGCTGCTTAGATGAGCACCAGACTAAAAACCGATTTTTCTTTGTTGTGTTTTTTAGGCAATATAAGAATAATATGAATAATGACTAATATGCAAATGAATAATATTGTATTTACAGTGGGTACGGAAAGTATTCAGACCCTCTTAAATTCTTCAGTCTTTGTTATATTGCAGCCATTTGCTAAAATCATTTAGTTCATTTAATGCATCAAAAGTTTATTTCTTTTCCTCATTTTTGTACACATAGCACCCCATATTGACAGAAAAACACAGAATTGTTGACATTGTTGCAGATTTATTAAAAAAGAAAAACTGAAATATCACATGGTCCTAAGTATTCAGACCCTTTGCTGTGACACTCATATTTAACTCAGGTGCTTTCCATTTCTTCTGATCATCCTTGAGATGGTTCTACACCTTCATTTGAGTCCAGAAATGTTTGATTATACTGATTAGACTTGATTAGGAAAGCCACACACCTGTCTATATAAGTCCTTACAGATCACAGTGCATGTCAGAGCAAATGCAAATCATGAGGTCAAAGGAACTGCCTGAAGAGCTCAGAGACAGAATTGTGGCAAGGCACAGATCTGGCCAAGGTTACAAAAAATATTCTGCTGCACTTAAGGTTCCTAAGAGCACAGTGGCCTCCATAATCCTTAAATGGAAGATGTTTGGGACGACCAGAACCATTCCTAGAGCTGGCCGTGGTGAGAGAGGTAAAGAAGAACCCAAAGATCACTGTGGCTGAGCTCCAGAGATGCAGTCAGGAGATGGGAGAAAGTTGTAGAAAGTCAACCATCACTGCAGTCCTCCACCAGTCGGGGCTTTATGGCAGAGTGGCCCAACGGAAGCCTTCCTCAGTGCAAGACACATGAAAGCCCCGCATGGAGTTTGCTGAAAAAACACCTGAAGGACTCCAAGATGGTGAGAAATAAGATTCTCTGGTCTGATGAGACCAAGATAGAACTTTTTGGCCTTAATTCTAAGCGGTATGTGTGGAGAAAACCAGGCACTGCTAATCACCTGTCCAATACAGTCCCAACAGTGAAGCATGGTGGTGGCAGCATCATGCTGTGTGGGTGTTTTTCAGCTGCAGGGACCGGACGACTGATTGCATTCGAGGGAAAGATGAATGCGGCCAAGTACAGGAATATCCTGAAAGAAAACCTCCAGAGTGCTCTGCACCAAATCAATGACCCTAAGCACACAGCTAAAATAACGGTGACTGTTCTTGAATGGCTCAGCCAGAGCCCTGACTTAAACCCAATTGAGCATCTCTAGAGAGACCTAAAAATGGCTGTCCACCAATGTTTACCATCCAACCTGACAGAACTGGAGAGGATCTGCAAGGAGGAATGGCAGAGGATCCCCAAATGCAGGTGTGAAAAACGTGTTGCATCTTTTCTAAAAAGACTCATGGCTGTATTAGATTGGTGCCCAAAGCCTTAAACAATGAACCACTACTGCTGGAAACTGTCAATAACTGGCATTGTTTTGGAAAAAATTCATGCTGTAATCTATCAGGAAAAGACCCACAAGTCTATAAGTATTATTTGGGGCAAGTCGTTGCCCCCATTGGTTAAGGCTCTGAGTTACTGATTGCAAGGTTGAAGTTTCAAGCGCTTGTTCCACCAAGCTGCAACTGCTGGGCCCTTGAGTAAGGCCTTTAACCCTCTCTGCTTTAGGGGTGCTGTTCATAGCTGACCCTGCACTTTGGCCCAGTATTAACAAGCTTGGATTTAAGAAGAAGGAATTTCAGTAAACTGAAGTGTATATGTGACAGGAACCCTTGTGTACTCTCACTAAGCAGCTGTTCAGAAACGCGGTTGTAGAGTTTATATTTAGATATGTACTGACTTATCCAGAGTGAATAAATACAAAACCATCAGTGGAACCGTTACCTAGTGGACCTGTATTGATTGAGAGGTAAATTATTCAAGAATTTTTTAATATTAGGGGGTTCTTGAAGAAATGCAGTTTGAAAATGCGATTTCAGTGATTTCACACAAGATGGCGGCAACAAGTGAGATTTTAGTGTGTTTGAGTAAGAAGAACTCACGTGCAGATAAAAATGTAGAAAAATTGTCTCTTAAACTGTGATTTGTTCTCCAATAATAATAATAAAAATTGTAGCCATTATGCCTTTTTTTGTCTTTTTAAAGTGAGAAACAGAATCTAATTTCACACCTATGTAGCTGAAAAGATGTTTGGTGGTTTTTTTTTCTTTGTCAATAAATATGCAATTTTTATGTGTAGTATTAAATTATAATTTCCTTATTGTTTTTGGAAATGATTTGAAATTATGTTATAATGTGTGTGTGTGTGTGTGTGTGTGTGTGTGTGTGTGTGTGTGTGTGTGTGTGTTCTTGTTCTCCTATCCCAGTGGGGACTTCAACCTGAATGCACACTGACTCATGGGGACCCATGTCACCGTGGGGACCTAAATTGAGGTCCCCACCAGCAAAGCCATACAAGCACCTCCCAAACATTGTCTAGACACGCCCAGTGAGATTTTCTCTGAAGACCCCATAGGGTCCATTTTCAAGACAAAATTTGTGTAACTGTGTAATCTATGCGCCCCTAGAGGTCACACATGGTATTGCCGACCCCACCCTTAACATTGTTCTAGAAGTGTGTCTCTAGCGCCATCTATCGGTCAATAATAAAATATAAATGTAACGTATATTACACAATAGATTATTATACTACAGTGGAACCCGGTTATGTCGATGTCCTAGGGGGACGCCAAAAAGCATCAAGATAACCGATGATCGAGATAAACGAAAATCAATATGGCGGCAATATATTAACGTGCTTGAAATTTCTTTATGTACATGATGTGCGTTAATAAATGAGAATGTGCATGCACGTGTTTTTGGAGGTTTATTTTACACAACAGCGTTGCCGCGATTTGTTTGATGAAGGTATGCTATAAAAATACATACAGTACATGTTCGTTAACTGTCAGGAATCCACCTGCCACGCCCCCTTCGGCAGGTGCTTTCTCGGCCGCTTTCTCTGAAGCTCCCGGCTTTAATCGCGCACATCTGGTGCTCGTTTATCATCATTACCAGCTCCTATTTAAACTTCCACACTCTCACCGTCCGTTATTGTTGGTATATGTTGGTTCACGGCGGTCGTTGTTATCGCGCATGCGTATCCCGGTACGTGTCTTCCCACCGGCACTCTCTCAACGGCTGCTCTTTTCTTCCCAAAGCGCATCGCGGATTCCCCCCCCGATCCTGCCGTTGTTCCTCCTACCCAGCGCGGCTTTCGCCTCCCGTTAATCGCGTAACATTTAACAACAAAAAGCAAATGTGCACTAACTAACAGCAGAGATTCACCAGTATACAATACAACACCTGTAGCAGCTGTAAGACTTGATTTTTCCCCAACTTTCGCGAGTTCTTCTGCGGCTGCGCAGTGCAGATCGAGATAACTGACGTTAAATGGCAAATTTTTCCCCCCTTGCGCTCGAGATATCAGGGTTCGGCGACATAAAAAAATCGACATAACCGATAAAAAATGCGTAGACAAAGCGAGAATTTGGCGGTTCCACTTCAAAAACGTCGACTTAATAGAGTTGTTGAGGTAACCGAGGGCGAGATAACCGGGTTCCACTGTATTTAGTTATTAAAAAAAAAAACTTTCTTTTGGCTTCTCCTATCAGGGGGCGCCACAGGCGATCATCCGCATGTTTGTTTTCTAGATCTGTTAAAACTGAAGCCCTTAATGTAATTTATTGTGGATCTGTCTATATTCAAACACTCATTGTTAATGGCTATAGGAAATTCATCAAAAAGAGTTTGGCCAACTCCAGGTTTTTCAATCTTAATTTTGCTTAGACTGTTGAATGCCAGGGGAATCTATATTCATTAATTGTCAAAACTACTTTAATGTGATTTAGTTAATGGAATATATTATTATTATAATTAGTAGTAATTTATTATAATTGTATTAAATTATGATAATTAAATGATTATACTTTTTTTTCACTTTCTGGCTGAGCCTTTCTGCATACATAAAACAGAGTTTACAAAGAGTTTACTTTCAACAGATCACTAAAAAACATTTAACAAACCACCAGGTCCTGATATTATACAATTGTTGTACCTAAAATTGGCAGCTGCTATTTTAACTCTACTGGACTATCTTTTTGATATTTCACTACATTATATACAAATGGTGTTAAGTCCCCCACTTACGATGGAAATATGCCATGATGACTCCATTGTAAATTAAAAAAAACGTCAGTTGAAGATGGTGCTATGACTATGACAACCTTTTCGGCTTAATGCTGATTTATAATTTTCTGCTCTAAACTGATGGTTTTCCTCTTCTTTTTTTACTACCAGCACTAGACTTAAATTGCTCCCCTGGTGGTCTAGTGGTTAAGATGCAGCGCTCCCACCGCTGCGACCCGGGTTCGATTCCCGGTCAGGGAACCATCCCCAGCCACTCTTAGTGCCGGTCCCAAGCCCGGATAAATTGGGGAGGGTTGCGTTAGGAAGGGCATCCAGCGTAAAACATGTGCCAAATCAAACGTGCGGAGGATCCACTGTGGCGACCCCTAACGGGAGAAGCCGAAAAGAAAGTTTTACTAGACTTAAATTGCTGTTTGACACCATTTGAAACAGATAAAAATACACACTAAAACAACTTTACTCTGTCAAGCACTAGCGAGAGTGGGGCATCTCACAGGGGGGAGATATGCTCATCCCGGCTGTGCGTCCAACGTATCGTACATCGTACATGGATGCCTAAGCCTGTTGTGCCAAATTTTCAATATTTTTACAATTTTGTTGTATTGCAATCGAACCATTGTAACTCCGGGATTATCTGTATTAGATAACAACAGACATTCAGCAAAGCTCTGTGCTCTTTCAAGGCCTTAAAAATGAACTACTAACACTCTATTTTCATATAAATGTTTCATGACTTTACTATAAATGTGTAAATTTATTGTAATTGCTAACCACTTAGATAACAGAGCTACTCATTATACTCTCAGTCCATATCTGACAGTCTCTGGCTAGTAGTGATGCCATGATATAGCTTTGGCATGATCTAATAGAGAAAGGAAGAATGGGGCCAAATACATATCTCTTTATAAAGCTAAAGAGGTGAATAGTACAGATATAATGCCATATAATCCAAAATTTGGATCCAAATTTAAAAAATCTACTGATCCAGCATCAAGATGTTAGTGCTGCTCATTAAGTAGGTGGGCAATGATTTGCTAACAACATGGCTAAAGCCCCTGAAAGGTGCACACAGGCGGACTATATTCTATGCACAACATGCAACTTTAAAGAGATTAAAGACTGTAAAGTGTGGGGAGGGGACAGTGTAGCTAGATGAGGAGGAGAGTGAAGACTGAAAGAAGAATAAGATGGTTGAATCTGATGGAGGAAGACTTTAGTGTGAGATTCAGGGAAGAGGTCAGACAGGTGCTCGGTGGTGGTGAGGAGGTGCTGGATGATTGGGGAACTACTGCAGAAGTGATAAGGGAGACAGCTAGAAAGGTACTTGGTGTGAAATCTGGAAATAAAAAGGAAGATAAAGAGACGTGGTGGTGGAATGAGGAAGTGCAGGAGAGCATAAGGAGAAAGAGGTTGGCAAAACAGAAGTGGGATCGACAGAGTGATGAGAAAAGTAGGCAGGAGTACAAGTTGATGTGGAAGCAGGTAAAGAGGGATGTGGTGAAAGCCAAGGAAAAGGCATATGAGCAGCTGTATGAGAAGTTGGACACTAAGGAAGGAGAAAAGGATTTGTACCGATTGGCCAGGCAGAGGGATTAGAGTTGGGAAAGATGTGCTGCAAGTTAGAGCAATTAAGGATGGAGATGGAAATGTATTGATTAATAGGGAGAGTGTGTTGAGAAGACGGAGGGAGTATTTTGAGCAGCTGATGAATGAGGAAAATGAGAGAGAGAGAGAGAGAGAGAGAGAGAGAGAGAGAGAGAGAGAGAGAGAGAGAGTAGGTTGGATGGTGTGTAGTTGGTGAAGCAGGAAGTGGATAGGATTAGTAAGGGGAAAGTGAGAGCAGCAATTAAGAGGATGAAGAGTGGAAAGTCAGTTGGACCAGATAACATATCAATAGAAGCATGGAGATGTTTAGGTGAGATGGCAGTGGAGTTTTTAACAAGATCGGGTAACAGAACAAGAGGGATGTGCAGACCTGCAGTAACTACAGGGGAATTAAGTTAATCAGTCACACCATGAAGTAATGGGAAAGAGTAGTGGAAGCCAGGCTGAGAGAAGAGGTGACCATGTGTAAGCAGCAGTATGGTCTTATGCCGAGGAAGAGCACCACAGATGCATTATTTGCTTTGAGAATGTTGATGGAGGAGTATAGAGACGGTCAGAAGGAGTTGCATTGTTTGTGGATTTAGAGAAAGCGTACGACAGGGTGTCTTGAGAGGAGTTGTGGTATTGTATGACGAAGTCAGGTGTGTCAGAAAAGTATGTGAGGGTGGTGCAGGACATGTATGAGGACAGTGTGACAGCAGTGAAGTGTGCAGTAGGAACGACAGACTGGTTCAAGGTAGAGGTTGGACTGCATCAAGGATCGGCTCTGAGCCCTTTCCTGTTTGCAGTGGTGATGGACATGTTGAAGGATAAGATCAGAAAGGAGTCTCCATGGACTATGATGTTTGTGGATGATATTGTGATTTGTGGTGAGAGTAGTGAGCAGGTTGAGAAGAGCCTGGAGAGGTGGAGGTACATGCTGGAGAGAAGGGGAATGAAAGTCAGTAGGAGTAAGACAGAGTACATGTGTGTGAATGAGAGGGAGGGCAGTGGATGGGTACAGTTGCAGGGAGAAAAGGTGGAGAAAGTGGAGGAGTTCAGTTATCTGGGGTCAACAGTGTAAAGTAATGGAGAGTGTGTTAGAGAAGTGAAGAAAAGAGTGCAGGCAGGGTGGAGTGGGTGGAGAAGAGTGATAGCAGGAGTGATTTGTGATAGAAGAGTATCTGTGAGAGTGAAAGGGAAAGTTTTTAGGACTGTCCTGAAACACTTAAATTAGCACTTTTCAAGTTTGTAGAATTCAAGAGTTATATTTATATTAAGTTTGTAATCTGGCATACCAGTGTAGATTTATTCATTACTAGAGACTCGAAGCACTTTTGTACGACGCTCTGGATAAGGGCGTCTGCTAAATGCCGCAAATGTAAATGTAAATGTAAATGGTGAGACCTGAGACGTTGTATGGTTTAGAGGCAGTGGCATTGAGTAAAAGACAGGAGGCGGAGCTGGAGGTAGCAGAGCTGAAGATGTTGAGGTTTTCGTTGGGAGTGATGAGGATAGACAGGATTAGAAATTAGTTTATTAAAGGGCCAGAGCATGTAGGACAATTTGGAGACAAGGTGAGGGAGGTGAGATTGAGATGGTTTGAACATGTGCAGAGGAGGGACATGGGGTATATCAATAGGATATTGCTAAGGATGGAGCAGCCAGAAAGGAGGAAAAGAGGAAGACCAAGAAGGCGGTTTATGGCTGTGGTGAGTGAAGACATGCAGTTAGTTGGGTTGGAAGCTGCAGATGTGGAGAACAGGGGGGTATAGAGACATGGTTGTGGGTTCAAGCCCCACCATCGGCAACGTACATTTTTTATTTCTCTTTTGAAATATTATAGTTTGTCTACTTTGTGACATTAAACTGTAAATCTTTTTGTTATTTAAAGAGACCTGTTTAAAAGATTGCTTTATTTTTTTGTCTTTTTAAGACTTATTTGGCCTACTTTTAATGTAAGTTACAGGGGACCCAACCCCAGCCATTAGGGTTGCACAAGCCAGCGCACTCTTAGTGCCGGCCCCAAGCCTGGATAAATGGGGAGGGTTGCTTTAGGAAGGGCATCCAGCATAAAAACATGTGCCAAATTAAACATGCGGATTATGAATATGGATGATCCGCTGTGGCGACCCCTAATGGGAAAAGCCAAAAGAAAGTAATGTAACATGATGTTGAAGTATGAAAAAGAAGCCATGTTGTTTTTTTAGGTTTATTGACTGCTTGCACCAGTCAGATCTGGTAGCTCAGTGGGTAAGGTTTAGGTTTACTGATCAGCAGGTCTCCATTTGGTTGTGGCTTCAAGCCCTGCCATCACTAATGTAAACTTTTTATTTCTCTTTTGAAATTTAATAGTTTTTCTACTTTCTGACATTAAACTGTAAATCTTTTTGTTAATTTAAGAGACCTGTTTAAAAGATTGCTTAATTTCTTTGTCTTTTTTTGAAAGACTTGCTTGGCCTACTTTTAATATGAGTTACAAGGTGTTAAAGTATGGAAAAGACGCCATTTTGGTTTATTAGGCTTATTGACTGCTTGCACAAGTCACATCTGGTAGCTCAGTGGGTAAGGTGTCGGTTTACTAATGAGCAGGTCTCCACTTGGTTGTGGGTTTAAGCCCCGCCATCGCCAATGTAAACTTTTTATTTCTCTTTTGAAATCTAATAGTTTGTCTACTTTGTGACATTAAACTGTAAATCTATTTGTTAATTAAAGAGCCCTGTTTAAAAGATTGCTTTATTTCTGTCTTTTTTGAAAGACTTGCTTGGCCTACTTTTAATATGAGTTACATGGTGTTGAAGTATGGAAAAGAAGCCATGTTGGTTTATTAGGCTTATTGACTGCTTGCACAAGTCAGATCTGGTAGCTCAGTGGTTAAGGTGTAGGTTTACCGATCAGCAGGTCCCCACAAGGTTGGTTGTTCAAGGTTCTAGTTCATTAGTGAGCATTGGAACCAAATAATCCTCTTCTTTGACAGTCTTCTACATCTGACAAACATGACAGTGGAGAATCATCTTCACCTGTTAATTCAAATGTGAAGGTCATGATGCTGAAGAAGAAAACGTTTGGTGGAAGCAGTTCACAGTGTGGCTGGCTTGAATGAGGAGACAAGCACTTACAAAACACCATCTTTAGCACTAAAACTTGGGCACAACCTCAAGGAGATAGCAAAAATTATTGAATGTGAGGCGATGATGTCGGGAACACCTTTAGCAATGTGCAAGCCTTCAAACAAATCTGCGAAACTAAATGGTGTGAGTGTGTCTCATCCCAGGCCCTCAGAAATTTGAGCGAGGCAAAGTGGAACTCTTTGCAACTTCTATCCCTTGCTGAAGATGTGAAAAAAATGCATCAGTATCTTGACAGACGGAGTAACGAGAGCCAAACAAAACTTGAAAACGATCCAAATAACAAGCACTGGGCAGAAGTTGCAAAAGTGACACTCTGTCAGATGATTTTGTTTTATTGTAGAAGGGAAGGAGAGGTATCCAAGCTGTCCTTTACTGCCTTTACACTGAGGGACACCTCACTGACTCATTCAGATGTTGCGCTCGCTCTGACAAACCTTGAAAAGAAACTGTGCAAGCACTTCCAGAGAATTGAAATAAAAGGCTAACGTGGACAAAATGTCCCCGTTGATCTCACTCCTGATATGGTGACCTCAATGGAGTTACTTGTAAAGACTTGCCATAACTGTGATGTGCCTAAATAGAACGTGTTCATGTTTGGACGACCACAAGCACTGAGTCACTTTAGATAATCAGACAAAATAAATGTTGAAGAGAATTAAGATATCACAGATTCTTGTTTTTGTGGAATTGCCCAAATGTCCAAACGTTTCAGGTGGTTGTTAATCATGGTTGTACATCAAATATCTTCTACTTCTACCTAATATTTATATAGATATATCATATAGCAATTTATCTTGCTTACGGTTGATCACATGCATGTTCTGTTTTAATTGAAATAGATTCCAGTATGCACAGATCATTATTTATTTTAGACCATGATGGTGTAAATTAACATTGAACATTTCCTGCTTGTCATATAACATGAGTGTTGTAGATACCAAAATGTGGAATTTTTCAGACTCTCGGAATTGAAGAGAATTGAATGTGTTAAACAGGAAGTAAGGTAAGGCTTGTTTACTGTTTACTTACTTAGAAATTGTCAATTTAAATATAAGAGATGATGGAAAATAGTGAAAAGCAAAATAAAAAAATAAAAAAATAATGAAAACAGTTAAATTCTCCCTTTTAAACAACACTACTTATGGTCTGAACTTAATCTTCATCTTCGTTAATGTAATACACAGTTATAATTGCAGGTAAATTGGATAATCTGCAGATAATTTATAATAGTAGGGGTTGGTGGTAAGACAAAATAGGGACGTCCCCACCAGAATAGAAAAAACGGACAAAAATGTAGCTCTCTAAACTTGTGTATTTCTGAAAATAAAGATGATTTTTGGGAAACAAAAAAAATCCTAAAGAGACATCTGACTTAAAATTGTGGCCTTAATGTATTTAGAAATCGATGTCCCCACGAGTAACAACCCAGTCCCCACCATGTAGCAAAAACAAGTGTGTGTGTGTGTGTGTGTGTGTGTGTGTGTGTGTGTGTGTGTGTGTGTGTGTGTGTGTGTGTGTGTGTGTGTGTTTAAGCAATAGATATCAACAGGTCTAAATCATCAATATATATATAAGTACTTCTTGGAAAACATTGGAAATGTATATTTATTCCATGAATTGATGAATTTTATTATAAGTATGAGCAAATCTGCTCTTTTGTAACCTGCAAGGATTTTCCACACACACTGTCTAAGTTCCATCTAATTATACACATACTGTCTTATTATCTGCTTTTCAACAGCTCCCTATGAGTGACTAAATTATGTGTGTGTGTGTGTGTGTGTGTGTGTGTGTGTGTGTGTGTGTGTGTGTGTGTGTTTTCGAGCATGTGCGTGATAGGTGAGTCATTCAGTGGTCATCCAGTGGTAAGTAACCTAAGTGAGGCCTGTTGATATAATGTGATTAAACATCATAAGTCTTGCACTCATGCCGCTGGACAGCTTCTGCCATGTGGATATTTATGGAATAGATACATTTTATCTCCATTTATAAATGATGGTATTGCAGTGACAATATTTTATTGTTTTCATTTTAATTTGAGATTCTACATACATTGTACATACAATGAGAATACAACAGTATTGGGGGAAAATTCAACTGTACTATTTACATTATATTGTATAAATTTTTCATATATATATATATATATATATATATATTTTTTTTTTTCATTATTATTTCTTTCTTTCTTTCTTTTTTATTAATTCTATTGTAAGTGTGCAAAGGTGTAGAGTACCTGAAAATCATGAGTAAATGTATAGATACTTTACTGCAAAACTTACTGTTTTTTAACAGAACTTGCATATTTCAGTCATAATAAACGTACCCTCCAAGATGCGCTGGTCCTCAGCACCAATACACGTCAGTAAAAATCCCAAAATGATTGATGTGGTTTTATTTTCTAAAATACAAATCAAATTGTACACCTCAACACTGCATTAACCAAAATTAACACAACAGCCTCTTTTACATGGCAGATTAAAATCAGAGTGAGATTCAACAAGTTGGTAAAAAAAGACAAAGAAGTAAAGCAATCTTTTAAAAAGTATCTTAAGTTAAATAAAATTATAGTTAGTCACAATGTAGAAACACCATTAGTATTCAGTGTACAAATAATATTAAAGTTAATAATTTTAGATAAAGTAAAACCCAATATTCAGAGCTGACTGACTGATTACAACATAGTAAGGGTCATTGTCAATTAAAATATAGTGGAGTAAGAAGTACATATTGAATATAAGAGTAAAAGTTGCTTATATCTTTGATAATCAGTAAAATTAGAAAGTAGCCAAAGAATTACAGAAGTATAATAATGAAGTACATTTACTTAAATACTTCACTCCACTGTAATTCTGTTAATAACATTGTCTTTATTTTTAATAATTACCTAATTTTTACTACAACCTTGGGCTACAGATGGTTGCCAAATTAAAAAGAAACTTGATGGCTCTGTTGTGTTGTGTGTTGTGTTTTAATTTAGTAGCATGAGTGGTCTCTTCTAGAAAGACCCCACCCACCATTTGCAGGGAATGCAGGTTCACTTTATGGTGTGAAGATGAAAATGTTATAAATCTATGGCTATATGCTATGGCCTTCACACTCTTCAACCTGATCTCAACCCAATTTAAACCTATAGGCAATTTCAGGATGACGTGTTTTAGGGCTCTTTCCATCACCACCATTAAAAAAACCATCATCATCATCATCATCATCATCTTCTCCCGCTTATCTGAGGCCGGGTCGCAGGGGCAGCAGTCTAAGCAGAGATGCCCAGACTTCCCTCTCCCTAGACACTTCTTCCAGTTCTTTCGGAGGGACACCGAGGCGTTCCCAGGCCAGCCGGGAGACATAGTCTCTCCAGCGGGTCCTAGGTCTTCCCCGGGGTCTCCTCCCAGTGGGACTTGCCCGGAACACCTTCCCAGTAAGGCGTCCAGGAGGCATCCGGAACAGATGCCCGAGCCACCTCAGCTGACCCCTCTCGATGTGGAGGAGCAGCGGCTCTACTCTGAGCTCCTCCCGAGTGACCGAGCTTCTCACCCCATTATAAAAAAAACAAAAAAACAAAAAAAAAACAAACAAAAAAAACCCTCCTTGAACTGCCACCTTAACGTGGTGAAGGGGTTTGAGTACCCGAATGACCCTAGGAGATATGTTGTCCGGGGCTATATGCCCCTGGTAGGGTCTCCCAAGGCAAACAGGTCCTAGGCGACGGGTCAGACTAAGAGCGGTTCAAAAACCCTAATGAGAAAAAACAGATCTAGGGCCGCAACGCGCCCGGTATGGCACAGCCGGGGCCCCACCCTGGAGCCAGGCCCGGGGTTGGGGCTCGTATGCGAGCGCCTGGTGGCCGGGCCTTCCCCCACTGGGTCCGGCCGGGCTCAGCCCGAAGAAGCGACGTGGGGCCGCCTTCCCGTGGGCTCACCACCTGCAGGAGGGACCGTAAGGGGCTGGTGCTGAGAGGATCGGGCAGCAGTCGAAGGCGGGGGCCTCGATAACCCGATCCCTGGACACGGAAGCTAGCATTAAAAAACCAATTGAGGGATTTTCTTTGGAATGTAATGTGTTTGTCCTCCAAGCAGAATCTTTTCTAAGAGACAGTGTAGTTTTTCCGGTAACGCATATCAACCAACACCTTATGAAAATACATACTTATTTCTTGCATATATACACATTATTAATTTGATTGCACTTAATGCAGTAAATGTTTTATTTTATTCTCTTTTTGCAAAATCACTCTGAACTATTTTTAACAATACTGCTGTCAAATCTAAATTAGCTGTCTGATTATTATTGTCATTGATGTGTACACATTTATATTCCATTTAATAAAAAAAATTTTTTATGTACTTGTTAAACACTATTGTTCACAGCAGAGACGGTCATTAAACATTCTATTGTATTTAATAAGCCTCACTGTTTTAAACCAGTTCTATTAATGGTGCACACAAAACCTTTTTTAATATATTATAATTTTATAATGTATTACAAATATTAAAATATTACTGTGCTGTGTGTATGTATGTTTGTGTGTGTGCTATCTGTATCATGTTTCACTTCAGTCTACTAATTGTGACTTTGCTATGTGGATGAAACTTTGCAAGGCCAGAGATGAGTCAGATGTGAAGTCTGTAAAGATTTCTATGACTGTGAATTGCATCATGCTTTACACAAAGTCTGTGCTAAAGCCAGCAGAGCTCAGATGAGGACAAATGCCTCTTACTGTGGCATTTAAATAGACAAAAAAAAAGGGCAAATATTAGAATTAATGTTGTAAATGTAGGTCAGTGCTTCTGATAATGTGTAGGCCAGCAGAGAAGGCCTTACTGGGTCTGACGGCCCGCCACTGACTTTAAACATAGTGTATCTAGTATCATACTTGTCCATATCAGCTGACAAACTTTATAATATTTGTGTGATTAAAACATTCTTAGATAGGCTCTGATTTAAACATGATTAAAATTTTGTTGAAATTATGTACTTTGCAAAAACAGTGAACAAAGGCAATTCTTTGTTTTTCGAAGAGTTGCACACATGCATCAGTTTAACTGTTACTGAAAAATGTATTCAGGGTTTTTTAGGACCTTTGCTACATACAGTGCCTGGTAAAGGTTTGGAAACACAGAAGTCTTTTATTTGTTTTTGAGGTTTACAGTATACGTAACAAACTAGCTAAAAGGAAAAATCACAAAAACTGTATAGTAAATGATTGGAAGAAGGTTCTGTGGACAGTTAAGTCCAAATTTGACATTTTGGCTTTAACAGAAGAACTAACAATGATCGGGCAGAACTTTATGGCCACCGATTAGGTATAATCTTGTGACCACCTGCCTTATATTGTGTTGGTCCCCCTTTTGATGTCAAAACAGTCCTGACCATTTGAGCATTACCAACATTAACTTCTTCAGCAATTCGAGCTACTCATCAGTTGGATCGGACCAGCCAGACTTGGACTCCCATGACCCTGTTGCCAGTTCACCACCGTTCCTTCCTTGAACCACTTTTAGTAGATACTGACCCAGTTTTGGAGATGCTCTGACCCAGTCGTCTAGCTGTCACAATTTGGCCCTCGTAAAACTCACTCAAATCCTTACGCTCGCCCATTTTTCCTGCCTCTAACACATCAACTTTAAGAAAAAAATGTTTACTTACTGCCTAATATATCCCACTCACTAACAGGTGCAACGACAAAGAGATAATCAGTATTATTCACTTTGCTGCTCATAATGATATAATGTCATAATGCCTGGTTGGTGGATGTAAGATGGAGAACAAAAGAGAAGATGTTAGCAGTTTCACACCCCCAGTCATGCATGAAGGTGGAAGCTTAATGGTTTGTGCTTGTTTTCAAGCAGGAAAGGTTGGAGACTTATTCCGGGTGAAGGGAATACCGAACCAGCATGGCTACCATTCCATACTTTAGCGCTATTCAATTCAATGTGGACTTTGGCCAATTGGAATCAACTTCACCCTACAACAAGACAATGGCCCAAAGCATACGTCCAAGCTCTGTAGGTGTTATTTAAAGATCAAACAGTTGGCTGGTGTCTTATCTGTCATGAAATGGCCTGCCCAGTCACTGGACCTAAATCTCTTGGCAAGACTCATAGTAAAATATTTCAGCTAAACTGGTAGTCCATAGTCATATCTGTCCCAAAATAAATGATTTATTTATTTTCCTCACAGTTAGATACAGTTTAGGCTTTTAGCAGTCAGTACATCATCATATATTTATTGTTTATTTTAAATTGAATTGATTATTTAAAAACGCAATATTTAGCTATAGTAATGTATATGGAGCTCTGACCAACATAATCAGCAATCCTGGCACACATTCAGCAATCCAGTTCATCCTAGAGGTGTTTAGAGGGGTTGCGTTTATATCAGTGTGCAGCAAATTCAAGGGTTACCACTCGAATATCATCTAACTATATCTTCATGGAACTTGTTTCTTGCACAGCCGGACTGTCATGCTAAAACACTGATTAGACAGTAAATACATACAAGATATCTGTGTGCCTCATGCATTGGGGCAAATGTTTGGCGAAGATTCACTATGAGTTACACCATATGTATGATGGCCAGGTGTGCACAGAAGTTTGCCTGTATGGTGTATGGAAGGTTTATTTCCTATGTTGTCACTATTGTATGGACAGGTTTGTTCCCTTGGCTCAAAGTCTGTTTATAATAATTACACAGGAGGTGGGTAATATCCATCTAGAAATATTATATACATTTTAGACGGTAGCATCCTCTCAGTTTTACTGACAGTATAAGAAAGATTGATATCTGCCAGTCACCTCTTTTTTTTGATTGTTCTATTGACCAAGTGCAAATGACCTTGTTCAGAGGCTGTTAAATTACTCTGAGAAGTAAAAATTATCTTAGAAATCAAGCTTTAATATTCATGTATGTTTTTTGTCATCTTCAGTAGCCACTTGGGCAAAGTATCCCAGGAACACTAAGGGTAAGGTAGGAATAAACAACATATGGGAATACAGTTTGGTTCAAGCATGCATACACGTTCACACACTTCACATGACATGCAATCCACCTAAGATCCTAATGTCATGTACAGTATGTGCTCTTTTTATATGCTCTATTTATTGTGGTTTTTGCAGATACCGGTATTAAAAGAGCACTTGTCTACATGCACTTGCCCCAGGGTTCATTTGAAGGGATCTGATGAGACCTAGCTGGACATTTTACTTGTGCAGCCTACTTATAAATATTAATCCTGCACATTTCATGGAACTTCTTTGTGGAAAAAACAGCCACCTGTTAATGCCATCCAGGCAGGCTAAAGATAGTTCTCTTTAAACCCACTCTTACTGTTAAACACAGCTGCCACTGTGAAAAATAATTATAGCTAAAAGTATAATATATAAATATATTGATAGACATTTACAGGCCTTGTAACTACTTTTCCAACTCCGATATGTGTTCTGCTCTGAACAGGTGCTGGCACCAGCATTTCAAGGAATTTATGCAGTCAATTTATAGGTGTGTATCTACAGGGAAGTGAGGCTCTGAGGGAAGCCTAACTTGAATTATTAAAATCTTTAAATTTTGTATTCAACAGTCATTTTAAACAAGCTGCACACATATAACTGTTTCATAATTATTTGCACCCCCAAAATAAACAGCCAGCAAAACCCTTATCTGGAATAACAGCTCTGAGTGTCTTCTCGTAAAGTTTAACAACATTGAAGACCCTTCAAGTTCAAGTTTATTTCTATAGGGCTTTTTACAATGGACAATGTCTTAAAACAGCTTTACAGAACTTAAAAATGAAAGGAAATTATGTGTGTTTATTCCTGATGAGCAGCCTGGGGCGACTGGGGCAAGGAAAAACTCCCTTAGATGGTATGAGGCAAAAACCTTGAGAGAAACCAGCCTTTCAAACGTTCAATAAAGTCCAATGTCCAAATTCAACATTAAGTGGGATCCAAACACTGTCAGGAAGGCTATTCCAAAGTTTAAGAGCTAAATGTGTGAATGCTCCACCGCCTTTATTGGACTTTGCTATTGCTACACTTGAAACGGTATGGCAATTCCATACCATACACCACTGCCCCTCTACAAAGGATAACATGCACTTAGTCATGTGACATTTTTATAGAATATTAAAGACACTGTTAAAATAAAGGTAGAAACAACTAAACATTTACGAGCAAGACCTACTAAATACTGTAACATCCTGGCAGAAGGCAACCAGGTTATGAAATAGTTTGTTACTTAGACCAACTTGGAATGTTCAACTTGATCCTAAAATAATTCCATCAAACACATTTGTACCTGCACCACCTGCTAACCAGAGGTATGACAAAGTACATGAAATTTCACAAGGAAGTTGCCCACAAAGATTATTGTTGTCTGCAGGAAATTAAATCAGTGACTGAAGAATTTCCTACATGCAATTAGAGAGAGGAAAACACATTCACACTCTCACACACACACACACACACACACACACACACACACACACACACACACACACACACACACACACACACACACACTCGTGTAATTACTGGAATTCAATATGTTGTACTGTTAACACATCAAAAACATTGGCTTTTGTCCATACACATGTAGATACACTCTGTCTTCCTTTGAAGCACACACACACACACACACACACACACACACACACACACACACACACACACACACACAAACACACACACACACACACACACACACACACACACACTATAATGCCTGGAATTCAATATCTGTTACTGTTACCATGTCAAGAGCTATGACATCTCTGACATATTGCCAAAAGCAGATACCCTCTATCTTTTTTTCAACACACAAACACACACTTTGATTGACGATTGGTGTGTATTTCTGGCCTTTGCTCTCTCTCTGCCTGGAGACCACTGGGGAAGTCAGAGTCCGGCTCTACATAATTACTGGATCCAAACAAATTGTCTGAACTCCTCACAAACTGACCATGCTGCTATTCAGCCGCTTTTCAGACGTCCAAACACAAATAACCTGAAGAAGGTGAGTCTATCTGATTATTACAACAAAGAGCAATGAAAATAACGCTCGAAAAGAAAGTAAAAAAAACACGTTACAGTGAATTTATCAAAAAATTTGTCTACAGTGCTATAGTGTTATAAAATATACAGTAATTTAACCAACAATGGGTTACCAAAGGCAGCAGAGTATGAACTGTGGCTACTACTACTGTGGCTACATAATTAAATAATACTTGTATACTGTACCTGGTATTTCATTTGCTTTAAGTCCTTTTTGGGAATAAAAGAATGCATTTGAACAAAGTATTCATTCATAGTTAGGAATGCCAGTTCAATGCGATCAGTGACTTCTTCTTAAGTTATATTACCTTTACAATGTATACAGTAATAACCTGTGTAAAGCTGCTTTAAGACAATGTTCATAGTTAAAAGCACTATAATTAAAAAAATGAATTGAATTGAATGGATTACTATCATGCAGTTGATCTAGAAGAAAAGCTATGTAAAGAATGCAATTAATTTATTAAGATAAGGGTTAAGCGGATTTATATACAGACCCCTAAAGTACAGTGGCAAAGAAAATATACCTGGGATGACATGAGAATTTTTTTTTGAGAGGAACAATATTAAATTCCGTTCATTTATATCTGTTTACAATAGGTAAGAAATTATAGAGTATTACTCCTTTACAAGTGTACAGTAAGTGTGCTGAAATGATGTTAAATATAAGCAGTGTCTCCGTTTTATAACAACAGCTGTTTTTAGAGAATCTAAAAAAAAAATACAGAGTAACTGTTGTAATGCATGTAAACAACCAATAGAAAAGCAGTAAATCAAGCAAGGTTTTTGGTAGTCAACACATCATGCACATGCTCTCTAAACAAGTGAACAATATTTCGAATAATTTGAACCAGGATGTAGTGTAGTCTGGTTTTAGCAGGTTTCTTTAGATGTAAATGACTGGTTTTTGAATTAAGCTAAAAAGTATTCTGATGCTTTTTTAGACATCTAAGAGTACATGTCAGATTAAATCGTTGGTCCTCAGTTTATCATTGCCTTTTAACAAATATAACCAGGAAGTCCCTGATTTAAAATAAATAAATAAATAAACCACACAAAAATATTGAGTTGTAACACTAGGCTGGTATGACTGGTCATTTGAATTAAGTGAATTTAATTCCATTCTAAATGGTTTGAATGGTTTGTGTTTTGTTGAAAAATAACCTATAAGTATAAAGTCATCTATAAAGTCAGCTAGTGTTTAATGTGTTTTGTTGTCTCTGATACAGAGGAAAGAATATTACTGTACAACACTTGAAATATACACTTAATATAGAAATAGATGTATTACATTCATAAAATAAGAGAATGCTATTTGACAGTTAAAGGGGTCTGTTGTAGCAAAAGGTTTGAGAATCCCTGAACTAAACCATAAATCAAGAACAGTGAGAAAAGATAGTAGTTTATGCTGTTTAAATTGTAGTAGATTTATGTATGCTCAGGGATGCAGTAAACTTGCAACTGTTAAATACATGTTTTTTAAGATTTTAAATACATTAATACATTAATTCATACAGAAATGACACTGTGAACTTCTGGGCCTGGTTCTGTGCCTCTGAGCCTCTGTGGACGTCTATAATTGTGACTTTCAGTTTTGACTACATTGTACTTTTATAGGTCATGAAGGCTTAGAGCACAGCTTCATCCAACTTCTCTTTCTTTTATTTTACTTGCTTTATTTGCATCTGAAAACAAGTAAACAATTTTACAAGGTCTCCACATCACCGAAATAGCTCTACCTAACTTTGTGAGCACAATTTCATGCTGACTCTGAAAGCATCACATGATCTTTCCTCTTGGAAAAATGTAGTTACACCCAGTGAGACTTTACAGGCACTGTACATTTAACTTGGCATGGAGAAGTAAAATTGTATAAACTCAGTAAAGCAGACCTGTCAGTCATGTGGCATGTGAATCTGCCTCCATTTCAATGGTTATAATTACAGTCCAGTAGAGCTTGTAGTGCATACAGCATGCCTGAAGATCAAACACCACAGTCATAGGTTTGAAGGGGGACATGCGATAACCCTAAAATAAGTAACCAATCAAGTTACTACTGATCTGGCTTTTTTGTGCATGCCTTTCCTTCATCTACATGAGTCATCCAGACATCTCTGCCTCCGGAATTGCCTTATAATTGGATTTCTTCGTATTTTCAGTAAATAAATAAATAAAGGAATCACATTCAGAATTTCCATTCTGAAGTCTGATGTAATCATTAACTGTAGCTCTTTATCCGTCTCATGTAATGAAACAGTTAAGAGCTACAGATGCAGGTTAGGCAGGTTTATAAAGTCAATAATTCAATCCATAATTCAGAAATATGGTCAAAAACAGGTAAACAGTCAGCCTATTAAAATACCTTAATAAAAAGATAGCAAACATGCCAACACAATACCACGATTTGGTAAAGACAAACTAAATGCCTGTGAAAATTATTAAGCGGCGCTATGTTTCCACAAGCCACTGCACCTCAGTGAACCACCATGTTTGTTTGTGAACCTGATTCAAATGCATGGTATTTAGCATTTGCGTGTATACTTACGCTTCACTTCACTCTTTGTCTTTCTGTTTTCTACGGTTGCTGTTATTGTTCATCTTACTTGACTTCTTGATCTAGTTATTGCTCTCTTTCATGTTAATTGGTGTTTAATTTTCTCTATCTTTGCCTAAAGCACCAACATTAAAGATTCCTGCACTTGCTTCTGCTTCCTGCCTCATTATATGACAGTGGTATGTGGGGTGTTTGAAGGCAGTGATGACTGTTGGGAATTAGAGTCGATATTGCGTTGTGACAATCTGTCACTGTGCTGTTGCCACATGACCGGCTGATAATCCCAGGAATGTGCAGGGGTACAGGTGTTCATGTAAATGTGATTGTACTATGACTTTGGTTAAGAGCCAACAGAAGCAAATGTTAAAATATATATATTATTATATATTTATTTCCTTAAACTAGATTTTGCCAAGATACAATTATAATCTAACCTTTAAGATTTCATATAACACTTTTTATGAGATAACCATCTCAGTCAGCCAATGGGAAATTATAAGCACTATTTGCTTTTAAAGTAAGAAAAACACAAAAAGCAACCAATGTAATGTCAAGCCTAATTACTTCCACCCTGCCTAGATTCTCAATTTAGTGTGTGTCATCAATTACAGATGTCCCAGGAGGGGTAAAGGATCTGATGATCTTCAAACCCGCTTTCCCACCATACATACTTCTTGTACAAACTCATTTATATTCTCTTCCATTCAAGCATCATAATGATGCTCATTAGGTCGACTTGAACCCATGTTTATTAAGGTCTGACAAAAAGCATCTGTTTTTTACGCTCTCCTGTGAGTTCACGGACTGCATGTGTTTTTTAATTCTTGGAAGGAGACAGAGTACAGATGAAGACAGCACCGCATGTGTTCTATCTTGGCTAACAATTTAGCACAAAGAGATGTCTCGAACAGAGCCATAATTCGCTTCTATTTCGAGGTGGATGAGAGAAGATCAGGTTATTTACCTGTGCATGCTGGCACACAAGCACATAGTTTCATTGTTCATTCATTCATTTCATACATTTTCTCCCGCTTATCCGTAATTCGGGTCGCGGGGGCAGCAGTCTAAGCAGGCATACCCCGCCTTCGACTGCTGCCCAATCCTCACAGCACCGTCCCTTACAGTCCCTCCTGCAGGTGGTGAGCCCACGGGAAGGCGGCCCCCCACGTCACTCCGACGTCACGGACCTTGATATTTCCCTCGTAAGGGACCCCGGAGCATAGAGGGTTAAGGGCCTTGCTCAAGGGCCCAAGAGTGGCAGCTTGGCGATACCGGGGCTCGAACCCCAGACCTTCCGATCAGCAACCCAGCGCCTTAACTGCTGGAGCCACCACTCCCCAGTTTCAGTGCTCAGTGCTCAGGTTAAATTGTTCCTCCTAATGCTGATATATAAGCCAGTGTTATTGCATTATGTTGATCAGTGCTGTACAAATGACGCAAATGTTATGAATATACTGTGAAATGATCAGTATCTACAGATCAGATTAAAGATTTATAATTTGTATAAAATTACAGTTTCATAATGCTATACTTTAATAACTAATTATAAATCTGGAGAAATACTAAGACATACTGTATATTCTTAAAGAAAAGCTAGGGTGTATGCTGATTTTCCTAATACTTAAACTTTTGGTGCCTAATTATTCTAAACACCTTATTAGGCAAATGTTACACAATTGTTGCTGTTCCTTAGCAACTCATGGCCAGAATAATAATACAAATCCTTGTATCTGAGCAACAAACCGGTATTAGATATGACAGCACAGGAACAGAAATGCTTTTTGTTAATGAATTAACTCACAGCTACTGTTATATATTCTCAACTGTACCTTTACTTGTTGCTAGGCTGTTACATGTCAAGTCAAGTTTATTTCTATAGCGCTATTCACAACAGACATTGTCTCAAAGCAGCCTTACAGAATTTTAAGAGTTAAGGTGAATGGTGTGCATTTATCCCTAATAAGCAGCCATGGCGACTGTGGCAAGGAAAGACTCCCTTAGATGTTATGAGGAAGAAACCTTGAGAGGAAACAGACTCAAAATGGGGAACCCATCCTCATTTGGGTGACATCAAGAGTGTGATCATAAATCTTTAAACATTACAGAACACTGGAGAGAGAACTAACCGGAGCACTAAAGTGTAAGATTAGGAGTAATGTTCTTTCTACAGTCTTTTACAGTCATTTGTGGTTATAAAACTAGGAGCTACTGACATGTATGTATGTGTCTTAAATATGTATATCCCAAATGGAAATGTTTATATAGTGAAATATATATTTTTTAAGTTACATAAACAGAGTAAAGTGGTAAGTTATAGGAAGTGGTTAAGCCCCTTGGTTACTGATCAGAAGGTCAGGGGTTTACGACCCCAGTATTGCCACCTGCCACTTTTGAGCCCTTGAGCAAGGTCCTTAATCCTCTGTGCTCCAAGAGGTGCTGTAAGATGGCTGACCCTGCAATCAGACCCCAGCTTGCTAACATTGCTGGGATATGTAGAAAGAAAAAAAAATTCACTGTGCTGTAAAGTACATGTGACAAGTAAAAAGCACCTTTACTTTTAAAGCACAAAACCAATATTGGGCCCTCAGGCAGCACTGTGTTTAAAACAGTTATGATTCTGTAATGGAAATCACTGCATGGGCTCATAAACACCTCCAGAATTCATTTTTGTGAACACAGTTTGCCAGGTCATTCACAAATGCTGGTTAAATCTCTATCATGCCGGGGCGCTATCGAGCTTGTCATTGAGTAGGACGTGGTGTTAGGGGGCTCCGGTGGACTAATGTTGTAATTGTTATTATTTCGAGCTTTTCGCTTTTATTTTTGCTCTCAATCCCTTGGTTTACCTGGGAATCTAGAGGTAATTATGATGTCTGGTAAAACCTCTAAGACCCGTAGCACAACTCAGTCGCAACTGCGGCCTGGTGCAACAGTTGCGGCCTCGCCTTCTCGTGATTCACCCCCGTGTGAAGGGCCCATTGTTTCACAGGCAGCTTCTAAGGCTGATATTGACTCATTAAAGTCAGAGCTGCTGTCCTCTCTGAGGTCCGAAATCATCGACGTATTTAAGGCTGAACTACGTGCATTGGAACGTACATTGGGAAACGATTTGCTGACAATAAATTCGGAGCTGCAGGCGGTGAAGGCGCAGCTGTCCAGCGATAGAGCTGTGAATGAGGCTGCGGTGCGGGAACTAAAGGGCACCGTGGTTGAAATGGAGCGCTCACTTTCTGTTTGCACCGATGATATTGCTGTACTGCAACGTGACATACACCATCTTACTGCTGAGTACAATAAGCTGGAGACCAAATGTGAAGATCTGAAAGCTAGATCGCGGCGCAATAATGTCCGGATAATCGGTGTTCCTGAGGGGCGCAATAGCTCCACTACCGCGAATGTTGCCGTGCTGCTGAAGGAGGCACTGAGTCTGGAGAAGGAGCCGGTTCTGGACAGGTCACATTGCACTTTACAGCCCGTACCAAAACCTGGTGAACGACCACGAGCCATTGTGGCCAGATTTCACTATCATAGCGAATGTCTGGATGTCTTGCGGCGTGCCAAAGAACTGCAGCGAATTCAGTTTCAGGGTCTGAACGTTTCTATTTTTCCAGACCATATGGTAAAAACCGCAAAAGCACGGGCTGCCTTTAACGAGGTGCGGCGGCAGCTCCGTGGCATTAAAGGTGTGCGGTACGGGTTATTTTATCCAGCGCGGCTACGCATCACACACAACGGTGTTGGGAAAGATTTTCTTTCACCTGACGAGGCCAGCGAGTATATAAAAACTTTCCAAAGTGTGTCTAAAGTGTAAACATATTTTTTGTCGCGGTTGGTCGTGATGTTTGCTCCTTGTTTTTCATGTCACTGCACTATTCACAAACTCCGTGTGGTGATGCTGGTCTTTAACTTTTTATTTATTTATTATTATTCTTTTTTGTTTGTTTGCTTTTTTTAAGTGTTATTTTTACGGAAATCAAAGTGTGAGTGATCCTAAAAACTTAATGTTTGTTTCATGAACGCTTGGTTGATTTATGTTGGGAACTTATTTTCCTCTAGAAACGTTGTTTATATGTTTATGTAGACCGGGAATAAGCAGCAGCAGTGAACTAGATATAGTTGCACGTAATTTATGTTGTGTTTAATCTGCTGGAGCCTTCTCTTTGTTAAGGATGGGCTTGTTCTCCGTGTCGTTAGCACATTTATTTGTGTGGGCGGCAATAGGTTTCTTTTTTGGTAGTTTATGTTGCTGTCCCCTGGGGTTATTGTTAGGATGGGGACTCTACTTGTGTGTTGGGTTTGTGTTTGAGTGTCTGATGCGCGCGCACGGGGGTGGGGGGGGGATCCCCCTGGCTTCACAGGTCCTGTTTTCTTTTTTTTTTTTTTGTGTAGTTTTTGGATGAATGGCTGACAATAATACAGACTCACGTTTAGCTGGCAGTGGTGCACCTGTCCGGTTCCTTAGCTGGAATATTAGGGGTATGGGTAATCCTAATAAATGGTCTAGGGTTTTTACCCACCTGAAACGCTTACGCGCCGACATAGTATTTTTACAGGAAACACACCTCAGAGTCAGAGATCATCATAGGCTTTACCGGCCTTGGGTGGGTCAAACTTTCCACTCCAATTTCAATTCTAAGGCACGAGGGGTGGCAATCCTAGTAAATAGAAGCATACAGTTTTCACCTACCCATACATTTGCAGATAGGAATGGCAGGTATGTCATTGTGGCTGGTACGCTGATGCAGACCAAGGTTCTGCTGGTTAATATTTACGATCCAAACTTTGATGATCCTGATTTTGCGAATAGGTTACTTGGCAGTCTTCCCGTTGTAAATACCCATTTGATCATTTTTGGTGGTGATTTGAATTGTGTTTTGAACCCTGTTTTGGATCGTTCTAGTTCTCGTTCTGTATCCCAATCTGCAATGTCTAAATCGTTCTCCGATTTCGTGTCACAAAACAGTTTGGTAGACCCATGGAGATGTCGCAATCCCGGGTTAAAAAAAATTTAATTTTTCATTTTTGCATCATTCATATTCCAGAATTGATTATTTTTTTTATTGATAGCCGTCTTAATCGCTCCGTTGTATCTACAGATTATTTGGGCATTGTGATCTCTGATCATGCTCCTCTAGCATTGGATATCCAATTCTCAACCCATAGACCTACACAATCTCCCTGGCGGTTTAATTCGCATCTCCTAGCGGACAAGGATTTCTGTGCGTCTATTTTTAACGCTATTGATGAATTCTTGTTGTTTAATCGTCTTCACTCTACTCCATGCTCATTATTCTCTGACTCTGAAAGACTCTGAAAGCCTATCTCGGGGGGCAAATAATTTCATACTCTACTTTCACATATCGGGAGCACAGAGCTAAACTCAGGGAAATTTCATCGGCTATCAGCCAACTCGATCAGAGCTACGCGTCCAACCCGTCTCCAGAGCTATACAAACAACGTGTTTAGTTGCAGGCAGAATTCGATCTCCTCTCCACTAGGGAAACTAAATGCATGTTATTACGAACTCGTGGATTGTATTATGAATACGGTGACAAACCAAGCAGATTGTTGGCTCATCAGCTGTGACGGCAGGCTGTATCGCGCCTAATACCGCAGATTAATAATGACTCAAATGTCACCGTTACCGATCCCATAGAGGTCAATGCAGTATTTAAGTCTTATTACTCTGCTTTTTATAAATCTGAATGCCTTACTGATAGTAAGAGACTGGGTGATTTCCTTCAAGGTGTCGATCTTCCTGTTGTTGATACGGTCTCTGTACGGGACTTGGACTCTCCACTATCTCTTGACGAAGTCAGAGCTTCAATAAGGGCGATGCAGTCTAATAAAGCCCCAGGCCCAGATGGTTTTTCAGTTGAGTTTTTAAAGAGGTTTATCGATAAATTGGCACCGCTGCTCCTTGGTGTGTTCAATGAATCTCTGGGTCGGGGTGTGCTACCACCTACTTTTAATCAGGCCTCAATAGCCCTTCTCTTGAAGAAGGGCAAGGATCCCAACCTGATCATATAGACCGCTGTCGCTGCTGAATGCCGACGTGAAAGTGCTGGCCGAAAGTGATCGCATCCCGGTTAGAAAATGTACTACCACATATCATATCTATGGAGCAGACAGGATTTACAAAAGGGCGACACTCATTTTTTAACACTCATACACTTTTCAAAATAATTTACTCTAAGCAGTCATCTCCTTTGCCTGAGGTGGTAGTCTCAGTGGATGCTGAGAAAGCGTTTGATACAGTCGAGTGGGAATACCTGTTTGCAATATTGAAGAAATTTGGGTTTGGTGATACATTTGTCTCCTGGATCGGACTCCTTTATAAATCTCCACAAGCCAGTGTTCGTACAAATAATATTAGCTCTGATTATTTCAGTCTCAGGCGTGGAACCCGGCAGGGGTGCCCACTGTCCCCACTGCTATTCGCCCTTGCCATTGAGCCGTTATCCATTAAACTTAGATCCTCATTAGCCTTTAAGGGTATAACTCGCAAGGGGGCGGAAAATAAGGTGTCCTTATATGCTGATGATTTGTTGTTATATGTGACGGATCCTGCAGCCTCTGTTCCTGTCATTTTATCTATCTTGGGTGATTTTGGCTCTTTCTCGGGATACAAATTGAATTTCCATAAGAGTGAGTGTTATCCGGTAAACAATACTGCTCTACAAATTCAGCGTCTGAATCTGCCATTTAAATTCAACTGTTCAGGCTTTATATACCTTGGTATCACGGTGACCTGTTCCTTACCCAGACTTTTTCATGCCAGTCTCGCTCCGCTTGTGGCGGACATGAAGTCGGATTTTCAGAGGTGGAGCAGTCTACCTCTGTCTTTAACAGGAAAAATCAATGCAGTTAAAATGAATGTTCTGCCCAAGTTTCTTTATTTTTTTCAATCGCTTCCACTATTTTTACCCAAGTATTTTTTTGATTCATTAGATAGAATCATTAATTCTTTTCTTTGGAGTGGAAAACCGCCCAGAATCCGTAAGACTTTATTGCAGAGATGTAGGCTCAGTGGTGGGCTTGCTTTGCCCAATTTTCAAATATACTACTGGGCTGCACATATCCAAAAACTGAACTTTTGGTCCAATTCAGCAGAATCCACTTGGTGCAATCTAGAGCTACTGTCTTGTAGATCATCCTCTGTATCTGCTCTGCTTTGCTCACCTTTTCCGGTCAAACCATCTCAATATACTGACAATCCAGTCGTACTGAACACACTTAAGATTTGGTTTCAGTTTAGGCGTCACTTTAAATTTAGGGCTTTATCAGCACTGAGTCCCTTGAATAGAAATCATTTGTTTCCCCCGTCGCTTTTGGATTCAGCTTTCTCGCTATGACACGAAAAAGGCATCAAGCAACTTTATAATTTGTACAAAGATGGCGTCTTTAGAAGTTTCGCCAGCCTGTCTTTGGAGTATGGGCTTACAGCTCCAAGTCTATCTCCAAGTCCGCAGCTTTGTATCTAAATGCCTTCCCAATTTTCCCTCTGTACCCCCCAAGCAACCTTGGGAGAGTTTAGTCATTTTTACTCTCCCGGATATACAGTTTTATTTTATCTCTTAAAAGCTGTAATACAGATAAAACCAGGACCGCATGGGAGGAGGAGTTGGGGCTGCAGTTTGGCGAAGAACAGTGGGAGAAGGCTGTAGATAGGATACGGTCTACCACTTCCTGTGCCCGCCTCAGTCTCATTCAGTTTAAGGTTTTGTACAGAATTCATCTTTCCAAATCGAAACAGGCAAAAATCTATCCTGGGGTTGAGGACAGATGTGACAGATGTCATGCTTCCCCCTGTCATTTAAGTCATATGTTCTTTCTGTGCCCGAAATTACATGCATTCTGGACAGGTTTTTTCAGCATTATGTCCTCGATATTTGGAGTGCAACTGACGCCATGCCCACTGATCGCTATATTTGGGGTTACCAACGAGTCGGTATCACTGAGTTCTGCACACAAAGATGTTTTAGCTTTCTCATCTTTATTGGCCAGACGTTGCATACTTCTACACTGGAAAACAATAGGATGTCCTTCCATCTCTCGGTGGTTTATAGCCTCAAAGTTTTTTCTTAAGTTGGAGAAAATAAAATATACACTGAGGGGTTCTACTGGCACTTTTTTTTGCAAGTGGCAACCTGTTATTTCTTATTTTAGGAGACTACGGGTGCTACCTGATTAAAGATCTAAATTGGTCAAAATTGGACTGTATGCATGGCCTTTATTTTGTTTCTTCAGTTGTTTAAGCAGGGGTATGTGGGGTGTGTGTGCGTGCGCATGTGTGTGTGTCTTTGTCTGGGGGTTTGTTTGTGTTTTGGGGGTGGGGGTGTTTTTTTTTCTTTGTTTGTTAAAAAAAGGAAAAATTTAGAATTTATGTTTACATTTTTGTATTTGTAATTGTTGATTTTTCAATAAAAATAATAATAAAAAAATAAAAAAATAAAAAAATCTCTATCATGCCAAGAAGGCAGAATGCATGAACATGATCCTGAAATTTTGTCATCCTCAACGAAGCAAAGTGGAAAATCTTTCTGTGGTCAGACAAATAAAAATTTTTATTTCTTTTTGAAAACCATGGATAGCACACCGCCAGACTTAAGAGGAGAGGGACCATCTGGCTTGTTATCAGTACTAAGTTCAAAAAGCCTCATTAGTGCCTGTTAAATGAGCAGCTTTCACATATGGAAAGGTTCCATCAATGCTAAATCTGGGTGCTGAACTGGCCTGCCTGTAGTCTAGACCTTTTACCATTTGAAAACGTTTGGCGCATCATGAAACGAAACATACAACACAGGACACAGAGGACTTTTGAGCAGCTAGAATCCTGTATCAGACTCAAATAGGACACATTCTTTTCCCAAAACTTCACCAACTGGTCTCCTCAGTTTCCAGATGTATATGGACAAAAGATGTGAGGTAAACATGGCTCTGTCCCAACTTTTTGGAGACCTGTTGCAGCCATCAAATTCAAAATAACCTTATTTTTTTCTTAAGATTTTATATAGTCAGTTGAAACTTTTAATATGTTTTTTTTTATGTTTGATTGTAAATAGAATATGGGTCTATGAGATTTGCAAATCATTGCATTCTGTTTTTATTGACAGTGTATCTGGAAAGTATTCACTTTTTCCACATTGTGTTATGTTAATACCTTATTCCAAAATGGTTTAAATTCATTCATTCATTCATTTTCTTCCGCTTATCCGGGTCGTGGGGGGAGCAGTCTAAGCAGGCCCCCACCTTCGACTGCTGCCCAATCCTCACAGCATCGTCCCTTACGGTCCCTCCTGCAGGTGGTGAGCCCACGGGAAGGCGGCCCCATGTCACGGACCTTGATATTTCCCTCGTAAGGGACCCCGGAGCATAGAGGGTTAAGGGCCTTGCTCAAGGGCCCAAGAGTGGCAGCTTGGCGATACCGGGGCTTGAACCCCAGACCTTCCGATCGGCAACCCAGCGCCTTAACCGCTGGAGCCACCACTTCCCCACTAAAATTTTTAATTCATTATTTTCCTTAAAATTCTACAAACAATACCCCATAATGACAACATGAAAGAAGTTTGTTTGTAATCTTTGCAAATTTATAAAAAAAATAATAATAATAAAAATAAAAACATTACATGTACAATACATACAGTAAGTATTGACAGCCTTTGTTTCCTCTGATCATCCTTGAGATGTTTCTACAACTTGTTTGTACAACTTGCCTTAGTCAGGGAGGTCACCACGAACCCGATGGTCACTCTAAAAGAGCTCCAGTGTTTCTGTGTGGAGAGAGGAGAACCTTCCAGAAAAACAACCATCTCTGCAGCACTCCACTAATCAGGCCTGTATGGTAGAGTGGCCCACCTGGAGTTTGCTAAAAGGCACCTGAAGGACTCTCAGATTATGAGAAACAATGAATGAACTCCTTGGCCTGAATGGCAACGTCATGTGTAGAGGAAACCAGGAACGCTAATCACCTGGCCAATACCATCCCTACAGTGAAGCATGGTGGTGGCAGTGTCATGCTGGGGGGATGTTTTTCAGTGGCAGGAACTGGGAAATTAGTTAGGATCAAAGGAAAGATGAATGCAGCAATATACAGAGACATCTTGATGAAAACCTGCTCTAGAGTGCTCTGAACCTTAGACTGGGGAGACAGATCATCTTCTAACAAGGCAACAACCCTAAACACACAGCTAATATAATAAAGGAGTGCTGATGGGACGACTCTGTGAACATTCTTGAGTGGCCATGCCAGAGCCCAGACTTTAACCAGATGGAACATCTCTAGACAGATCTGAAAATGGCTGTGAACTGATGCTCCCCATCCAACCTGATGGAACTTGAGAGGTTCTGCAAAGAACAATGGGAGAAACCGATAAAAAAGCTCTTCCAAGCTTGTAGCATCAAACTAAAAAATTCTTGAGGCTGTAATTGGTGCCAAAGATGCTTCAACGAAGAATTGAGCAAAGGCTGTGAATACTTATGTACATGTGATTTTATTTAGTTTTTTATTTGTAATAAAGAATTCAAACAAACTTCTTTCATGTTGTCATTATGGGGTATTGTTTGTAGAGTTTTAAGGAAAATAATGATTTTAATCCATTTTGAAATAAGGCTGTAACAACAAAATGTGGAAAAAGTGAAGCGCTGTGAACACTTTCCAGATGCACAGTATTTTAAAGCATTTTGCATAAGGCAATACACAACAAAACAAATCGGTCTGAAAACTTTCTGTATGCACTGTAGTTTTGCATTGTTTTGTTTAATTATTTGATTTTAATTAACACAATATTTAACTATTAATATGTTATGACTTTTTCAGGGCTGGCCTATAGCATAACATAATGACAACAAGAGACTTTGTATCTTAGTATCCTGTTGATATGATGGAGTCACATAATAATGATGTGAAGCCTCAAACGTTCACTGAATTTAGCCGGTTAGCATTTCCTGGAAGACTGAATGACCAATTTGCATTACTGCATCAGGCAATGTTCTTTCAAACCTGTTGTCAAAACAGTGTGAGCATGCTGTCATACACAGGAGACTAAGAACATACGGAATAGAACAAACTGAAAACATACACAAAAAATACAACGAATCTTTAAATAATCTTGTCAGAAAACAGAGATTTGATTCTGAAAATATGCAGAATTTGAAGCAGGGATCAGTAACATGGAAGCAGCTAAATCTAGACCTGAAATTTTTCCTCACAGCAAAGTAGTTTATTCAATCGCACATCAGTTAATTAATTTCTTGTAAAGTAATTGATATGTCTGGTCTATTAGAGCAGTAAATTGTTTATTGAATGTCAGAACCAAAATCTGGAAACACCTGATTTCTCATGTCTAAGTGTAATTGTTTACTCCTCATCTTAATTAACCTGAGTAACATAATCTAAGAGTTCTGCACAAGCAGCCATTATAGATCAGAGCACAAGCAAAACTTTTTTGGCTTATTCTGATCTACAGTTATTGCTTGATCTAAAGGCTAATATGGGGTTAAATGCAACATTTTCTGGACAACACTTCAGAAACTAATCTAATTTCTCCATTTAATTCCCTGTTTAACACATTTAACCTCGTATTCTTCTGGTGGGATAAAACTTTCTTCAGGGCATTTCTGCTTCTCAAGTGGTCCTTGTTTAAACCCTATTTTTTTAAACCAAAGTTAGTCATCTTACAATTCTCATCCACCAACCAGCTCTTCTTAACCACATGACAACTATTAACCAGAGACTGTGAAGGGGAATAAACTCTGTGACAACTTAAGCCAGTTAATTCACATCTTTTTAAAATGCTGCTCATGCTAAAGTACAGGACAACATAACACAAAACTATCTCCTTCTATGTACATTAGCTTGCATTTACAGTAAGACTAGCTGCATTATACTGTATTGTTGATTTCCAAATCTAGGCTCCTCTGCTGTCATTTGAGGCCTTCAATGTACATGTGAAATAGTTAAACATCTAATTTTGTTAGTGCCTTAAATAATTTCTATTTTTCCTTTATTCATTTCAACCACTTTGTTCTGGTCAAGGTCACAGCAGATCCAGAGCTTTCCAAAGAAAGGTTGCAGGACAGACACTGGAATAAACACCTGTCTATTACGGGGCACCATGCACACACATTTACACTGCCAGGGGCAAGTTAGGATCATTAATCTACCTCCAGTCAAATGCATAATTTAATATTGCGAGACACATTTACACTGATTTACATTCATTCGTTATTTCAATGTCATCCTAGCTAGTTTTAGCAGAGGCAATTCACCATGCAAAAGCTGCGCATTTCCGGAAGGTGGGAAGAAACCAGAGAATCCAGAGAAAACCCCCATGGACAAGGGGAAAACATGCCTAAACCCATAACTGTAGCTCAGAATCTGGAGGGATGCTGAAGCTGTGAGGCATCAACATTCGTTTAAGTCTCATCCATTTCACTACAACACAGTTATGGGTTTATGACCCATCCATGCGCACAGATTGAAAATTTATCTGTCATAGCCAAGCTCTTGAAGAGAGTCATCACCTGTACATCTGCCTGATATCCCTGTCAGCTAAATGATTCAAAGAGCACTAATGATTCATTCACAACAAGCTCTCAGCCAAAACAAGTGTTTGTGGAACTTCCCACTTCATGCAAATTTGCTTAATGCATTAATTATTCTAGGGTTATGGTAATGCAATAGAGCAAACCAGAGACAGCGTTTTGATCTGAAGATATAAATAAATCTTCAGGGCTTCTCTTCTTAATGATTTTTGAACACATTTCTCAGTTTTGTTAACACTCTAGTCTTAATCCTGATATTGTGACTGTTCTAACTTTAACTTTTTTTTCTTTCCCTAATGAATTTATTCAGGGCCTTGATAGAAATAGCTTCCTGTTATTGATTTTATGTTTTTTTGTACAGATAAAAGGTCAGTGAAGAGTGCAGAGAGAACATTTATCACAGTCACACAAGCAAAGCTTTATCAAACCCCTTTAATTACATTTCCATTTCACTGCCCGTATGTCACTGTTTGGTACGCATACATTTTAGCAATTTTGAGAGAAATTAATCCCTTTATCAGAAATATCAGACATAGGAATTTATGGAATGGAAGTACGTGTGTAAATGTGTGTTAAAGCCACATTTTAAATTTCCCAAACTTTCTTTATCGTAGCCGCTGGTGCAGGGCTGTTGGTGACAGAAGGGCTGTTTGTGAGTCAAGCCCAGTTTGTTTTTTTGTCTTTGCCAAGAGTGTCTTTTGTCATTACCTTAACGGTTCCTCACTGCTGTAACAATACAATAAAACCGAATGACGCAGCATGCCTGGTGTTTATGCCTTTGTGTGTGTCTGGAGGGGTTTTGTTGGATTGCATTGAGATTTCCTTAGCAACATTAGGGAGATGACTCAAGGCACACTGGACAAATAAATGCAGATAAATGTATGCCTCACTGATCTACAAAAAAAGAGGTATATTTCAGAGTTACTTTTCCATGATAATGTACTTTCTCTGGGTGGAATACTATTTCATATTAAACATTTTACTGTAAATATACACCTTTACATGTTCTACACTCATTCTTATTGCCATTGTTAGAGAAAATAGAACAAGATAGAAAATCACTCTTCAGTTTAACTTTTATCTGGAAAGTGCCTCTATAAACTGTACAGCTTAAAGCAACAAGAAACAGGGCAGCTGAAATATTGAAAGGGGAATTAGACACAGGTGGTAGCAATGAAATAATTACAGACAGGGAGAAAACAACATAGGGGTACTCTAGTGTTAAAACATGTCATAACTGGTTGAAAGTTCTGACAAATACCATTTTAAACCAAACACATTAATTATCCAGGACCTGTAGACTTATTTTATAGTGTGACTTTTTTATAATGTGTATGTACAAAGATTTAGAGAGATGTTTTCCCCCTTAAATTTAACACTAATGTTTTTTTACACCAAGTACTATGTCCCAAAATACATACAGGGCAAGCTTGCCATTTAGAAGATACTGTATATATATTCAGTTTAGGCTTCTGTTCAGGCTTACACTTGGGATCTGCAGCTCTGCACACTGTGAAGGCCATTATAAAGAAACATATTTACACCAAGTGTAAATCCACTTACTGGTATGTCTTTTAGAGGTGAGAGGAAACCAGAGAGCCCAGATGAAACCCATGAGGATAACATGCACAGTATCAGCAGAGCTATCATCCGAGATTTTGATCCAAACCTGGTAGACTTCCTATCTACAATTATTTACTAATTACAGAAGATCATACCAAAAATATGATTATATAATTTCTCTCCCCTCGTGGATTTAAGGCGATCTATTTTAAACAAGCAAATTTAGCAAACTTAGCACAAATTACAAAGTGATTATAAAAAAATATGTACATATTACAAGTGATTATAAAAAAAAAAAATCCTCTTTGGTTATTTGATTAGATGAAATTTGCACTGTTTAGTTAATGCAACTTAGGGTATTACTAAATGCCTGAATCAGGCCAGATGTATGTGAACCAAACTTAAACCAAATAACACCAGAACGAACTAAAAATAATAACAACATTATTAGTACAAAATGTATTATTAAAAGAATGAATAAGAAATATTGTTCCATATACAATATATTATCATTATGCAATGAACAAAGTCTGTATTAATGTGTGCATTTTGCCGCATGAAAATACATTCTGTACAATTTCAGAGATAATTAATGGACAGTAAAAGACTATTTATTAACATATGCCTTACTGAATTTTTATCCTGTTCTTTCCTTTCGAGATACATCAGCAAAGTGAATATGAATGTAGTCTTTGTTGTATGTATAACTGGTCAAGTTCTTAGACACAGATCTATTCATTCAGTAATAGCAGCCCAACTGAAATGAGACAGAAAGTTGTATAAACACACACAGAGAAGCTTTTCAGTTGATGATTTCTGGAAAGACTTTGTGGTACTCCACTCTTTTTTGCAAATGTATTGAATTAAGGAGAGTTGGATACGATGTTAGGCAAACACTTGGTCTAATCAGCATAAGTTATATCACTTATTTTGCCCATGCTCAGCAGTATCCTCTGTCTGCAAAATCAGAGTTGATTAGAATCAAGCTGGTTATTAAATGTCTCGATAACTGACAGTAAATTACTAAGTCAGTTCTAACAGTGTGTATTTAACAGTGTTTATTCTATTTACATTAAACACATTTCCACTTAAATTTCCATTGCCACAAGTTTTTAATTCAGTTACATTTTTATACACTTATAAACACTTTTTATAGCTATTTTCTTTACAGCTTTAGAAACTTTAACTCAAAATAAATCTTTCAACTGAACCCACTAAATGAAAATACTGACATTGATAAACAAGTGGATCATTGGTAAAGGTCTTCTTTATAAATGTTGTAAACACTTAATTAGGTTTATGTCAAGCCTATTTCTAGTCCGCACTGTATGTCATCTTTGTTAATATGAGCCGACGTCCGAAGTCATCTATGGAACATATTAGAAATGTCAGTAAATGTCATACAAAGATATTGATACACATCAGCTGCATATGTGGTTAAACACTCTGGCTATGAGGAGAAAACAGAGAAACTGCATGACGTCTTGACTCATCTTGCATAATAGGGTGCATCAAGTTCACCCATGTGATTTAGCTTAGGTCAGCTTCAGCTATCAGTAGTAGAATCTAGTAATATATGACATCATCTTGCAATATGCTTCAAATAACATATAACATTGCTTATATTAGTTTAAATCAAAGCTTAATACATGTAACCATTATTTAGCATTAATATAGTATAATACTTAGCTTTGCAAAGATCTCTGAATAAAGAGATCACAAAAATTAAAAGTCATGCGTTAGAGTAAAGTTTAGCATGTATAAAGTTTAGCATACAGCAGACGATCTAAATGCTTGTAGATGTAATACGTTATAAAGGCCAGTGAGCAGATAAGGCTGATAGATTAGGATAGGGATTAGAAAAAGAAAATAAAAAAACAGCAGTTGTAGGGGAAAGTTCAGGTCAATAGTGTCAGGTCCTGAGGAATAGTATGGACCAGGATTGTCTCCAGTTGCCATGGGAGAAGTTGGGGTATAGTCAGGAGAGACAGAGCCTGGGGAAAAAGGCTCGATCAGTAGCTCGAGATCAGTTTAAGTAGAGGCGTAGAGTACGAACCAGAAGAGTTATTCGAGCTGGAAAATAGAGACACATATGAGGACAAATCAGTCGGCCCAGAAAATAGATATGAGCCATAGCCTGTAGAAAGTGGCGACCACCCACACCATGCAAAGGACTTCGGCCGGCATTAGGAGAGAGGAAAATATAATGGGAAATCAAGTTCAAAAAAAGTTCAAAACATATTCATGAAGTAAAAATACTTTGTTACTGTACTATAATAAATTTTTCTGGTATCAGTACTTTATTTTCTTTTCGGACAAATTTTTCCTTTCACTCGTAAAATTTTTGTACACAAATATTAGTACTTTCTACTTCTTACATTTCCAAAACAGGCTCGTTACTTTAGTTTTAATCTATTTGTTGACATGATCAATATTTTTCAATATCAATATTTCTTTCTCACTGCGTGCCGTTTTCCGCCGATCAACCTATTTCCTGTCATTGCGCTCTCACACACCACAGACGTTGGTAATTGGTTTGAACTTGTTTCTGCTCAGTTTGCATTCAGTTTACATGGCAATCACATGTGAGCCTGCAGTGATGCATACTGTTTTTGCCTGTTGAAAAAAAATGGCCAGGGGGGTTTAATTGGAAAGTTGTCTTTGTTAGACCTAGAAGTGTCCGAGTATTACCTGCAGGCTATGGCGTCATTTCCAAAATTAAGGGACTAAATCTATTTCTAAATCTATTTACCTTTTCAAATCTGGGAAACTGATGCTACAGCCGGTCTCAGAGAGGTTGAAATACATGGATATCAAAATACAGAATCAGAAATGCTTGTATAGCTACAGTATTGTTATTATGGTGACACAATTATACTGTATGTCTGCTTATTTTGAGACCTTACCTAAAGACGTTGGACTGTTTTCTGGTAACATCAAAATGTCCTGTGACAATGTAACCTGCTGACATGAATTACTAATACCATATAATAGATACCGTATATGGTATATTCTTTTTATATTATGCTCTGGTTTGTAATGTTACTACAACCACTGGTAATGTTATCAAAAAGCTGCTGTAAGTTATAATGTTTACAATCTTTGACCTATCCACAGTTTTATCACTCTGTATAGCGTTTATTGTAAATGATCTGAAATGTAGTAAATATGAATGATACATACAGTACACAATATCATTAAACTACATATACTAGTGTTTCTGTGGTAAGCATTCAGCTGTAAGGATTCTCAGAAATCATTTAACCTTCCAGCTACAGGATTCCAGTTCTTTTTTAATGAGGCCAATTCTATTACTAATCTATTACTAACTCTATAGCATCCCTATAATAAGATTTTCAATCAGGCAAGAGTAAGTACTTCTAGAGGAGACGGTGGATCTGCAATCTCTCTGGCTGCCAGGAAAATTTGCTTGTAAAACTCTTCTTTTTATTCTCTGTGTCCTGGAAAAATCTTGCCTTGGTCTTTTTTTTTTAATTTTAGTAGAAATAATAAATCCCTGACAAGGTCCATGTTGTTTTATTAGGTAATTAAAGAGTCTAGCTGCACTGGTGAATCATAGATCACGTGGTTTTAGCTGCCGCTTTTCAATACAAGCCTGTGTATATTCATTAATACTGTACAATTCTAAGGTCTAGCAAGACTTGTCTGAATATTTCATCAGCACAGCACTACTGCTTTCCCTTACGGACATGACATACTTAGGGAATGATGTCACCCGTAACCTGGTGGCGGCATTGCAAAGCGACGTCATCTGCTGGTTGCTGGATGAAGGGTTGCAATGCATTCTACAACATTTTCTTCTTTCATTCCTTCTTTGTGTTTCCACTTCTCAGTTCAGGCAGTTTTACAAATAGCATTGCTTGCAGATTAGCTGTTGAAAACACACACAGCCCCTGTTAATCTGTCAAGCTTCACTCTTTCTCTTTTTTCTTAGCTTCTAAAACACAGGCTGGGGATTTTTTTGTTTTGTTATGAATTGGTTTTGACAGCTCGAATTGGTCAAAGGTGAATCACTCTAATCAGGGCTTTTCCAGAGACATAACCACACAATCTCCATTGACCTATGAGTGTTCAGTCTTGGCAGCTGACACACTCAGAAATGCTGGCATTTACACCGAATTTATGTCGTGAAAAAAATAAAAATAAAAACTTAACACAAGAAGGAATTCACACTGGAGTAACACTAAATTCGACTGAACTTAATATGACTATATTCTGGTTTCCAAAAATAGTGAGGATGATAATATTTAGTCCATTTTGAAAAAAAACAAACAAACAAACAAACAAAAACACATAAACCCAAAACCCACCTGTGGGTCCAGGCTTACATTTAAGTCAATTAGAATGAAACAATGTTCCTCCTGGTCCATTGTGCTGCTGTGTTTTGAACAACACAGCAATATAAGACTACATAAATTTACAGTAGACAGGTCTACATAATGAGCACACTCCGGATAACATGTCAAATGTAACGGCTTGTAAATGTAAAAAAAAAAAAAGATAAAACAATATAAATGTAACATACTGTCAGTGGTGTACAGAGTTCCTGAAAATCATACTTAAGTAAAAGTATAGATACCTTACTGCAAAATTTACTTGAGTAAAAGTTTTAACCTTATCTGATTTGAACAGTACTTTACTATTTGACTCATATTGAACGTAGGCTCAAAGATGCACTAGTCCTCAACACCAAGACGCTTGTTAGTGAAAAGCCAAAAACAGTTGATTTGCAAGGTTTTATTTCCTAAATGCAAATGAAATTGTGCACCTCAACACTGCATTAACCAAAACCGACACAACAGTATTAAAGCAGTAGTAAAGCAATCTTTAAAATATATATCTTCAATTAACAAATAAGAAGTTATTCCTGTCACAAAGTAGAAGCACCATTAGTATTTAATGGACAAATAAAATTAAATAAATAATTTTAGATAAATTAAAAAAACAAATATTCAGAGCAGACTGATTGCAAAATGTAATTGGTAACGATCATTGTCAATTAAAATAGGTAAAATACGTTTTTTTGTTAGCGCAAGTTTGTTCTGCTCTGCACCTTGCTGCCTGGCTGAAAGAAAATAAAGTTCACTTCGACTTAACTTGACTTTGACTCATAAATATAATTGGGTAGAGAGTAAAAGTTGGTTATATCTTTGATATTTACTAAAACTAGAAAGTAGACAATTGTAAATTGTGTGAATTGGTGAGGGAAGACATGCAGGTAATTGGTGTGAAAGAGGCAGATTTAGAGGACAGGGGGCTATGGAGACGGATGATCCGCTGTGGCGACCCCTAATGGGAGAAGCTGAAAGAAGAAGAAAAAGAATAAGAAGTAAACATAACACATGATAAATGATAGCACATTTGGTATGATGACAAACAGTATGATAAATACATTGCAGCAGCAATAGTGCTGGTGATCAGTGTTTTGTACAGTGTGTTAGTTATTTTAAGATTAAAAGGAGTGGAGTGTTGTTCAGTTTTGTATGAGTTTACGATAATCCATTCGCTGTGGATTGAGAAATCTAATGCAAATGTTGGTGATGAAGAAATAAAAAACTTTCTGATGATCTTCTCAACTGTCCACACTATTTCCTATTGTGTCTTGCCATTACTAATTCAGGGATGCTCTTAATAGGATGTGGGAATGATGAGGGCTAGTGGGCTTTTCTCAGCCTTCATAGAATATACAGATGTTACTGGGCTTTCTTGACTATGAGATTCCCCACTAATTTGAATAGAATTTGATGCCCTTGACAATCTCTATGTCAGTGATCAGCAGAGAATAGTCTCTCTGTGCTCTCCTGAAGTCAACAACTATCTTTTTATGTCTGTTGATGTTTAGAGAGTTGTTGACTCTGCAGTAAGCTGCTGTACCTCGTCTCTGTATGCTGACTTGTCATTAATGTTGATGAGACCCACCACAGTTGAATCATCAGCGCACTTTGTTGCACATCTGTGAGTCATCAGAGTGAATTGCAGTGGAGGGGTCCCAATGCTCAGTGTGGGAGTGCTAGATATGCTTCTCCTGATCTAAACTGATTAAAGGTCTTAATATAGAAAGTTCTGGACCTAACAGCAGAAGGAGGTGTTAAGGTCTAATAGAATCTGCTTTTCAATTAGGTGCTGAGGAATAATTGTTTTGCATGCCGAGCTAAGATCTATTAAGATCTACAAGGTGGTATCAAAACGTTTCAAGACTAGCTCTGTTTACAAGAAAGTACTTTATCTATCTATGTTTACACACTATCACCTTCAAAAGAATCCCCTTTGCACAGTAATACAGTGCTCCCAGTGTTCCTGCCACTTCTGGAATATGTCATGGAAGTCTCCTTTTCAACGCATGCAAGGTACCTTCTGTGATTCATGCAGGATCTTTCCAATGGTGTTAAAACTACAAACTTTGAGCTGGATTTAATCTTCAGGAAGTGGGCGAAGTCTGCAGGACCAGATATCTGGCAATTAGGGTGGCAGCAGAAGTGAGATCTTGTGGATTTTTATCGACAATCATAATGCACAAGTTGGCGAATGGTTTTGACATTTTCAGGGTTTAAGCTCATGGAAGGTCTTTCTTATTTCTTGTTTTCTTTCAGTGATGTTCTTACACTCTTGAAGTGCATGTGCCACTAAAAACACCTTCAACGACTCATTGCAGCATTGTCGTATGTCATACGTATGCCATGTCAAGTGTCTCTGTGGCAGATTTGCCCAGTTCCACAAAGCTTTTTTGCTTTTTTTTAACTTGCTGAACAAGATGAAATCGCAGACATGGTAACACACATGGTCAGAATAGCACCAATACTCTCAAAAAAATTAAATAATTTAACCACCTCATATGAGCAGTTTCCTTTTAGTTTAGGTGGGAAAGGGTGGGCCACTGTACTTACTCAGTACTTCAGTGTGGTCAAATAAGCTCCACCCTGTATTTGCTATAAGATTTTTGGAAAGTAATTATTACGTCTGATGATAATTTGGGTCAATTTATTTTCTAAATTCCTTTGAGACATTAGTGCTTGTCTGTTGACATGACAGTGATGTGATTGGTTTTAATGACAGATCTCAAAGATCTCACAGAACACTGTTTTGCTTTTTCTGATAAAAACAAAAAGAAGAAAAAATGCAGAAGCATCTCTTTTTACCTACCCTTTTTCCAATCTTATACTAAAGAGAAGTCCAATAAAATTAATAAGGGAGATCAGAAATGCTAGATGTAAATTTTCAGAATGCTAAGCAGCTGTATGATGCAGTGGTGCTGTCACGAGCAACGGCAGAGATTTGACTTGGCTTGTTATGCTATTTATGCGAAGACAAGGGTGATGGTGTTGACAGTGGGATTAGCATAAAAGTTGATGCTTTGGAAGCCAATCTGTTTGAGCAGAGTATACAGATGAGAAGCTGAAAGAGCTGGATTAACTAAAAGATTAAAGTTTTGCTGCATTACAGTCTTTCAGTATAGACTAAGCAAAGGTTATATCCCACTGACACCACTATCAAAAAGGAATAATATAAGTTGGTGGTCCATACTATTGTGTTGCTCTGCAGATTAGGGAGCCTGGCGCATCCTGAAGAGCAAGAATAAATGACTGACTTATTACTGATTAACATTCATGAAAACTAAAGTAACAAATACACAACATCAGTTTGTAAGTGTTTTTATTTACAGTAAATACAATTCAAAGTTTACATCTTACCTCTCCCACACCAGGGTGTGTACAGGCTTCGGTGTACTGTATAGTTTATGTAGTGTGATTAACAAAAAGGCACCTTTGAGGCATAGTGACTCATTTGACATATCATCATCCTACACCCAGGAGTCATTACGCACACTATGGTATTCATGAGCAATCTCTCTCAGCAATCTCATTACCCCAGGGAAGGGTAGAACACAGGGAAAAGAGAGCCAAGTGGGGAAGGAAAGGGAGGCGGACAGAGGACAGCATTATTATATAAGTCTGCATTCAGACATCAGTTCTCCCACCCCTCTACTAATTCTTTATCTTTCTCTCACTCAAACAAATAAATATACACACACAGGGCAGAACACCTCAGCCCATCCTGGCTTTGTTATTAAGTTCCCTAACACTACTTAGGCTGGTCTTTGTTGCCAAGATTATACCAGGAAGAATATTCAGTCCACCTTGCCCATCTCAGGATTTTATTTTATATGAACGCAAATACAAACATATTTCTTGTCCATGTGCTCCTTTAAAAATGTATATATATATATATATATATATATATATATATATATATATATATATATATATATATATATATATATATATATATATAAACTCAATTTTTTACATTTATTTATCAGACTTTTTGGTAGGCAGAGGAAGAGGACGAAGAGGAGACACACACCCTTAATCTGGCACAAACCTTGATCTCAGCCAAGCAGTTTTGGACCTGTTTCTATGGCAATAGTTTTTAATGGCTTTGATAAACATGAGGTGCATCCTAAATGTGCCCCAGTGGTATTGCCCAGTCCTCTGCTCTGTTTAGGAGACACACTGTGGTCAGATCTGGGTATGAGATTATTTGTACATGCCATGAATTTAAATGCTGGCTGTATGGTTTGGCTGTGATATGCCTCTAGTCTGTAAATCTGTTAAAGGCTGATAAATGTTAGGCTGTCTCTGTCAAAAGCATCTAGGCTGTTCCAAGAACTGCTGCTAGACTTCTTTTTTTCCAGTAAGTGAAAACAATAGAGAGTCTGAGCCCTTAAAAATTATGATTTTAGTAAACTGCTGAATGATATGTAAGCTGGATAATGTCATCTGATTACAAAAATCAAGACCTTCATAAAAATATGCTTGATGTTTTTAATTCATTTTATGCTACACACAACAGTCTAGTAGCTACTAGGTATCAACGAATTATATGACACAGTTTACAGTGTATAATGTTTATTAAAATGGTAATGTTTGATAAACTGATACACTGTAGATATGAATATGAGGAATGTACATTTTCTTTACATTTTCACAAAGGATCTGGTTGAGTGTCAAGTCAAGTCAAGAGGCTTTTATTGTCATTTCTACTATACACAGTGGTACACAGTACACAGTAAAAATGAGACAACGTTCCTCCAGAACCCTGGTGCTACACTAAACAACAACATAGAGCTACAACACAACACAAGCTACGTAAAGTGCATCGAGTGCAACCTAGTGCAAACAGTGCAGACGAAAAACAGTACAGACAGACAACACAAGACAACACAAGACAAGACACAAAACCCAAGATAGCGCCGCCCAGTAAACCTACTCTATACTTCGATTATACAGACACAATGCAGTACAAAAAACAGCAGTAGCAGCAGTCAAGAGGTGCAAAAAACAGCATGTAAACAGTGTATAACAGTGTACATGAGTGTTCTGGGATCCTGCGACCGATCAAACTTGAATCTTACAAAATCTTGTACATGTACATAATAAACAATTGTTGAACTTGCAAATAAGTGTGCAAGGTCTTTATGCTTGCTTACAGCCTGTAATCAAGAACTGTTTAAAACCCTTAGAGACCTGCACTACACTATGGGGTGTTTTCTCACAATAATGTCACAGGATGATATCATCATGCTGACTTTAGATGAATGATGTAATGCTGCTACAGAAATCTTTCTGTTTTTGCTTTCTAAACTAGAATGAGCTTAAGATTGCTTGTATAAAAACATGCACAGTCAACCTTTTTAACAAGAGAATCTTAATATTCATAAAAAATGAAGATATTATGATATTAATCACAAACAAAAACACTTTTTTTATATTCATTTATACTAATATAAACCTCTCTCCCTTTCCCCCTCTCTCTATTTCACAATTGTATATTTAATACTTGTTATAGAATTATTAAATATACAATTGTAAAATAGTATGCATTCACTTACATGTATGTGTTTATTAAGTAACAATAAACATATATTCATATTAGGTAGAATGTTCACCATACAAGCCGGCTGAGAATTAGTTTACACCAAAAACTGATAATGCATTATACCAAGAATTAACATTAACTATAAGTATAAAGACTATAAAACACAGCTTTTATTTACAGTTGACACTGTAAATAAACATTTATTTTTCAAAACCTGATCAACTCATCTTATTAATTAGAATTGAAAATGTAATATGCAAGTACTTAGATAGCTATATCCTACTTGTAATATTAATTTCATTATTTATTTACTGTAAACAGAACATTAATTTAGTTTTTCCTGTATTTTTTTTTAGTTTTCCTTTTACATTTCACTAATACCTGCACACAGTATGATTAGGAAATTCCTCAGATCACACAGTACATTTATTCTAATGGAGATGAGCTTAGTGGGCGGGGCGTGACGGATATGGGCGGGCTTTATGCTGAATGACAACAGAGTGAAATCATTAGGGGAGTCGTTTTGAATTGAACCGATTCACTGGTGAGTCACTCGTTATTCCTGAACCTGGTACAATGCGAGGCTGATGTGCGGGACAGCGGGACTGTAAACAGGGATCGCCGCGGGATTTCTAACAGAGACACCGTGCTTTCTCTTTTAATGGGCGATGAGCGAAATGAACGGTCTTATAGGGAGGAATAAGAAGAAGAGTCCAGTTTTATTTGCGCTTGTTTTGTTTTCTGGCTGGGAATAAAAACAGCGGAACCTGCAAGTGTTTCCTGCTTCGTCCTAACTTTCAGAAAGAAGAATCCTTCAAAGGTGGAGAGTGAGAGAGTGAGAGAGAGAGAGAGAGAGAGAGAGAGGTAAGTTTGTTAATTGCTATATATATATATATATATATATATATATATATATATATATATATATATATATATATATATATATATATATGTATATATATATGTATATATATATGTATATATATATATATATATATATATATATATATATATATATATATATATATATATATATGTGCCAATATACAACTATTTGCTTATTTACTTTTGCTGCAGTGACTTTTTTTTAGAAAAAAGAAATAGAAAGTAAATTTTTCTATATATTTTCTTCTTATCTACCAAAGTAAATCATAATAATGATCAAAATGGTGATTGGGTTACAATTCAACCTATGTCTAGATTCACAAAGTGTTTCAACTACACATCAACTGATTAAAGACATCTTCAATACAACAATGCTGAGGCTTCTTTCTGTAAAATGCTCTTCTGTTTTACCCACATGGTTTAAACATTTCAAGAAATTGAAGGAAAAACTCCACCATTCTCATCTGCTTTATCAGTTTCCCCCCCACTTTTTCATTTGTGATGCTGCTACTGATAAGAACCGCAGTTGTAAGCTATATCCTACTTTGACTCCGTGCTCGGACAGAACCATCCTTGTTCTATCTGAGGGCTTCTACATTTTACAGATGGAAAGAATAGGAAACGCTTGTCTTTGAGTCTTTATGATGCACATTAGCAGCAGTGTTGGAAGTGATGAGTCACCTGCTCTTCCACTGACTGGATCAATTTCCCCCAATATTATTCCGGCTGGATCAGTTTTCCCTAAATTAAATGCTTACACTGGACGAATTCCTCTGTAAATACTCAGAGGGTCTCAAGTATTCAGCCAGACTGGGGGAATCCCTATTAATATTGAGTCATATTGCCCACACACATACACAGCCTGCACCAATAGTACTCAAGATAGGCCATTTCCTTTTAAAACAAAAACCTAGACTACTCTAATAAATGTTCAAACTAAATGATACTCAAATGATGCATGAATGATGCTCAAACGGGGTAAAATCAAATGATCAGACTGCCCCTCTAATGCACAAACCTGGTTCTTTTCTGTGGAATTAAATATGCACTGGTAGAGTACTCTACCAGGTTGATTTCCTGGAAAATCAAATACCAAGACTGTCTCAACAATACTCCATCCAGGTCATTTCTTGTCGAATCAGCTGCTTAGAATCCTTAAGCCAAAATCGAACCAGGTTATTTCCTGTGTAAACACTCAGTCTACCCAAACAATTCTCAAATCAGCCAGGGTTTCATGGAAAATAAATTATCCAGAATAAATGAAATCCTCAGACTACCTCAATTATAGGCAAACAAATCCAGTCTGTGCCAATGATGCTCAGATCAGCAATGCTCATATAGAGACATTTTTTAATAATTGAGTATTCATGCTGGGACAGTTTATCAACAATATTTTAACTGGATTAAATACAGTAATTAAACAGACACACTGGGACAATTCTATAATAATAATAATTAGAGGAAATCTACAGTGGTGCATTTTCATCTGAAGAGTTTAGATTTGAGTAGGATCAACAACAAGATTACCGTATTTTTCGGACTATAAGCCGCTACTTTTTTCCTACGTTTTGAACCCCGTGGCTTAAACAACGAAGCGGCTAATTTATGAATTTTTCCTGGGTTTTTCCCGGTTCCACAAACATCAAGGGAAAAAACTGAGCCTCATAACAGTAGTCCAATGAAATTTCTGAACGGAAACGAAAAACCGCACCTCACCTGTGTTCTGAGCTGCACGGCTTCAGGAAAAAAAAAGTTTTTTTTTAAACGCACCACCATGCCTAAAGATTACCTCCCGAGAGAAATAGTTGTGAAAGGAAGGAGGGAAACAGTGAACAATGACTTTCTTGGTCGGCTACTGTGTAGATACAAGCCGTTGTAGCGCGTTGAGTCTGGGTGAAGGGAGAGCTCGCTAACTCCAGTTGCAACAGAAATCATATAAGCACAGACAGGTTTCCAAAACTCGTGCTTTTTTATTTTTCTTGGCAACAGCGTTACGGGTTAGTCAAAGAAACTTTGAAATGAGCATTAGAATATAATAAGGACATATTCCTCGGTCTTGCACACATGCAGTAATAGCGGAAAAATGCTGTGCCAGGCTATTCCCAAAATACCGCTATGCTCCTAATAGAAGCGCAACATATTTCACCCGTTACACCGTGTGTGACGTGTCTTTCGTTAAAGCCTGTGTAAAGTACATTAGTGTAGACTTATTTATGTTAAAAATAAAAATATTTGTAAAATTCAGTGGGTGCGGCTTATATATGGGTGCGCTTTATAGTCCGCTTTATTTTATATATATATTTTATATATATATTTATATACTGTATATATATACATATACAGTATGTGCAAGGCCCTTAACCCCCTATGCTCCGGGGGTCCCTTACGAGGGAAATATCAAGGTCCGTGACGTCGGAGTGACGTGGGGCCGCCTTCCCGTGGGCTCACCACCTCATCACCATATGTATATATATGTATATAAAAACTATATAGTTTATAGTTTTAATAATACATTGAGTTAGTTAGTTCCCCCAAAGTGAAATGTTAAAACTGAGCCAAATTTCAAATATTAAAGAGAAAGTATTTTTGGTCTTAATTCTCAATCTGCAATCTTGCAATAATGAATCAGACAGAATCGAATGCATAATTCCATTTCACAGACTGGATCAGTTAACCAATAAAACCAAGACTCACAATTCCTCATGAACCTGTCAAACTATATATATTTGAAACATGTTATTAAAGAATTACACGAGTAACACTATAGGTAACAACAATAAGAGCTAGAAAAGTATCGCATTGTTCTGGGTTACTGATTATATCTTGTGACCTCACCAGAGACTGGTGAAGGTGTTTTTTGTTTTTTTTTTGCAAGATGAAACCAAAAGTTTGCTTTTCAGTATAACAAAATGTTCATTTTGTTCATCAGCCACCAAAAAAAGTATGGTCAATAATCTTGTTTTGCACACCGATAGACCCGGTTAACATTCATAAAGAGTATAAAGCGTCAGGTTAGATTTCATTAGAACAGGACCTACCCTTTGTTTTAATGTGTGATAGGCATGAATATTAAAAATGAGCATGTTGTTGTGTTCTAATAGAGTGTTTGGCCACTTGCTTGTCATATGTAGTGTTCATTTTAATGATTTAACGTCAGTCTGTTTTAGATGGAGAGGGATTTGCTACGCATTAGTATTGTAATTTGTACCAAGAAATGAATTTATATATGAACAGGATGTTCTTCAAAGGAATTTAACCTATTAGTCATTTGTTTGGTTTAAAATTGGATTGCAGCAGCACCTGTCAGAAAATAAGCAACGACAGGCTTCACCTTGCACAACTGAGTGTAGGATGAAATGGAGGAAAGGGAGTTTGCTGTTTTATCGCTAATCTGCCTGAGGGCTTTACAGCGAAATGAATGCACTGTAACTGTAACCATGAAGCAAAAAAAAAAAGATTGTGAACGATTTGAAAATGAAAGGGTAAATGAATTCCTTTTTGAGTGAGATTGAGAATCAATCTAATCGCTAGACTCAGGAAAAGAAGATCAAGTTTATATCCTTTGACTGCTGTAAGGGCGGTGGCGTGATGAATTTTGGTACCACATCAGAATACTAAAATGAGCAGAACATTAACTGCATTGACAGTGTATTTTTTTTGTTTTGTTCTTATCACAAATTAACAAAATGCTTTGTTCCATTTAATGAGTTCAAAGAATCAAAAGTTCACAAGTCAGAGATTTAAGACCCATTCATCTGTTTCTCTTGTTGCCTCGAAGAAATCACTACTGATTCTTTTCCTGTCTTTCTCCTGCAGATAGACTCCATCCACTGAAGACAGAAGTGATGATAGTGACATCATGTACGTATGCAGTATAATTGAGTAGACTTGTTCCTCAGATTCCAGTGTGTCTATTGTAAAAAGCATTAGTACCAGGTTATAGCTGGTCTACACAAACATAAATGTGAATGTGTCTCTAATCAAGTATTAGAGAGCAGAACAATAAAAAAAAACAGCCAACATTTTATTAATTATAATTTTTTTATTATTTCTTATCAGATAAACAACCACTTCTTAAATAAAAAACAAAACAAAAACAAGGCTTTTTACAAGGCAGCTACTAACTAGCCTGTGAAGAAACATAAAGCAGTGAAAAACATGGAATGTGAAATGCGAGGAACAAAACCTCGATCTATTTTGGCGCTCTATCTGTAGTAACACTTCCTGTAAGTAATGAATCAATGTCAGTGAGAGAAATAGGAAGAAAGACAGCAAAAATGGCATGCACACACAGGCATAGAATCTTAGACAAAGGGATTACATAACAGGATATAGGAACTGTAACAATTTTTGTGTGGTTTCTTTTGTGTTGTATTGTGTGTTAGACTGCGTAATTGTTTGTATATATATATATATATATATATATATATATATATATATATATATATATATATATATATATGTAAAATCTTTTTACTATTGTACTTCATTTGTAAAAAAAAAAAAAACTACTCACATATGATGGTTGCGCAAGTATTTCCCTCACCTAGTTTCATATTTGATAAAACCACCTTTAGGCATGCAAGTCTTGATTTGTCGTTCCGCTTTGCACATATGAATGCTGAGATTTTTGACATTGTTCTTGGCAAAATTGCTGTTAGAATGTATGGAGGATGTCTTTTTATGCAATGCCTCTAAGCCACTAATACCCCAGTAGAAAAAGTAAAAAAATTTTACCACACATGCTCCAGGATGGGTTCTGACTTGACTTTACATACACTATAAAAAAAAAGAAAACCTATGTATCGTTTGTTCAAGCACTATAAATTTGCCAGTAATTGCCCCATTTGGACAATTTTCCCCAAAGGCATCTTCCAGTCACCTCATCTTTTGCTATTTGTCACATTTTGTGCATTTGATATTCGCAGCTTTGAATGAAACACTGTTAAGGTTAACTTTTGTACTAAAGGGTCAGCTATAGATTTTAAGTTAAATACTGTGGTGAGACCTGCGATGGTGTATGGTTTAGAGACAGTGGCATTGAGTAAAAGACAGGAGGTGGAGCTGGAGGGAGCAGAGCTGAAGATGTTGAGGTTTTCGTTGGGAGTGACGAAGATGGACAAGATTAGAAATGAGTTTATTAGAGGGACAGTGCATGTAGGTTGTTTTGGTGACAAGGTGAGGGAGGCGAGATTGAGATGGTTTGGACATGTGCAGAGGAGGGATATGAGTTATATTGGTAGGAGAATGCTGAGGATGGAGCCACCAGGAAGGAGGAAAAGAGGAAGACCAAGGAGGAGGTTCATGGATCTGGTGAGGGAAGACATGCAGGTAGTTGGTGTAAAAGAGGCAGATGTAGAGGACAGGGTGGTATGGAGACGGATGATTCGCTGTGGCGACCCCTAATGAGAGCAGCCGAAAGAAGAAGAAGACTGTATATCCATGGGATTAACCTGCATGCAGCTTTCACAGAGTGGACTATATACATAGCGGGGGCTCAACACACTCCCTCCCTCAAATAAAAAAGAGAGCACAACCTTGCAACAACCACACACCCACAGTTACTAATAAAAACAAGCCAATATCACAATTAGAACTCATTCTTTTATCGTACGGACAGCAACCAAAGAAACAGACACTTGCTAAAATGCTTGGCTAGTTATTTAACTGGTTTCTGAAACTGAATGGAAATGTGCAGTTAGTGACGTATCTCATTCTTCCTACAAGTAATGTATAGTCCTGGTAGGTAGTATGTATTACGACGCCACATGCAGTCATAAAACAGTTTTTTTATTAAGACCATTTCTTGCATTTTACATCATAAGACGTATATACAAAACAAACACATACACACCCAGTTAGCAATTTGTTTTTCTGTTGAAGATAATAACAAACAATAAAGCAGTTACATAAATATTTCCCAACGGAAAATAATATTTGTTTATCAGTGTGTAATGCATTGTTATGCGAAGCTTTAACGACGTGCATTGTGGGAATGTGCAATTCACATGATGAGAATTAGCATCCTATTAATTATGCATCTAATGTAATTACTCGATTACCAGAGGTCCTAATCTTCCAAACCCATGGAACTGAAGTACATAATGATACTGAATGACACATTGTATTGTTTGCAACGTTCAGTATCTATCAAAAGTGGGTTGTGTGGTCTGATCCAACAGACGAGCTGCTGTATCTCAAATCGTTGAAGAAGTAAATGGTGTTAATGCTCGACAGGTCACGACTGTTTTGGCAGTAAAAAGGGGGACCAGCACAATATTAGGCAAGTGGTTATAATGTTATGCCTGGTCGCTGTATATTTTAAAATGCAGTGTTATTTTATGTGTTTATTATTAGGCTTAGTCCAGTATACAAGTTAGTGTGAAGGCATTGCTACAATAAAAAGAAAAAGCACATTACTTTAAACACCGTCTGACCAATCAGATTTTGAACATTAACATTATTGATGTATAAAATACATTAAAATGTGTCCAAAATACAGTAGAACAATATTGTAATATTCTAAAATGGGGTGTTAAGTAACATGTATTGTGAATGTTGTGAAGTACAGCCCTAAGCTAAATCTTTGTAACTGTTCATATAAACTGAGTCAAGGGAAATGATTTTGAAAGAAAAAAATTCAGAGATGTCGGTCTTTCTGAGGCGTATTAATGCAGCATCGTGCCGTCAGGTTTTATCAGAGCATCTGTGGGATTGCAGTTTGACTTTGCAGTAGGCACTGGATTGCAGGCTCCAACACTCCTTAGGCTCTAGCAGTAAGGATTAATGGACCATTTGAACTCTGCAGCCCTGTGAGTGACTAAAGCAGTGACAGAACCCAATCATAATGTGCGTACACCAGTGCTTTATCCCCTTCATTGTGAAAGAGGTTGACTCACTCTTCTAGTCGTTTAACAGATGCTTTCTCCTTTCCAGGTTTTTCTCCATGAGGCTATTTGTCATCGTGAACGTCTTCACCGCTATACATGGTGAGTGTTTGGCCTGTGTGCAAGTTTTACCCACATTGCAGAAGCATTTAATCATCAACATTAAATTTTTTCCACCATAAACTTAGATGATGTGGTAAATTTTTGTTGGTAGGAAAATGTTTCTATAATGATGCTCGAAGATTTTTTAGTGATCCCTGAGCAATGTATTATAAGATTATAACTGTCGAAATTATAATCTTATAATATAATGTCGAATGTGGAGTTTGTTTGAACATTTATTTATTTATCTATCCAAATGATTTATTTAACACAATGATTTCAAACACTATGTTACCTATGCTGTTTATCACAATATTGAAATTATATTAGCGTATTACCCAAGGTCACATGCATGTCCCAGACATTTTCACTGAACTGGAGCCTCAATTTTGGAATAAAAACACATGCTATATGTGTATTTTAAAGGTAATTTATATTTACAAAAAAAATGTTAAGATTATTATTTTGTATTTTTCAGGGGTGAGCCTCTGCCTCAGATTTCAGTATGGTGTCTATTTTTGCTAACAGCTAACAGCTTGAACCAGTTTAATTCATGTCCTCTGACCTATGAAGATTGATAATTAGTTTTTGTTTTTTTCGTGCCATTCTGTGTAAACGCTCGAGGAATCCTGAAAGGCTGGAAAAACGAGGAGATATGTCATGGCTGTAATGGAGGCATCAGCAACCTTTAAAGTCACTTAGATCACTTTTATCCCTTATTCCGATTCTCTCTTTAACTGCCCTGAACATTATCTGAAGCTCATTAGATATTTATATTTGTGTATTATGCGTGGATTTGAGTATTGTGAAGCCTGACCATAATATTTGTATGTGTTTTATAAGCATTCCATTCCACATTTATTCCTTTTTTCCTGTTATAATAACCTCCACAGTACTGGGGAGATGCTTTCCAGTTCATCATGAAGGTGTTTAATATTGTTGAGATCAGAATAGGCCACTCAAGATCTTCTACTCTAACCCATGTAAAGCATATCTTCATAGAGCTCACTTTGTGCATGGGGAAATTTCCATGCTGGAACAGATTACTGGTTATCGGTGGAGTTAAAAACTTGATATGGAAAATGTAATGCTACAATATCCAAAGAATGTATTTGTTGTAGTGGTAACAGTTTTGGGAATGAACCACATATAGCTGGAGAGCTCAGGTGCCCTGTTGTCCACAAAGTGCACTATAATATAATGTAAATGTGTGGTAGTTTTTCAATGCAATAAATGTCTCTTTCAGCTGCACTTGCTGTGAACCCTTTAAATAGCTGGCCTGGTGTGTATCATGATCTGCAGTGGAGAGCTCAGCTAAATTGTGCACTGACTTCCAGTGGAAAGACCAGTGAGGCCAGTGCTAGCTCCAGCGTTCACAATCACAGCCTCAGCCACGTCAGCAGCCTTCTCCAGTATCAGTGCCACATCCCAAACTCCACAAATACAACTCAAGATTCCAGTGTTTCTCAAGTTGTCACTGGTAAACTTCACTTGCTGCATGCTTATTTGAGGCCAATTAAAAATGTAAGGCTGTGGAACATTTCACTGTTTGTCAGTTCGGCATCATCACAACAGCGGAATTAATGAGCTCGCTAAGCCAAATCCATTCTCCATAACTTTCACTGCTGAGATATGCTACTACAGCACCTCTTACATTGGAACTAATGCTATAGGATATTCTACGTGTAGGAAACTCTTCCACTAAATGTAGATATAACAAAATGACTACTTTAGTATGCAATCTTTCGTCCTGGCATAGCAATTACCCTCATCTTTGTGGATTATGAGCTGGTAGTTACAGGTTTTAAATATGTTCAGATGATTCTTGTCTCAGCCACGTCGCGGAGATACCAAGCCGAAGGACACTGAAAGCTGCAAATTAAGTTTAATCATCAAATCAATAGTCATGATAATTGATTCTTATTACATCCAATTTGAGTTCTTGACATCAATATTTGCTGCATTATAAAAAAAAATGTCATATGAGTAAGCATTTATGAATTTTAGAGCCATTTGCTTTTTTCCAAAATGAAAAAAATTATGCAAGACGCACTGAAAAGCAGTGAAATAATTGGATTGATCGGGCAGAATTGATCTGTAAGTGTACACTGCAATGAAGCTTAGTTTTGACCAGTCTAATTAAAAGGCTTATGACTAATTGGCTTGAGAGATCTCAAGAAATGGCACAATTAATGAGATGGACTTGTTAACTACATCTCTTACCAGAAAACATTCGTTTGGACGTTCGCTGCTGGCTTGAAGACAAACGAGCAAATGTCATTTGTTGTCTAAAACGCCAACGAGCAAGAGATACGGACACCAGTCAGCTGATCATAAGCCTGCGGTGAGTAGAGTCTTCTGTTTGTCTGTATTTTTCTCTGACTGTTCAACCTGGAGGGTGCTACAATAATCTATTTGAGTTTGCAGTACATAGCTGTGAGGCAGAACACTCTGATGGACCGATTTTCTACGCACTCAATGCATAGTGCAGAACACAGTGTTCATTGCTTGGCTGTTTTATGTTTAATCTCCATACTTTTGTTTTTCAGTGGAAAATATTATACTTTCCATACTGTCTTTCTCACACCTACATGGCAGTTTAATGGAGATGGGGTATAAGACACATCAAATATAGCCATTTGTAGGAAAGTAGATATGAATGAGAATTTTAGGGTTAGGGTTGAAAGTCATTTTTTACACATCCTGTCGATTTTCCGTTTCAGACTGGGGACAGATACGTGGTCAGACGAAACAAACATCACTTCTCAGGTGCAGTGTCCTGGTGAAGATGAGATCACATGCTCCTTTGCCCTTCCTGCCAACAATGTCTCTGTCTCATTGTCTGTTAGAGGATTTCTCAGTGATCATCCTGTTCTGACAACCGAGATGCCCTTCAGCACTGATCTGCTGCGTAAGTTTTACACAGACGAGTTTCTGTATAATCCCTTTATATATAATTATGGTAGTAATAATAATAATAGTAATAAGTACAAGAATTACAACAAAAATAGTTGTACTAACATTTAGGTTCCATGCTAAGAGTGTCTCAACATATCACATAGAATATAACAAAATTAAATGCATACATTGCAAAGGGATACAGTCATGAATTCCCATCTTTTTTTATTACGCCTTGATTTTTTGATTAATTGGTTTATTTATTTATATTTATTTATGCCTTATCGTGCATATTTTCCTCAAATCCTTATTTTATTGTTTTCTTATTTCCTGTTTTCACATTCTTGTTATTTCTTTTTCCTTTTTTTTTGACCTTGGTTATTAAAAACTCGCAGCCTTCCTATGAACAGTATGAACAATGACTTTCACTTGCACCCTGCGTCATTTGCCCACATATTTGCAATGTGTCGATAGATACAGAGGTAGATTAGCCACGGTGGTGAAGCTTCCAGCAGGCAGGTGCTCAGACTATAGTAGATTGATAAAAATGCAATCTTTACTGAAAGACAACCTTTAGACACCTACATACGAATAAATTCAAAGTTCTCGAGTGTCCCCCTTTCGACATTATTGGCTTTCTGAAGATATTTTTTATATAATTATGATTGCTGTATGTGTTATTTTATACTAGCTTTATAAGAATTTAGGATTAAATTCTCTAATCTCTAAATCCGATCAAATTGAAATATTCAAATGATTGTGTCATCTAGGTAAAAAATGAACGAATGTGTAATGCGAGTTATGGTGCTGTAAGACGCATATACAGGTAAATATAAAACAGGAACAGTATTGCACCTTACAGCAAATATAATAACTATAGTACCTATGGAATGCTATACAGTAATTTATCACTTGACGCAGTCCGATTTTGTGTTTTTCCACGGTTTATCGCTGAATTGCATTTGCCACGTAACTAATTCGTGTGGCTGATTTTCCTGGTCTCTGGCGGATAATATATTTTTTGAATAATAGTAATAGTAGTTTTAATTATAAAATGAAGTAAAATGTTTATACAGTACAGTAATATATTGTCAAGGATCCCCCTGCCACGCCTCCCGCAGCCGCTGTCAGGGATTCACCCTGCCACGCCCCCCTCAGTAGCTGTCACGGTGCCTCGTTATCCTTTGCCTGCCGGGATCACTGACAGCTGTGGCTCGTTAAGGACTAGACTATATAAACTCACGTTCTCGAGTCACAGGCTGTCGGTTCTTGAATTGTCATGCTGATGATACCCGTGGCTGCTTGACCGCCAGCAGTCACCGCTGGTTCCGTATCCTGGTTCTGTTCCGTATGGATTACTCTTCTTCCCGCTAGAGTTTACTTTCGTTTCAGGTTTTGCTTTCCGTTGGACTTTCCCTTTTCGTTGTGGATTACTCGTTTCGAGCGGATATAATTTCAGTTCATGACTCTCTGTTTTCTGAGTGAGTGCATTTGTTAGAGTTGTAAATAAAGACTATGATTGACTTACTTCCGCTTCCGCGTCCTGTCCATCAGCCTGACATATACATAAAATTGAATTTTTGGGGTTGCGTTTGTTTATCGCGTTTTTATCACGGGCAGTTTTGGAACGTAACCACTGCGATAAACGGGGTATTTTTAAAAGATTTATATATATATATATATATATATATATATATATATATATATATATATATATATATATATATATATATATATATATATATATATATATATTTATTTATTTATTTTTTTATTTTTTTATGATCTTACAACATGACTTGTGGATAAATCAGACAAGAACTTTTCTAAACTATCTGTTTTAAAAAAAGTATTTAAACATGTGTTTCACAAATTGATATCACACACAGTATTAATTAGGCGATGACCTGTAGCAGGCTCTGAGGATTATGTTCAAATCTTCATCAATTATTTAAAAGACTTTAGAGCTATGTGGTAATGAAAATTGTGGTTACTGGTCTTCCTGTACATTTTCAACACGCTCAGTTGGGCTTTTGATGTCATTACGTAATTATACAACTCGTATTTGATTGCTGTGTGACTAAAGCCGCACTATGACATTTTTAAAATAACAGGAAATATTGAAAAATCTGAATAGGTAAATGACTTCTCTGAAGTTGATTTTGAGGTGCTTGAAGTATTTAGGAACGCTTGTGAAACCTTGATGATCAGGTACATTTTCTACTGATACACACAGCATTTGTATGATGGCAAATGTACAAAAAGGCATTTTTCACTAAAACAGTTTACAGCAGTGTGGATCAACAAAGTGTGACTGATAAGGCGAGATGGATGAGATGGGTTTACAGTAAAACCACACGTGATGGTCTGAAGCCTGTAAAAACCGAGCAGGATGCAGACTTAAATCGATGAGACGACCATTGTAAAAGAAGCAGCACACCCATTTTAACTCTGTAGATGCTTTATATCAGTTCTTGAATTTTTTTTATGTGACTTTTTTTCTAATTATACATTGTAAACATTCTTATTTGTAAAGTGTATTCCTTTGAATAACAGTAGCAACAATACTCATAGCAGGCTCTGGTTTTTTTTTTAATAGTGCCATTGCTTTTGTGGAAAGCAAGTCTCAAATGGAATTTTCATCGATTTCCAGAAATTACACAACCATAAACTTGGCATAAATGCAGGACACGGGATAAGGAAAACATTACGAGTATGGAAATTGAATCTAAGAGCTTTTGACACAACAGAATTTCAAGACAAAGATATATCATCTTGTCATAAAATAAGAGGTTATTGTCATAATAGATAGTAATTAGGGTGAAATACAGAGTGTGAGATTATATGTTGTAGGTATCAAGGCACTTTAGGTATCTGCTCTAAGACGAGCTCTTCTTCCTTGTAATATTTCCTGAATGACCTCTCTTCACAGGGAAGCCAGATGCACCGTTTCATCTACGTTATAACGTAACTGTTGGGGGTGAAGTGGTGATCGCATGGAATGACTCACAAAATAATAAGCACTCACTTTATTATGAGCTCCGCTATTCATCCAACACATCTCTCACACACTGGGAGGTGAGTCAAACCAGCAGCAATATATTACTGTAATAATATAGTTCTAGTCTCTTCAGGTTAGTATATATGGGTATTAATGGAAAACGTTAGCGCATTCATTTGCATGCATCTGTTTTTTTAATGTCACATGACATTTTACTTCTGTAATGTGCATTTAATTGATTTTCAGTTTCATGACCTGTGTTTATCTGTGTTAGGTGATTAATGTCCAGCATTCGTGGGTGTCTTTGAGTGACTTAACTTCTGGAGTCAGATATACAGTTCAGGTACGCTGTAAGCTCTTCCATCACCTTCAACACTGGAGCGCGTGGAGTGACTGGAGCCAGCCGTTCTACCTCACACTTGATGGTATATATGCTCTTACACAGTACCTTTATGCATGCTTCCTATGACACGAGCTATACTCTCTAGTCAAGACTCTTACGGCTCAAATATTATTGCTATTACATTTAACCTAGATGAATAATGTAGCAAGGTTGGTACAGTAGTAGTGGTGTAACGGTACACAAAATTCACGGTTTGGTGCGTATCTCGGTTTTTAAGTCGGTTCCGTTCAATTTCGGTACAGTTAGGAGGAAGAAATGCAAAACATAAAATTGCTTCTTGTTTTTTTTATTAACGCAATTTATTATTAACATTTGTGAACATCAACAGTGTAAATTTTTTAAAGTTTTAATGCCTGCTCGGTTAAATAATATATCAAAAAATATTTTAGAATATTTTGTAAAAATGTAATATATAAAAATAAAATAGAATAAATCTATTTAATGCAATACACTTTTTTTTACTTGTTTTGGTTCATTTGCATAATCGATTCAATTGACAATTCAATTGATTAAATAAAATTAAATTCTTCTTCTTCTTCTTCTTCTTCTTCTTTCGGCTGCTCCCATTAGGGGTCGCCACAGCGGATCATCCGTCTCCATACCACCCTGTCCTCTATATCTGCCTCTTTTACACCAACTACCTGCATGTCTTCCCTCACCACATCCATGAACCTCCTCCTTGGCCTTCCTCTTTTCCTCCTACCTGGTGGCTCCATCTTCAGCATTTTTCTACCAATATAATTCATGTCCCTTCTCTGCACATGTCCAAACCATCTCAATCTCGCCTCCCTCACCTTGTCACCAAAACATCCTACATGTGCTGTCCCTCTAATAAACTCATTTCTAATCTTGTCCATCCTCGTCACTCCCAACGAAAACCTCAACATCTTCAGCTCCGCTACCTCCAGCTCCACCTCCTGTCTTTTACTCAATGCCACTGTCTCTAATCCATACAACATCGCAGGTCTCACCACAGTCCTATAAACTTTCCCTTTCATTCTTGCAGATACTCTTCTATCACAAATCACTCCTGTCACTCTTCTCCACCCACTCCACCCTGCCTGCACTCTTTTCTTTACTTCCCTAACACACTCTCCATTACTTTGCACTGTTGACCCCAGGTACCTGAACTCCTCCACCTTCTCCACCTCTTCTCCTTGCAACCGCATCACTCCACTGCCCTCCCTCTCATTCACACACATGTACTCTGTCTTACTCCTACTGACTTTCATTCCCTTTCTCTCCAGCGCATATCTCCACCTCTCCAGGCTCTTCTCAACCTGCTCTCTACTCTCACCACAAATCACAATATCATCTGCAAACATCATAGTCCAGGGAGACTCCTGTCTGACCTCGTCCGTCAACCTGTCCATCACCACTGCAAACAGGAAAGGGCTCAGGGCCGATCCTTGATGCAGTCCAACCTTCACCCTGAACCAGTCTGTCGTACCTACTGCACACTTTACTGCCGTCACACTGTCCTCATACATGTCCTGCACCACCCTCACATACTTCTCTGACACACCTGACTTCCTCATACAATACCACAACTCCTCTCTCGGCACCCTGTCGTACGCTTTCTCTAAATCCACAAATACACAATGCAGCTCCTTCTGTCCTTCTCTATACTTCTCCATCAACATCCTCAAAGCAAATAAGGCATCTGTGGTGCTCTTCCTCGGCATGAAACCATACTGTTGCTCACAGATGGTCACCTCTTCTCTCAGCCTGGCTTCCACTACTCTTTCCCATAACTTCATGGTGTGACTGATCAACTTAATTCCCCTGTAGTTACTGCAGGTCTGCACATCTCCCTTATGCTTAAAGATCGGTACCAGCACACTCCTTCTCCATTCCTCAGGCATCCTCTCCCCTTCCAGAATCCTGTTAAACAATCTGGTTAAAAACTCCACTGCCATCTCTCCTAAACATCTCCACGCTTCTACCGGTATGTCATCTGGTCCAACCGACTTTCCATTCTTCATCCTCTTAATCGCTGCTCTCACTTCCTCCTTACTAATCCTATCTACATCCTGCTTCACCAACTCCACATCCTCCAACCTTCTCTCTCTCTGATTTTCCTCATTCATCAGCTGCTCAAAATACTCCCTCCATCTTCTCAACACACTCTCCTCACTAGTCAACACATTTCCCTCTCCATCCTTTATTGCTCTAACTTGCAGTACATCCTTCCCAGCTCGGTCCCTCTGCTTGGCCAATCGGTATAAATCCTTTTCTCCTTCCTTAGTGTCCAACCTCTTATACAGTTCCTCATATGCCTTTTCCTTGGCTTTCGCCACATCCCTTTTAACCTGCTGCCGCATCTCCTTGTACTCCTGCCTACTCTTCTCATCACTCTGTCGATCCCACTTCTGTTTTGCCAACCTCTTTCCCCTAATGCTCTCCTGCACTTCCTCATTCCACCACCACGTCTCCTTGTCTTGCTTTCTATTTTCAGATGTCACACCAAGTACTTTTCTAGCTGCCTCCCTCATCACTCCTGCAGTAGTTGCCCAATCATCCGGCACCTCTTCACCACCACCAAGCCCCTGTCTGACCTCTTCCCTGAACCTCACACTACACTCTTCCTCCTTCAGTTTCCACCATCTTATTCTTGTTTCAAACCTTACTTTCCTCCTCTTCTTCTTCGCCTCCAAAACCATCCTACAGACCACCATCCGATGCTGTCTAGCTACACTGTCCCCCGCCAACACCTTACAGTCTCCAATCTCCTTCAGGTTGCATCTCCTACACAGAAGATAATCCACCTGTGTGCACCTTCCTCCACTCTTATACGTCACCCTATGATCCTCCTTCTTCTTAAAATACGTGTTCACCACTGCCATTTCCATCCTTTTAGCAAAATCTACCACCATCTGCCCTTCCACATTCCTCTCCTTAAAACCATACCTACCCATCACCTCCTCATCACCTCTGTTCCCTTCACCTACATGCCCATTAAAGTCTGCCCCAATCACCAATCATTCTTTCCTAGGTACACCATCTACCACTTCATCTAATTCACTCCAGAATCTTTCTTTCTCCTCCATCTCACAGCCAACTTGTGGAGCATAGGCACTGATGACATTTATCATCATCCCTTCAACTTCCACCTTCACGATCATCACCCTATCAGAAACTCTCGTCACCTCCACTACACTCTTACTGTACGCTTCCTTCAGAATCACCCCTACACCATTTCTCTTTCCATCCACACCATGATAAAACAGTTTAAACCCACCTCCAATGTTCCTGGCCTTACTCCCTTTCCACTTGGTCTCCTGAACACACAACACATCTACCTTTCTCCTCTCCATCATATCAGCTATCTCTCTCCCTTTACCCGTCATAGTACCAACATTTAAAGTACCAACCCGAACCTCTACTCTCCTACACTGCTCCTTTTCCTGCCGTCTCTGTAGACGCCTTCCTCCTCTCCTTCTCCTCCTTCTCCTCCTTCGGCCAACAGTAGCCCAATTTCCACCGGTACCCTGTCGGCTAACGATACCTGTGGCGGTCGTTGTTAACCCGGGCCTCGACCGATCCGGTATGAAATTCTCATTTGTGATCCGCATATTTGATTTGGCACATGTTTTACGCTGGATGCCCTTCCTAACGCAACCCTCCCCATTTACCCGGGCTTGGGACCGGCACTAAGAGTACACTGGCTTGTGCCCCCCTAATGGCTGGGTTATTAAATAAAATTAAATAAATAGAAAATTTAATTTTAATTAAATAGTTTACATTTGTTAGACCCTATTTGGGTAATACACAAACACACACACACACATATATACACATTTACATTTATCTATGTGTGTGTCGGGGGGGTTTACATTGATATTGAATTTTTTAAAGATATGTTCTACTTAAGTGTTTCTAATTATTCCAGCATACTTTAACAAATGTCTTCATTTCCTTCCATCCTTTATTCATTCACTCCCTCAATATGCGGAATTGTCAGGATTTTCTCCTTTTAAGCGAAATTCTTGAAGCTGGACATAAAAGTGTAATGAATCCATATCATTAGCATTGGCGATGGCAGGAAGTGGCACGATTTTACGCATGCACTAAACAATGCAATGAATATTCCGTATTTCGGCGCAATACAAATCATATTACCAGCACAGAGAGAGTAGCCACAGTGACACTGTGCTAACTCTAATTTCTTATTATACCCCTTTTTGTGTAGTTTCTCAAGTTTAATCAAAAATGCGCTTAAAGTGAGACTTGAAGATTAAATAGAACCCCAAATTAAGTCTGCCACTCAATATGTTCCTGAGGAAACTCAGATTTTAACTATGTTCTGTACATAAAAAGGATTGCATTTTTTAAACATGTGAACCAAACCGAATCCCGGTACTGAAAAACTAATACGAGTACCATTACACTCCTAGTTGGTAGGTGGGCGGATTATTGGATAAGAGTTATAAGCGTCCTAAAATTAATGTAACATCACGAGTGGCAGTGCATATGGATATTCACATTTACAGCATTTGGCAGATGTTTTTATCCAAAGCAATTTTTCTCATCCATTCAACTGAGCAACTATGGGGTTAATGGCTTTGATCTGGTGTAGGAGCTTGGTGTGTATGGGATTTGAACTCATGACCTTCAGATCCAAAGTACAATGCTAAGCTACCACTAAGATAAAATGTTTGTGTAAGGCAAAATGTTGAAATATTGAATATTATTGTTTCTACCACGATAATGATTCTGCTATCAAATTCTTTCCATACGGTATTTTTTACTCTGTTACGTTTTGCAGTGCACGATATAAACAAAATGTCCTTGCACTATAATGGAATTGACAATTACGCAACCCTGAGATTTTTAAAAGCACTGCCTAGAAAACATGGCCTGAATAAAGAAAAATTTATTATTAATAGTATTGAAAAGTACTGTACATATTAATGACAGGAGCGGCATGAATAATTTATTATCATTAAAAGAATAAAACCGATGATGTTAGAACACATTGGTTAAATAGTACACCTTTTTTCACTCAGCTTTTCCATTATTTTTTTTGCAGGCCTGTGTTCTTCATTCTGAACATCGAGGCGCTGAATTAATCTATTGTACATTAGTTTATTTATTCGGAAAAAGATGAGCTCTGTGCCATTTTACTACTTTTCCCATTAAGTTGCTAAATTATTATAATGTTTTTTCCGGCTATGTTCCGTAGGAGAGCTCTTAATGCATGTTTTACTGCATCAGCCCATATTGTCTCAGAGCACCGAATACTTCTTTAGCTCTTTAACAGACCATACAGTGCTTGTTGTGCTGTGCAGCCCTTTATTATATCAATTTACTAGAAATGATTACTTATGCTTTTTTTTCTGATGTGGTCACATTTTGGTTGAGTAATATTTGCCATCCTTTCGCTTTTATTAAAAGTCTCTATGAATTCAACATTGAAAACTGAACTGAACTGAACAAAATCTCTCTGTATGCATGGTCTTCTGTCTCACGGATGGTACCAGATCACATTACTCCTGATATAGTTGTTTGATAAATACAAACTTAAGTAAAGCATTATAATTTATGTTTTCTGGTGGGAAACAATTATCTGGTACATAGTATAGTATAAGTATAGTATGGTATGGTATATTATAGTATAGTATAGTATGTAATTCTTTCTTCGGTTATCCCAGCTTGCTCAGAAGCTTTGGTCAGAGTGCAGGGTCAGCCATGATACGGCACCCCTGGAGCACAGAGGGTTAAGGGCCTTGCTCAAGGGCCCAAAAGTGGTAGCTTGGCAATACCAGGGCTTGAACCCCTGACCTGTAACTCACTTGGTGTGACTGATCTATACAAACCCGACTCAACACACATCACACACTTCGCACACCCATGATTCAGTACCACTCACACTAAATCATTACCACAAAATGTTTACATTTTGTTTTTTGCACGTCTTCCGGGATTGCTGCTATTTGATCTTTTGCACAATATTCTGTCTACATTTTTTGCTACTGTTCACTTTATTTTGATTGCTTCTATTTGCTCATTTGCACAATATTCTGTTCACATTTTTGCTACTGTTCACGTTATCTTGTTACAACAGGTTTACTGGCGGAGCTATTTTGTGTATTGTCTTGCACTGTCCTGTGTTGTCCTGCACTGTCTTGTGTTGTTTTTTTGCACTGTTTGCACCAGGTTGCACACATGCACTTTATGGATTTTTCTTACTAGTCCTTGGCCCTGTGTTTTCTGTTTCTGTGATTGTTGTTTTATGTAGCATCAGGGTTCTGGAGAAGCGTTGTTTTATTTCACTGTGTACTGCGTCAGTTATATATGGTTGTAATGACAATAAAAAGCTTCTTGACTTGACCTTTGTACATAGGTACAAGGTTGTGTAATTCATTACCTCATTGTGTCTTCATGGTTTGAGTTTAGGTCCTTGTGTGCCTTAGGCCAATTACAATTATAAAGTATAAATTATAAAGAGAACTTTTTGATGTGCAAAATGTAAAATGTAGTATGACATTTAGAATTAGGGTGGTAATGGAATGAAAGCTTTAGTGGCACTGCAGTGGTGATTAACAGCTATTATTACTAGAGAAGCTTATAATTGGTTCTTGTTAATTGTTTGTCAGTATAGTGGGCTGTGAGATTTAAAACCGTGTCTGTGTGGAGACAGTTGCAGATGATGCAGTTCCAGTGGGTTGGTTTGATTCATTAAGATGATTGCCCTTGGGAAGAAGCTGCTTCTCAACATCCGAGTTGACGTTCTTGAACGGCCTTCTGGGTGGCAAAAGGGCAAACAAATAACGATGGTGTTAAGTGGGATTACCGCAGATGCTCTTTGTTTTGTGTTGGCAACGTGGTCTGTAGGCGGGCGAGCTGGACCCGGATGGGTCGCTTGCTTTTAAAAACTTACTGCAGAGCTTTTATTAGGAGATGTGCAGCTAGCTTGCCATACCCGGCCAGAAAGCAATTGAAGGGGAATTGGATAGAATTCTAGCACTGTAGCAAGATGAGCTACAAAAACATTGGATTGAGCTGCTTAGTGCTTGAACCCACCCTTCTATCCATGCCTCTGTACATGAAGCTCCAAATTCAAGAATGTGGGGTGGTCGGTGTACTTGTGCAGGGTCTAGCTAGGTCGTCTGATGGTGGGTAGTTATGACAAATTGTTATACAGATGCAGTCACTGATGTAGACTGTTACTTCATTTCTAACACAAATTGCTGCATATTAGTCATCCAGGAGATTTAAAGCTAATATCATGTCCAACTAATAACGTCACGGTGAGCAAGTTTATCACCTAGGGAACGCAATGCCCAAGTGTACGGTAAAATTTTGTTTCATTAACTTTTATTTGATTTCTACACCAAATGTAGGTATTTCAGAGTAGTAAAGATAAAGGCTATAACAGGGCGGACAGGAAATGCGTCTTCTCAGTATGTACGTTAATTTTGTCTTATTGTTTTCCCACATCGTTTAATAATTCTTTACAGTGTAATCATCCCACTTCTGCTGTTGCCACTCAGGTCGGAATAAATGATGTTCAGCAATTCACTTCCACCAAAGCCATAAATACCCATGACAGCAAACACACAAATGAGATGGTGCACTTTAAATCATGGGCACCTTCCACATTTCCTCTGTCTATCAGATCATCTTTATAATCTCATCCATAATCTCCATAAAACTCCGAAAACAACCCGAAAACCGAAAACAAACAAGCACAGGAAATCTGGGAAGAATGTTAATAGAATTTATTGAAAAAGTTAAATAAATAATAAGAAATATGGCAACCAGAACAGAAGGGGTGGTTTAGTGAACTGTGGAGCAAATTACAGCAGCATGATTACACAGCTCATAAACTTGCGACTATGACAGAAGCACGAGGGTATAAAGGGAAAGATGGGGAGGAGTGACAAAAGGTGTGACATCTGCAGGCTCTTTATAGCCTTTTAAGCGTTTTCATTTTTTAAATGTGGAACACATTTAGCTAATGCGTCATGTTGCGTCAAGATTGTGTCGAGTAGTAAACCCTCGTGCTGATCTGTTGTTTTTCTTTCCGGTCGTTTCTTTCCACATCTTCTCCTTCACGATAGAACATATTCTTGTGTTGTATATTTGATATAACAGTTCCTGGCAAAGTCTGTGCTGCTTTAGACAGTGACTACATTTCTCTATTCAGTCAAGAATATATCTTTATTAATTTCTATAGTGTTATTGTAGAGTAAAAATGACACCATCTGCCATGTGAAAGTGTAGGGAAAAAAAGCATACATTTCTGCTGATTTTCAAAAATTTGACAATTAAACTATTTGTGGTATTTCAAAAACCAGTTGATAAGAATCAAAGAAAAATAAAGTTGTAATTATATATGGGTCTCTAAAATGAGGATTCTGAGTGTGATTGTATGTAATTAAATCCAACATATAGCACAGAGAGCTGCATGTAGTGCACTCACAGTTTAAAACACAGCCTACGCAACAATGCAACAAATTCAGGTGCCAACGTAGTCATGCTTTCAAATGATCTTGCAGGACTGTGTCTTATTGAGATTCATTCCATAAAATGAAAAATATGCTCAGTTTTCACTCACCGTTTGTCACGTAGATCCAGGATTATATTGCATTTGTCAACCACTTGTTAGGCTTAGTCACCATAGCAACCTAGATGGAAAGGTGCAGTGCACACGCTCAGACGAAGATGGAAATTAAAGTTAAAGTATTAGCTGGTGGCAGGAGTGCCTTAGACATAAAACAACTAAACCATGCTGGGACACACTAAGGCAACTAGATTGTCTACCTAAGTTATTTCCTGTAAATATTTGTTTGTGATTGTGGTAGTTGTTTTGCAAAACCTCCAAAGCAAACCAATGTAACCAATGAAACCATAGCAACCAGTAGTTCAGAATTTTTTCTTTTATATTAACTAATTTATCACGTTATAAATTATAAACTTCCCGTGGGCTCACCACCTGCAGGAGGGACCGTAAGGGACGGTGCTGTGAGGATTGGGCAGCAGTCGAATGCGGGGGCCTGCTTAGACTGCTGCCCCCGCGACCCGAATTACGGATAAGCGGGAGAAAATGAATGAATGAATGAATGAATAAATTATAACCAACAAACTGTATTACAGTAGCATTACATAAGTATAAAAAACAATATTACTACTATAGCTGGTATAAATGAACAGGCTATAAATTATAAGGTTGTGTTTAATATGAAGTAAATTTTCTATAACTATACACATGATCTTATTTCTCTTATGCCTCAGCAATGTACAACAAACCCAATTAATTTATTTCATTTAAATTGGGAAATCACACTTTTTTTCATCTAATTTCTATCCTATGTTGTGGAACATCTGTGAAACAAGTCTTTTTCTTTCCTTACCAGCCTCTAGAGATTAATATTACAAACACAGTCATGTTGCTAAGAAACCACAAACCTGATTCTGTTTGTTTTTACAATGTTAAAAAAATAGTCATGAAATTATTGAGTGGTCGTAGTAGTGTTGTTAGTTTTATCTCTGGTTGTTATGAATCACTCACTTTGGAGACTTCTTCAAAATTTCACCATATCAACAGTTAAATTCATGTTCATTAAGTTGCTATAAAAATGTCATCATTTTGCAGTGTTGCATTCATAGAAGAGAACATTAAGGACTGTGGTACTCTCTACACCACAAATGCTACAAACTACAAAATACTCTAGCTGTACTAAAAATAGTGTCACACTATTCAACAGGTTTATCTGGGTTTTTGTTTTGTTTTTGTTTTTTTTTAACCCTTATCAGTGAGCTACATTCCTGCTGAAGTGTTCACCAGTCCCGGAGCAGAAGTAACAGTATATGGTGTGCTTCACAACCACAGCTGGACCGCTGCTAAAGCTGTGTGGATGTTGAATGGCCAAATGCTTCCAGAAAGCCAATACCGAATGATAAATGAAAGAGTAAGTGCAGTCACCATCAGGGCAAAAGAGCCAGGCTTCGATACACTAATGTGCTGTCACCCCTTGGGAGAAAGATATAAATGCAGCATTGCCTACACCAAGGTCTACATTGAAGGTGAGACATGTTGTGACACAAATCATTGGTTCTTTGATCATGTTTTATTGATGCAAAATCTATTGGAATATGATTGAAATATTGCTATACATTCCGCTAAAATTTGTAAATCATTTAGATGAGAAACTAACATGACTGATCCGCAGCAACAGGTACCCTGTAGTGCTTAACTTTGAACCCCGGTCCAGTGGATAGCTTTCAGTTATACCTTATAGTATTTACTCATGCTTTGTGCACATTCCATTCACTGGAGTTACCTAAAAGTGTGCACTTTTCATTGTTAGTTTATAGTTCTGTTTATTTCCATGTTCCTTTTGTTTATTTATGTTGTCTGATGTAGCACCCTGTTCCTGAGGAAACATTGTTTTGTTTCATTGTGTCCTGCACTGTATATGGTTGGATTGACAATAAAGCCTACTTGAACATAGAAAAACATTACTATCATTTGCTTACAACTTTTGCCAACAGATTTAGGAAGACCCACATATGTATTTTAGGGAAATACATATGTAAAATCTCCAACAAATGCACCATGGAGAATTTGAAGATGGAGATTAATCACCAATAATGTCTACATGGCCTTAGTTCTGCAACTCTGGCCATGTAGACATTGTTGGTGATTAATTTTCATCTTCAAATTCCTCAGGATGCATTTGTTGGCTCCAGATGTACATGTATACATACTTATGCTCTCATTGCTATACATCCTTCCTGTTTAGTTAGAATGTATTTCTAAGCTAATTATTAGAATGCTGTAAAGCTGAGAAGACCATGGGGTTCATCTAAAAGAGGTCTGATAAATCTGCATATCAATCAACCCATATATTGATTTCTGTTCATTTTGTAAATGTAATGAAATGTTTTTATTCTTATCACTTCTAAACGTAAAGGGAAATGCATTACTTTTATATTGATCATTGGCTGTTAATTATGATGTTTTTCTTTTTAGGATTCTTTGATGCAAATATAACGTGTCAAACTGATCAGCGTTCGAGAACTGATTCAATGACCTGCAAATGGAGCAAGAGTGCCTGGGCTGTCATACGCTTCCTGTACAGGTATGTAGATTTACACTCTGTTCTTTTCAGATTCTTCTTTCCCTTTCAAGGCTTTTTACATACTAGTGTGGAAAAAAGGACTGGCTGTGGTTATATGGAAGCAAACGAGTTCTTTTGGCATAGCAATCTAGACTAAATGTATTACTATTATCAACAATCTATTTATTGCCATTTGTTTATTCATTTATATATTCATTTATTTATTCATGTACATCCTGGGCTGCAATGAATCCAAAGCCTATCTCAATAGATATGCCAGTCTACAGCAGGGCACCATAATGTACACACATTCACTCTTTGCTTTGCACCATGCATAGAGCACTCAGTAAAAATTCATGTTTTTGGAAGAAAACTAGTGAATAGAACCTGATGGAAATATAGAACCTGATGGAAAGATAGAACCTGATGGAAAGATAGAACCTGTGAATTTGAATCTATGAGGCAGCAACATTACCCACTGCACCACTTTGTCTGTAACTAATAATAAAGTTACATTTTATTTTTCTTCAATAATTAGACAAACTGTGACCTTGTCTTCAAGGCGAAAGTTTCTGGAACTAGACATCTACTAGGCTTCGCTCTGCAGCTGCAGTTGGCTTTTTAAATTATTTCACATGCAATATAAGGTTAAGCTCCATATCTTTGTTCACTAAAAAGACTAATGTTTCATCAGCACTCTCACCTCTGTGTTTGTTCTTCTTGTAATTGGATCAGTGAAACATAGGGCTTAATGCCAAAATTTAAGTATGATATATATGTGCTTTTGTTAACAGAATCTATTGTCATAAAATCTTTATTGTGTTCTCTCTGCCCTGTCTTCTGTATGTTTTAGAAGTTACAGGCGAATGTGTGAGGAGATACCACTTGAGGAACGTACCGAGACACAAACACCAGGAGAAACCATGGCTGGTGTGGTGGAGTGCCCAGATGGATCTGGAGATTATCGCGAATGCACTTTGCAAGTCCTAAGCATGTTCTTCTGCTATAAACTGTGGCTAGTTGTGGAGGGTGGCTCTAACAAAGTGAGGTCACTTCCTGTCTTTATCTTGCCTGTAGACTATGGTGAGTGTTTGGAGTTATTCTTGCAGTATTGTGTTACTTACATTTCTGCTTCATATTGCTTTTGCACATCTTTCTATGATGAGCAGAATGACAGTAGTGATGCACAGTATTACTTATTTTCTCCAGTGAAACCGTCACCACCCTCAGACCTGGAAGCAATCACCCTACCCAACAAAACGCTAAGCGTAAACTGGAAGCGTCCTCACCTGCCTGCGTATGAGCTGCAATATGAACTTCGCTATGTACCGATTCATGGGATGGCAGATTTACAGTGGAAGGTAGGGAACGATTTTGACTGTATCATAAAATCTTGCATTATTCAGTTAGAGACAGAACAAAAGTTTACTCAGTTTTTACTTTATAAACATAGTCGATATCTATAGTTTGTTACAATAAACCGGTAGGCAAAATCAAGGAAGAATGATCCATTATGATGATGTTGATGGTGCATTTGGAGTTGGAGATGGAGTTGGAGAATATGAGACAAGAAAACAATAACAGTAACATATACTCATCAATAAAAATGGAAAGATTGTGTTTAAATTAGGGCTGCCAATCGATAAAAATATTTAATCGCAGCTTAATCGCATGAAATGAATACTTTTCAAGTTTTTACTCTAATCAACATGGACAAATATAAATGCTTTTTGCAAAAATATGTTTATAATTAGTGAAACCATATTCAACATAGAGCATGAACACAAAATATTATTGTAAATGTTTTAAATGAATTATAGTGTTTTAAATGACCTAAATCATCAGGGCACCAATTGGAGCTTCAGCTATGTTTCCACACGGACGGTTTTAATTGCCGGATGTTCGCATCATGGCGGATTTTGCTTGAATTAAGACTTGGCGCAAAACAAATGTTTCATGATTACAAATTATTTAGTTTATTTTTTTTTTATCTGTATATCTATAAGGTGTTAATTTCACCTCATTTATATTTATTTATGTATATTTTTTATTAAATTGGTCAAACAGAAATGTACGCTGCATTAATCGAGCGGAAAAAAAAAAGTGCTGTCAAAATGAATTTGCTTTAATGCGTTATTAACGCGTTAATTTTGACAGCCCAAGTTTAAATAGACAAATGAAATAACATAAAACAGGTGCACACATTTTGAAAACAAACTATAACTTAGGGAAAGGCACAGGCCAAAACCAGACCAAAGCAAAGGCGCATAAAATAAACTCAAAACAAAATTACCAGCGTTCAGCTCAACCCAAGGTAACTTGCTAAAGTGGTTTGTATTCACAAGAATTGATGTACCCGCATAACTGAAATGCTTTGAGGGCAGATTGAAATGATGAACAACATTGATTCAAATGATATTTTACCTTCGCTTACAGAGCGCACGCTTCTTATGTTGACATTTACCTTTATTAGGTTGAAGTTCATATTTCTCGTTCAATCTGATGCTACTCAACAGTATATATTTGAGAATATAATTTGTAAGAATTTGAAATACCGAGCTAAGAAAGATTGTCCATGGTATTAAATGGGGGAAATTATGTATTACAAATTGATTTTCTTATTATAAGTTATATTGAGAACCAATGTTTTCTGTGGCGATAACAGATTTGCAGTTGTGTCCTCCACAGGTATTTGGACCTCTTTATGAGTCATGGGCAACATTTCTGGTAAAGGACGCATGCATACAGTACAAGGTTGAGGTGCGCTGTCGAAGACTTAACGGCTCGGGTTACTGGAGTGACTGGAGCAAGGCTCATGCATCCTCGGTTTATAGTGTTAAAGGTAAATCTCAGAGCAGACAGAGCATACCACTTTACTAAGTGTTGTAAAAATTCAACTAGAATTTCAAATGCACGTTTAGTTCACCAGGCCATGTTTAGGTGACACATTGACAAATTCATCTACAGTACCATATGTATATGGTTAAAAAAGTTAAAAATAAAAAAAAGTACAGTGGAACCCACTTATCTCGACCTCGGTTAACTCGACAACCCTATTAAGTCGACGTTATTGAATTGGAACCGCCAAATTCTCGCTTTGTCTACGCATTTTTTATCGGTTATGTCGACTTTTTTATGTCGCCGAACCCTGATATCTCGAGCACAAGGGGGGAAAAATTTGCCATTTAACGTCAGTTATCTCGATCGGCACTGTGCAGCCGCAGAAGAACTCGCGAAAGTGGTGGAAAAAATCAAGTCTTACAGCTGCTACAGGTGTTGTATTGTATACTGGTGAATCTCTGCTGTTAGTTAGTGCACATATGCCTTTTGTTGTAAATGTTATGCAATGAACGGGAGGCGAAAGTAGAAGCGCGGCACTAAACAGCACACGGGAGAATGTGGGATGAGCAGCAAAAGCATAGAATTACCAACGGCAGGATCGGGGGGGGATCCGTGATGCGCTTTGGGAAGAAAAGCGCAGCCGTTGAGAGAGTGCCGGTGGGAAGACACGTACCGGGATACGCATGCGCGATAACAACGACCGCCGTGAACCAACATATACCAACAATAACGGACAGTGGAAGTTTAAATAGGAGCTGGTGATGATGCTAAACGAGCACCATATGTGCGTGATTGAAGCCGGGAGCTTCAGAGAAAGCGGCCGAGAAAGCACCTGACACGCTGAAGGGGGCCGAAGGGGGCGTGGCAGGTGGATTCCTGACAGTTAACAAACATGTACTGTATGTATTTTTATAGCATGACTTTATCAAACAAATCGCGGCAACGCTGTTGTGTAAAAAACCCTCCAAAAACACGTTCATGCACATTCTCATTTATTAACGCACATCATGTACATAAAGAAATTTCAAGCACGTTAATATATTGCCGCCATATTGATTTTCGGTTATCTCGATGCTTTCTGGCACCCCCCTAGGACATCGACATAACCGGGTTCCACTGTATTATGAAATATGAAAAACAATGATAAATTGAAAAATGCTAAGAACAGTGATAAAACACTAAGTAATAAAGTAAGTTAACACATGGTAATTGAGGTTTAAAAGTGTTGCTGGAATTTCAGTTTTCTTTTTACAAATAGTTTGGAAATTGTTTAAAGCAGCTTTACACACATAAAGCAGTTATAAGGTTGTTTAAAAGAATGTGAAAGATTATTTCCTATAAGTTTGTATTTTATAATAATTTATCCCTGATGAGTGAGCCAGTAGTGACAGTGGCAGGGAAAAACTCCCTGAGATGACATGAGGAAGAAACCTTGACAGGAACCAGACGCAAACAGAAACCCATCTTCATATGGGTGGCATCGAATGTCCATTCATTGCAGTTCAATAAATTTCCCTTTATTCAATCCATGATGAAAAAATAAAGTCCACATAACATTACAACATGTTTCTAAATAATGTAATGACATTAAAATATTGTCCTTTTCTTCAGCCTCTGTTATGAATTTTGCAATTGCAACCATGTTCATGAAGGTGTTGTCCATCTTAAACTTTGTGGGCTTTGTTTTTCTCATTGATGGTATGCATTGCTTTTTTTTTTTTGCTTTTTTTATATGAAATATGTTTTGTACAGTGTGTTAGTACTAAACTTAATTGTTTAATGGAACAATAATGTTGAGAATTTTCAAACACTGTAAATGAAAAGAATGAAATGATAGAATAATATGAAGTGATTATTATAAGCAATTAAAATGTAAGTGAATAACATAAGTACTTTGAAAGACTGTGTACATTCCCTAGTCGAGCTGCATGATACTTCTTGGAACATTTGTAAAATGGAACTAGAAAGGAGTAAAATTGTACCAAGATAATTATTATAATCAGCTAGCTATCAGTCCTGTCTGTCACCTGTGGACCAAGAGCTGTAAACTGGAGTATGTTTAGACACTTTATTAGTTTGAATACACAAGGCAGAGGGGATTGAGGAAAAGCACGAACCGGAGAGTCAGTAGAATCTGTAATGCGGGTAGTTCGGGGATGATTGCCAGTGTGAACCATAGATCGGAAGGTGAGCGAGTGGAACTGGGCTGCTTATAAAGGGGAAAGTAGATTGGAGACAGGTGAAGGTGATTAGAAAGAGGGCCAGGCTGTGCGAGTGTGCTGAGTGTAGGAGGGAGGCGTGGCTGGTGGATCCCTGACACTGTCATGGAAACGGTGCATTTATTTGAACAGGGACTTTGGGTAAACTGGCTGTCTTATATAAATGGTCATTATTGCACCAAGAATAAATTGTTATTGTTATATTTTTTCTTTTTTGTATTTAAATTTAAAAGTAAGTAATTGGATGAGGCGAAGAGGGATGTGGCAAACGCAAAGGAAAATTCATATGAGGAGCTGCATGAGAAGTTTGACACTAAGGAAGGAGAAAAGGATTGGCCAGGCAGAGGGACCGAGCTGGGAAGGATGTGCTACAATTTAAAGCATTAAATGATGGAGATGGAAATGTGTTGACTAGTGAGAAGAGTGTGTTGAGAAGGTGAGGGGAGTATTTTGAGCAGCTGATAAATGAGGAAAATGAGAGAGAGAGAAGGTTGGATGGTGTGGAGATGGTGAAGCAGGAAGGGGTTAGTATTAGTAAGGAGGAAGTGAGATACCAGTGTGGAGATGTTCAGATGTTGGAGATGGCAGTGGAGTTTTTAACAGGATTGTTTAACAAGATTTTGGGAGGTGAGAGGATGCCTGAAGAATGGAGAAGGAGTGTGTTGGTACCGGTTTAGAAGAATAAGGGAGATGTGCAGAACTGCAGTAACTACAGGGGAATAAAGTTGAAGTCCCACCATGAAGTTATGGGAAAGAGTAGTGGAATCCAGGCTGAGAGAAGAGGTGAAAGAGGAAGATGCAGAGGAAGAGCACCACAGACACATTATTTGGTAGAAGAATGCTGATAATGGAGCCACCAGGCAGGAGGAAAAGAGGAAGGCCCAGGAGGAGATTAATCGATATGGTGAGGGAAGACATGCATGTAGTTGCTTTGAAAGAGGCAGATCTGCTGTGGTGACCCCTAATGGGAGCAGAAGAAGAAGAAGGACAGTCACTTTTATTATAATGACTGATGCAAACTAAAATTAGCTTTTGTGTGGATAATATTTGTTTTGACTTTTAGTCCTAATTCACAGAGCTCCTTAGGTGTTCCACATTTGTCTTTTTTCTACAGACCTGAATTGCATAGTTGTGTAATTAGTTTTTGGCCTTTGTATGAGGGGGAAAAAGGTGTAGCACCCAAGGGATCTGTAAGCATTATTGTAAGACCTTTAAGCATACCCCAAAGAGGCATAATTTTATAGTCACAGATCAGGCATAATATTATGACCACTAGCCTTTTGCTGCTAAAACAGTCCTGACCCATCGAGCATCAAATTAATTAACTGAAGCAATTCAAGCTACAGAAGCTCGTCTGTTCGATCGGGCCATCCTTTATTCCCCACGTGCATCAGTTCATCAATGTTCCTTCCTTGGACCACTTTTGATAGACACCAACGACTGCAGACCAGGAACGGACCACAAGAGCTTCAGTTTTGGAGATGCTCACACCCAGGCTTCTAGCCATCACAGATTGGCTCTTGTCAAACTCGCTCAAATCCTTATTCTTGCCCATTTTTCCTGCTTCTAACAACTTTGAGGAGAAAAATGTTCACATAATGTTATAATATTATGTCTGGTCGGTATACATATACAGTATGTTAGGTCTGATACTTAATGCTGTCGTTACTTTCTAAAGAAAAGCAGTGTAGGTGATTGTGCTGGTTATTAAGGCACTCTGATGGTTTGATTTCAGCACCAGAGATGGGGCCAGACTTCTGGAGAATTATACAAGAGACTTCAAGTTACACTAATGTAACTCTGCTCTTTAAGGTATGACAGACTTAATTCATAGGTTTATGTATTCTGTATAAAGTGTACCATTAATAATAATAAATGTCAGTGACCTTTCTCGGGATAAATATTTATCTGTCAGTAAAAGAATTAGCTGCATGTATAGCTGTAATTGAGCAGTTTTGTAAATGTAATATGCAGGCCTATAAAAAGACAATTGTATATAATCATTTCTCATTAGTTTTACATCTATTGTCTTGTAGCCTTTTCCAGCAGAAGAACCAGCCAGCTGCGTGCAGCGACTTATAGTCGTGCACCAGCCTTCAGGGGGCAATGTGTGGTCAGATGACATAGCCCCAAGCTCATTTTACACATTCCAGTGGAAAAAGGAAATCCATAGCATCACCGTCATATCCCGAAATTCTTTAGGTTCTTCAGCCAAGAATAGTAACATGACCCTGGTGCGTCAGCCTAAACGTGAGTAAACGAATTCTTACTGTAACACGTGTAACAGGGAAATATGATCTGACTTTTGAAAGGATCGCCTTCTGCAAAAAACATCAAGCCATTGTGCTCTGTTCTACTATTTTTAGCTCACCCATTACATTATTTTCCTAGCTAATTGCCTTGATTAAAGCTGTTTGTTGTTTGTCTGTTTGCTTATAGAGCACACTGTTTTGTAAAGGAAATTACATTGTGATTTTGTTGCAGTTATTCTATGTATTTTGTGAAAACATATATTCATGTAATCATGATGTTGGCTTGTCTAATAGTTTAGCACCAGTTTTATTGACCTTTTTTTATTTTTTAAATATCATTATGCTATGCCTTGTGCTTGTTAGAAAAATCAGTTAAAATGCAGAGAACAAGAAGTTGCAGACAAGTTCCACACTGTTAATTATGAATTAACATGTAATCTTTAATGGACTCTTGTAATTTCAGCATATCCGTCAATTTTTACTTACACTTAGGTTATTGGTCCGTCATCACCCACAGTGCCGTTCAGTTACCTGCTGATAATGGTGCTTTTATTGGATTAATTTATTCATCGGAATAACACTATAATAATGTCAATTCCCACCATTTGATGTGCAAAGTGGGGACAAAAACATGGACAAACATTCCATGCATTAGCAACAAGTTGGCTAACATGAGTGAGAATTTGTAAGAATGTTCATCCAAGTATTGTGTCTATATATTTAAAAGTTCGAAATCTAATACTCATATAAGCTTATTGAACATAGAGAAGAGAAAATTAACACTGTTCACAGTACAAGCAGCCATGTTGATTTGACATCACTCTGTAAACACGGACGCAGTTGGTAGTGGCGTAAGACTACTCTAGGCTGACAGAGCGATTTTGGTTGCTTTTACTGTTTGTAGATGAATAAATGATTCAACTTTACCTTAAAGACAGCATTAGGTTTTAGTTTTCTCTTAACAGACAGATACAGCAGCACTTTAGTGTTTTAGTCTGCTTAGCTTTCCAACCTCCTCATCTAAGATCTGCTTCCAAAACTTCAACTTTGGTTTAAAACAAATAATAAAATATTTTTCTTAACTTTTATTAGAAAGGATTTGAATTGATGCCTTACGGTTATTGTAATTTCTGTCCTTTTCCGTACTACATGTACAGTACATGAATTTTAACAACACGCAGCAGTGCAACAGATTCAACAAAATTGTATGAAAAAATGTACGTTTTGCGTAGCCGGCAAACATAGCAGTGTATATGTGGTATGATACATTGGGACATTGCCAGGATGTACGCATTTCCCACCTTGTGCCAGCGATCGACAGAGTTCACTTATCTCTGTGTTAGAGGGTGTAGTTTATTTTGGTGTCTTTGCTTTTTCAAAGCCCAATTTCAGCTCTTGTCTCTCTCATATTTATCACTGTCGTCGGACACTGAAACACCCACCACCACACCTACTGCCACCTACATATATACTGTATAGTTTATATAGTACGTTAATGTAAATTGCTCTGTTTTGCTAAATTACTTCCCCATATTGATCACCATTCTTTAAGTCTCCTGGGTAGGCTAAGACATGTTTCATCGACTACCTGTACACATGAATTAGCTCCCAATGTGTTGAAACTGTTTTCCAGTGTTTGGGTACATGGCACTTTTATTTCCTATCTGCAGGACAGTGTGTGCACCGGTTTTACGTAGCAGCCAATACGTCTTGTGTGTTTTTCTCCTGGACCCTGGTGTGTGAGCAGCCATCGCTCCAGTCCTTTGTGCTTGAGTGGCTGGATTTGAGTGGTGATTCCAGCCAGGGCAAGACCCCACCAGGGAGAGTAGAGTGGCTCAGAGTCGCTTCAACCGCAAGGGATCTCCAGCTGTGCCGTAAGTTTGTAACTATTTTACATTAGTGGTAATTACTGTTTTCTTACTGTCTGCTGATGTACTTTTTGCGGAGATTGTCTTAGAGACTCACTCTTTCTCTAAAACATAGTGACTATTTCTTTGTCTTTGTGATGGAAGTTTATTTGTTTTCTTTAGTATATTATTGATTCTAGTAAAATATATGATGTTCCATTTGTATCCAGCTTATACAGTACCCTGTGGCAGCTATATTAAGTGTCAATGTCTCATGGTTTATTAAGCTGTACTAGCCTTTATTGAGCTGTTTGTTTTAAAGTAACTCAGCCAGCTACATGTAATATTCATTACATTGAAGTGGATGTAAATTTTACTAGAATTGGATTGAAAAAGCAGGAAAAGCTTTCTGGGGTAAGAGAAAGGCTTTGTTTCATTGTAGCAGATTTTTTGTCCGTGGTTTATTTCTGACTACAAAAATGAGCTTTGATGTGAGGCATTAAAGTAAATGAAAGATGTTTGGGGCATGTTTGTGTATATATCATCTTAACACATTGTATTTCACACAGGACCTTTTTATGGCACAGAGGAGTTTAAGCTATATCCTGTGTTTGTGGATGGTGAAGGGGAGCCAGTGGCATGCACAGGTAACACACACCACTGAGTCACAGTTTTATTGTATCGGGAATGTAAAAAAAAAAAATTGCGGAACAAGAACATTTTAACAGGCACAGAGAAGAAAAAAACTATTTTACTACAGAAACTTTAGTGTATGTCCATAGATGAGAAGGCTGTTCCCCCCCCCCCCCCCCCCAAAAAAAAACAAAAAAACAATGACAATTAAGCAATAGTCCACTGTAATAGTCTGGTTTTAATCTGGATAGTCTGGATCAGAGAGAACGTCAATTTTATTTGTATAGCGCTTTTAACAATGGACATTGTCTCAATGCCAAAGAATAATTCTCTTCCTTATAATTGTAAGTTTGTCTCTAATGAGGGCAACTGTGGTGAGGAAAAACTCGACAAGATGGCATAAGGAAAAACCTTAAGATTAACCTGACTCAAGTGGGAACAAATCCTCTTCTGGGTGGCACCGAATGTCCATTTATTACGGTTTAACTTTGTTACAGTGCGCATTGATAGGTGATTAAATGCAACCTGCGTCCTGAGCGAATGTAGCAGACTGTTGACATTTAGTACAGTCCAAATCCATCCTTAAAGCTCCTGTGTTGCTTAGTCTCATTCACTTGGATTTTATTGCCTCACAGGAAAACAGCTTGTGGAATTACTGGTCATAGTAATCATGATTAAAAACAAATGAATGTCTTTTACATCTTGTGTCCTTTCCCCTTCAGTGAGTTGGCTTTTCTGCCAGTAAAGTTTGATTCATAATGACCATTCTTTTACTGAAAAATATGTTGGTAGCATAGAAATATAAAATATGGCTAATTTGTAGACATTGACACCTTTGAAAATAGTTTCATTAAATAATAAACTTTACAGCAGACCTGGGCAAACTACGGCCCGCGGGCCACATCCGGCCCTTTGTACGTCCCTGTCCGGCCCGCGTGAGGCCAATCATAAATTACAGGGATGCACCGAAAATTTTCGGCCGAAATACCTAAATCACCGAAACAACACGGCAGAAACAAAATTGTAATGGCGCAATAAAAAAGCGCAGCCAGCACACGGTTATCTGGATAAGAGCAACATGTCTGCGGTGTGCGGAGAGCGATTTGCAGAACATGCAATGCTGAAATTTCAAGAGGGGGTGTATCTGCAAAGAGTTTCTCCAAGTCGGGTTTAATTTATCACCTGAAATCCAAACATCCCGATAGCCTTCTAAATATGAGAAGAACGCGGCGCAGAAAAGTAAAGTCAATCCGAGCATGCGCACTCCGTCTGTAGAGGACGTTTTTGAAAAGGCAAGAAAGTTTCCAGTGATGGTGCCAAGGCAAAAGGCATAACACAAAAAATTATGGATTTCATTGCCTTTTGAATTTAATTTTCATTTCGGTGCATCCCTAAAATATTATCGTTGGTGTGGCCCTCTGACACAATTCAGGTTTCTCATGTGGCCCCTTGTAAAAATTAATTGCCCACCCCTGCTTTACAGTAAAGATATAAAAACTTGGTGATTTTTTTCAACTATTTTAATTAAAGGGTATGTTTGACCAAGCCAAACTGCTGTTGATAATAATTGTAATACTAATACATAATTTATGTTTGTGTGTGATTTAACAATTTTATTCTTCACATCTCTAAGGCGTCTGAGGTCAATCTCGGCAAGTTCTTAACTCCTTTCTTAGAACGGTTCTGTTGTTTTGCAGCTGTGCGAAGTGACCCTGCAGCCTACATGCTTCTCATGATCATCGCCTTCCTCTTCGTCGTCCTGTTTGTCACTTTGATCATCTCTCAAAACCAGTAAGCCATCGCCTACCTCAAAAAAATTGTGGTATTGTTAGAATAAGCTGTATGAGTTAAACATACGTAGGCAGAACAACAAACAACAAGCACAAAACGTTTCTTATTGGGTAAGTAGCAGACGTGGATGGCTTAAGCATGGGATAATTGGTATTGATTCTGTCCTCACTCGTGTACCCATTGACAGCATGCAACGACAGGAAACAGGGGCTGCAAAAGTCTTAATGGTTCAGTGGACATGAGTGCAGAGGATAGATGAGAGCTAAAGGACAGAGAGTTTTCTGGAGTGCATAATGCACAGCATGGGAGCCCAGTGCTGTGCTCAAGGACACAATGGTTATAAAATCCACATGCTCTCTGAATCGAATGCGTTTGATTACCGGGTTCATATCATTATTGCTCCTATTGGTTTAATTTACAAGCACCTTTTCTGCTAATTCTATGCATCGTCTGTTCTTAAGTTGAGGAACAAATTACCTTCATCCTGTTTACTCAGTAACACACAGCTCACTAATATGCACAGAAAGTGTGGCTCTGTTTATACAATGTTTTTTTTTTTTAACTATTTGTTTCGAATCAGCAGAATTATATACAGTACATGATGTCAATTTATTTATAATGTTCGCTATATATTTGCTAGTTGTTGTTTTTTTTCATTGTTTTTTTTTTTTCTAGAGATGTTATTGACCTAATCTGTGAACTTGATACAAAAGAAAAGAGCAGGGGAAAAACAACCCTTATTATGCTGCATGAGGGCAATTATATTTTCCAGGTTTTCTGAAGTAAGAGGGTGCTGGTCCATTTTTGGCCTTGTAGGCAAGCATCAGTGTTTTAAATCTGATACGTGCAGCTACCGGAAGCCATTGGAGGAAACAGCAGTGGGGTGGTGTTGGAGAACTTGGGCAGGTTAAACAAAAGTCACGCATCTGTGTTTATGATCATTTGCATTGGACTAATAGCATTCAGAGGTAGACCTGCCAGCTGACAGTTGCAGTAGTCCAGTCTCGAAATGACTAGAAACTAAACAAGCACCTGAGTAGCCTGTGTGGACAAAAATGGTTGAATCTTTCGGATGTTGTAGAGAAGGAATCAACAAGAATAAGCCACATTAGCAACATGTAAAGAGAAGGACAGTTAATTGTCCATAGTTACCCCAAGGTTGTGAGCAATGGCTGAAGGGAAGAGCAGAGAGTTATAGAGTTATTTTGAGACCCTAACTTGGAGATGAAACACCTGGGTTTTGCTGGGGTTGAGTTTTAGTTGATGAGCACTCATCCAAGAAGATATGTCCGCCAAGCATGCCGAGATCAGATCGGAAGCTGTGGTATTTGAGGGAGGAAAAGTGAAGATTAGTTGAGTGTCATCAGCATAGCAGGGGTAAGAAAACCCATGTGAGGATATGACTTCACCAAGAGAGTGGTATAGTCAAGAAAAGGAGGGGACCAAGTTCTGAGCCTTGTGGGACACCAGTGGAGAGTCTGCGTGGACCGCACAACATCGTTTACTACTAGAGGTTGACCAATCATGGGTTTTGCAAATAAATCGGCACCGATTTTTTCCAGGTTCAGATTGCTGGAACTATCGGCTTTTCCGGGTTAAATCACGACACTATGTGCTGTTTGTTTTTACATGTAAGACCGCGGGCTGCACAGAGAGTGTGCTGTATTATATTTATAATTTATTAATTAGTTGGTTTGAAAGAGGCAGATGTAGAGGACAGAGTAGTCTGGAGACGGATGATCCACTGTGGCGACCACTAATTAAAGCAGCTGAAAGAAGAAGAATTATATAATTAGAATGTTAAATGAATTATTTAATATTTTTATTTTGCACATTTCAGTGCTTTTGCCAAGTTCAGTGCTATTTTAAATAGTGTTATGTTTTTTTTTTTGTTTTTGTTTTTAATCTAGTATTCATTTTTAAAAGTATAGTTGATTATTCGGTTATCTGCAAGTACGATCGGACCAAGCTGTCAGTATCAGTAAAATCCATCAGTCGACCTCTACTCTCTACCACCAACATCAAATATGGCATCTTTTAGGGGAAAAAAATTTATTCAAACATTAAAGTTTCAGAATGAACAGGTATGAACAAATTTGTTGGTCCCCTCAAAGAAAGAAGAATTGTGTTTAGAAATACTTATTGAAGTGGTCAAAAGTGTTTAGCTGTCATGGATATTTATTCCTTATTTAATAAAAATCAGACTTTGATTAAAAATTTTTATTCCACATAATATATATAGTGATCAAACTAATTGTTTATTTTAATTCGTTCCATGCATGTCTTCGATCCTATAATCAGTCATTTAGCAATTGAAATGGAAAAAAGGAATCATCTGCTGTCTGGAATCATTGTTTACTCTGCTTTCTGCATGGTCTGAACATGGACAGAGTGCATAGAGAAAACATGTCTGTATGCAGAGGCATGGCCTCTGGCTATACATTTCTGATTCCTACTGATTCCATTGATCCTTCTGACAGCAGCGTAGTCACACTGTTGACACATCCCTGCAGGTCATATTAGTTCGGGTGATTAGTTCGGGTGTGTGGATGTGAACTGAAATATTATTTTGTCTATATATTTATTCTACATTGTCAAATTCTAATTTCATTTCTTTTAGATTAAAGAAGTTCGTGTGGAAAGACGTCCCAAATCCCAACAACTGTTCTTGGGCTAAGGGAATAGATTTCAAAAAGGTCAGACTTGAAGTTTATCGTTAATAAAATATATTTTGTCGTCAGAAGTGTTACTGCTGAACAGAAATAAATGAGAAGGAATGTAAAAGCATTATCTAAGCTTTACAAAAAAAAATAATAAAAAAGATTTGTTCTGTATTTCTTTGCAGTTGGATGGCAACCTATTCGGTCATCAGGAGGGCCTTACTGCTTGTCCACTTCTGCCTGTGAATGAAAATGTGTGTGAAGTCGAGATTGTTGAGAAACTTTTTGCTGTGGAAGAAGACCAAGAAGAGAAGGCACTTCTTCACCATTCAGACAATACAGAACGCCAAAGCAACAATCTCTCATCCAGAGAAGGATCATTAGATCCTCTTTTTCTTGATGCGTCCACTGTTGCTGCAAGCTCTGAAACGTCGGGCCAGTCGTCCGTAATGTACTCCACTATCCTTGTGTTCGATCAGCCTGTCCTCCAGATGAAGCAGCAGGAGAGTTTAAGCAGCTCCAGCGACGAGGGAAACTTCTCAGCTAATAACTCCGATATCTCTGGCTCCTTTCCTGGAGGCCTTTGCGAGCTGGAGAGCCATTCCTCTTCTAATAGCACCAATCCCCGAAGCTCTTGCTCTTACAACTCCGTAGAGGAGTTTTCTGAAACGTCCGAACAAGAGGATGAAGTTTCAGAGAGCACCCAGGTGTCCAAAGAACTCTATTACATGGGAATGAATGAAGAAGCTGAAGAAGATGAGCTAGATGAGGAGTATAAAGAGGAAGTTGGAACAGAGGAGCAGATTCCAGATTCCAGTCCTAAGATGGAATGCAAGAAAACCAGTGATTCAAACGTTCCTTTCTATCTGCCACAATTCCGGACTGCTGCCATTAAAGTTTTGAAGGAGGCAGTGGGAGACAGCACCCTCCAGCTGTGAACGGAAATATTGGCTTTACTTTGTAAAAACAGGTCACACTGTACGGTTTAAATCCTTCATAATTCCATTCTTTTTTCATGATCTCATTCCTGATAAGGAAAATCTGATCATGGCAAAATGAGTACAGGATTTTAGGCAAAAAGGTAGGGGAATTCACTTTTCTGCCATGATGTTATTTCTCTTTTACCTTAAATAGGAAGAGAAACTATGAAAGAAAACAAGTTTCATTGGCAGTGTGCTAGATAGACCATTTCCTGTTATCAGTGCACAGTCTGTCAGCTGTTGGGTTAAATGTCATCCTGTTATTATTGCAAATTTGCATCCTCATCAAATGGGAGGTGCCTTGTAAGATAGAGGGCAGAAATGACATTTTAAAGTACTGGCGGATATAAAATGCTGTAAGAGATAGTATATACTGTATCTGTGGCTGCATGGGAAAACCCTTCACTTTGCCAAATTTTAATATTCTATAATAAAGTATATAGTTTATCTTCGATTAGTGAAAAGGAAGAAAATTGCATGTAAAACCTCTACTGCAGCTCTACTGCAAGATGCCACACCTACCTCTATATGGAAAGATGGAAAATGATATACTGTACTATTAATATTCTATACTATTAAAATATACTATAAAGTCTATTTGGACAAAAGTATTGGGACACATAACTTTTCCTAGCCATATGCGGTTCCTTTTCAAAGTGTTATTACAAAGGGCACACAATTGTATAATACGTCTTTGGATATAATATATTTTCCCCTCACTTGAACTTGTTAACCAATGAAAATGTCCCTGTGCACAAAGCCAGCGCTATGAAGAGTTTACATGGGTTGGAGTAAAAGAATATAGAGCTCTGACCTCAAACCTATTGAACACCTTAGAGGTGAATTAAAACGCTGACTGCACCCCAGGCCTCCGCACCCTACATCAGTACCTGACTTTTCACCCTTGTGGCTGAATGAGCACAAATCTCTAAAATTACACTCCAAAATCCAACTTTGGTGTCCATACAGGATTGCATCATGTGTCCTTATGGTGTATACCAACACAGCAGCATGAGAAAATGAAGGCAAGTATACTGTATACCTACGAAAGTGCACAATGGGGAAATGAGCCACTGATTTATCAACAGCATCTGCCAGTCTCTGTTTCATTACCAGAGGTAAAATAAAAATCACGCATAAGAGCTTAAACACAAGCGCAAGATACAGAAAACCCTCATGGCATTTAAGATTGTTGTCTGTTGTCATCTGTACAGAGTGCCTATAGGGCTTCTGTGTCTTTTAATGACCATATAAATGCACCAAATCAGCACATACATGGTGGGAGCCATCATCCCATTAAAAACTGTTGAAACGCATGTTCAAGAGTCAAGTCACGACAAATCATGTTTGTTACACTATGGCCTACAAAAATTTCAAAATTTTAAAATCTTAAGAAAAAAAGATTTACCTATGAAGATTTTGCACAGTCTGACTTACATCATTTACAGCTGCTTTTTTGTTGGTTCTTTTATGGTCAAAACCTCATACTCGTGATCACCTGACAGGTTTTCCCAGACCACCACACACATACAGTAGCAAGAAAAAAAAGAACTAATGTTAGCTCCTCAGGCATCAGGAACAAACGATCCTTGTTGTTATTAGTGGAAAACGGTATTTAAGGTGCTTTTGTAAAAGAAAGTGCAATCAGTGGCATTTAAATCTGTTTACGATTTAAGATGCTTGGTTGAATCCACAGGAGTTTTTAACCACTTGACTGATATTGTGTTTCTATTTCATCACCGTTTCACTGTGAATGTCTATTTTGTCATCCATGTTTTAGCGTTCATCAAAACCTTAATCATTAAATGTGAAATGTGTATTTTCAGTGTCTGTTGATTTGTACCACAACCAGTGTATGGTGACCACCGAATGTTATTGACAGTAATGAAATTTGTTTAATTGTTAATGTTTCTAAAGAATATGTGAACAGTATATTAATATTTGATGTCTATTTTTCTGGTCTGAATAAAATATTTATTGCAAGCTCTCTCAGTTGTTTTGAATTCTATGACCTTCTTGGTTGAAATCATAACTTAGCTGAAGATGTATTTCCCCTCAGGGTTTTTTTTTTTGCAATGCAATGCAATGCAATGGTTAATGAAGAATAGTGCTGCCCACCCTTGCAGACATCTTTTGTGTAATGAATGGGTCCGTATAAATCAGAATGCAGTGACTCACTGCTAAAATCATGCACTCATCCTTGGGACCTCAAGAGAGAGAGAGAGAGAGAGAGAGAGAGAGAGAGAGAGTGTAGTTTCTGAGAACCGAGAAACTGAGAAATCTGGCTTCTGAAAAACAGCCAGAAAAAACCTTTTAAGCTTATTGCATCAGAGGTCAGACTCTACAGGGATTTAGTTTGCTGTATTCACATGCACCTGCATCACATACAGGCAAACCTGAGCCTTATTTTCTGTGTAGGTTTCTGAGCATGTTCTCCACATACTTTTATGGATTTTTATGGAGTGCCTTCTCTTCTTGGTCTTCTTCCACAGCAAAAAGTTTCTCAACAATCTCGACTTCACACACATTTTCATTCACAGGCAGAAGTGGACAAGCAGTAAGGCCCTCCTGATGACCGAATAGGTTGCCATCCAACTGCAAAGAAATACAGAACAAATCTTTTTTATTATTTTCTCAGAGTTCTCCTGTTCAGGTTTCCCAATAACCCAGGAACATGCTAGTCAAATGTGGGTGTGAAAATGTTAAATGTATTATGATGGACTGGTGTCTCTTCCTGGCAATATCTTTCTCTCACACACTGGGTTCCTCAGATAAGATCAGGAATCACTGTATTTCGGGCTATGTATAAGGCATAATTGGCAGAAATCATTCAATAAAAAAATCTACCAATATCAACATTAAAAAAAAATTAAATCAAAAATAATTAAAATGAGAAAACAAGTCAATCAGATTCTATTTTCAGTTTCTTATTAATTTGATCAGAATCTTATCTGAAATGATCTACATCACAGAACATTGTGTTTAATATGTACATTAGGACCTGGGATCTATGAAATAAATGAAATTGATAAATGTTAAGTAAGAATGATTATAAGCCTTCATGGCACACAGACATCTGTGCTATTTTACTGACTCACCTACAGATGGCAGTCTTTAACAAGTCTGTGGAGAAATGGCGAACAACCACTTTTACTTTGATGAACTGAATTGTGCTAATAAACTGTCTTTAATAACGTGCTTTTGTTTGTATCAACTGTAAAGAAAGCATGGCTTCATTTTATTTTACAATAATACCACTTTTAGTTTTTTTACGGAAAACCCAGCAGAACATGATGAACAGATGGTCATGATGCCAGAAAACAAACACAGTCCCTGTCCTATTATCTAAAGTTACTGTGTTGTCAATTTTACTAACATCTATTTTTCTCTATTCACACATTTTAAGCTTTGCTAACAGATCTAATGACCACTGGGTGGTTATCGGATACCTAGGACATTTATCTCAAAAGAAAATATCACTAACACTAGATAAAGTTAGCTAGTTTATATTGACCTCCGTCAATGACATTTTGCTCTTCTGATGAAACAACCTGAGACTTTTCACCCACCTGTACTAAATATATGAGTACGGCATCCAATATATATAACAAACAAGCCAAAATGTGTATAGATCAAATAAGCATATTATAGACATTACCAAAAATCACTGGTTTGCCAACTGGGTCACCAGTAATGTCACTGGCATTTCACTTCTCAACATTCTCGACCACTTTAAGCAGGGGTGTCCAATCTTTTCCACAAAGGGCTGGTGAGAGTGCAGGGTTTCATTTGTACCAGTCTAGGGCAACACCTGATAATCATTGGAAATTAAAAATTAGATTTAAACAGGTAGAATTCGGTGTGGACTTGCTTGGTTGGAATGAAAACCTGCACCCACTTCGGCCCTTTGTGGAAAAGATTGGACACCCCTGACTTAGAGCATCAAAACCTATATGCTCTCAAGCTTGGTCAATAAACAAAACATGCTTTATCCTGATTCTGAACACAGGGGCTTCATAAAGCCTTTCCCTTTAAACCCTAATGATTGTGTCCCTTGCTACATTTCTACCACCATTATTATTAAATTAGTGGACGATACAACAGCGTTTGCTTCAATCTCTCACAATAACAAGCCTGCCTACAGTGAAAAACCTTGTTACAGGGTGAAGTGACAATAGCTCGATTCCAGCAAGAAAGCCAACAAATTCTTTATAGACTTAAGAAAACAAAGGTTCCAAGCACACACACATACAAACACATGACTGCTAATCAATAGAGAGTCTACTGAAAACTTCACTGACAACCTGCCTTGGGGCCTCAACACTTCCTTATTTTCTAGTAGCCGCTGTAATGCCTGAGAAGTCTGAAAAAATAAAGGCTACTTAGTCAGCTGCTGCTCAGTTTCCACCACTGCACCACTGAAAGCATTTTATACTGCTGAACAGTATTGTATGCTGGCCGTCACAAGGTTAAGCACAAAGAACATCGTTGGTACCCTTTAACAAACACCAAAATCAACTACACGTCATGCTTTTTAAGAAATGTTTTCTTCCCAAAGCAGGCAATCTGATGTGAAGTGCATTTGATTGCAGAAACTTACTTTCACAGCACTGGTCACTTATAGAAATCAATTAATGGTGTCTTGGCTCACATGGACCCACATAAGGTAAGAGCAATGCAATTGGGGGACTCCCAGTCAGAATTATGGACAGATACTTGGTTTCCCAGAAGCCAATGCACTTCTGTTTCTTGATCAGGAGACATGTCTTGATCTGAATTGAAATGGGAATCCTGGATTAACCCTGAAATGTTTTTGAGTGCTGCACAGTTATAGAAATGAAACTTTGTGAACTTTAAATGCAGCGGTGGACAGTTTAAAGTTTCTTTTCGGCTTCTCCCGTTAGGGGTCGCCACAGCGGATCCTCCGCACGTTTGATTTGGCACATGTTTTACGCTGGATGCCCTTCCTAACGCAACCCTCCCCAATTTATCCGGGCTTGGGACCGGCACTAAGAGTGGCTGGGGATGGTTCCCTGACCGGGAATCGAACCCGGGTCGCAGCGGTGGGAGCGCTGCATCTTAACCACTAGACCACCAGGGGACCTTCAGCGGTGGACAGTAATAAAGAAAATGTAATTACCGTATTTTTCAAACTATAAGCCGCGACTTTTTTCCCACGTTTTGGACCCCGCGGCTTAAACAACAAAGTGGCTTATTTATTAATTTTTCCTGGGTTTTTCTTGGGTTTACAAACTTCAAGCCAAAAAACTGAACCCCATAACATTAGACCAATGAAATTTCTGAACGGAAACGGAAAAACGCACCTCACCTGTGTTCTGAGCTGCACGGCATCGGGAGAAAAAACTTTTTTTTTTTAAACACATGACGATGCCAAAAAAAAAACCTCCTGAGAGAAATAGTTGTGAAAGGACGGAGGAAGACAGTAAACAATGACTTTCTTGGTAGGCTGCTGTTTAGATACAAGCCGTTGTAACACGTTGAGTCTGGGTGAAGGGAGAGTTTGCTAACTCCAGTTGCAACAGAAATCATATTAGCACAGACAGGTTTCCAAAACTCGTGCTTTTTAATTTTTCTTGGCAACAGCGTTACGGGTTAGTCAATGAAACTTAGAAATGAGCATCAGAAAATAATAAGGACATATTCCTCGGTCTTGCACACATGCAGTAATAGCGGATAAATGTGGCGGTAGGCTATTCCCAAAATGCCGTTCTGCTCTTAAGGGTGCCACAACATATTTCATCCGTTACACCGTGTAACAGACACTGTCTTTCATTTAAGCCTGTGTAAAGTTCATTAGTTTCAGTGTAGACACCTGCGGTTTATAGACAGGTGCGGTTTATTTATGTTTAAAATAAAAATCTTTGTCAAATTCAGTGGGTTAGGCTTATATATGGGTCCGCTTTATAGTCCGGAAATTACTGTAGTTACGGTACTTAAGTAGCTTTTTCGCGCATCTGTACTTTACTGAATTATTTCCATTTGGGGAGACTTTTACTGTAACTTCACTACATTTCAAAGTCAATTCTTTTTTTTTTTTACTCAAACACTAGTGGATAAAAAATAACTGGTCAAGCGCACAGCAAGCCACCAATCAGGGAAGAAAGTGCTCTCTGTTTTTAACTTGTTTTGATTGTTGGTATCTACTTAGCATGAACACATTTCAGTGTCAGGACAAAAGCAAGCAGAACATTTTGAGAGGAATAAATGAGAAAAGAAACTCCTGACTCATGGCCTTATTTGCATTTTTATTATAAGTAGTTAAAAAGAGAGTTTTATCAATCACTTTTTGACTAATTAATATCATTTTTTTAATAGTTGTCTGTGCTAAAAGTAACATTATAGTCTTTTTACATAAACTGAGTTGATTAATCTAGAAAAAGAAAACGATAAAGGGACATTATAGCCATAATAAATCATAGTACTCTGGATACTTAAGCACATTTGAAGGCAGATACTTTTGTACTATTTGAATTTAAGTGAAAGTGTCAGAAATGTTGAGTGGAAAGAAGGACCCAAATGCAGAATGAGAAAGAGGCACTGAGAAAAACACAGGTTCAAAAACAGATCCAAAATCCAAAAGCCAGGAAAACAGAGCACAGCAGGGGGATCCAGAATCAGCAATCAAAAACAGTCCAAAATTCAGGCATGTCAACTGAGCAATAAAGGGCAGGTCAAAAACACAAACCGAAAACAGTCCAGAGCCCAAACCAGAGCAGAGGCAGAGCAGGGGTCAGGCTCAGGCTCAGGCTCAGGCTCAGGAACAGGCAGGGTGGCAAGGGTAGTCTCAGTGGCAAGCAAACCATTGAGATAATCTGGCCCCGAGTCCTTTGTGTGCTTAAATAATGGGTGGCATGGGAAAAATGGCACTGTGAAACCGGAAGCGAGTGCCGCTAGCCCAGAAAACCTTAATAGTTTAAACTTGACTTGACTTGACTAAAGGGAGCACTTTTACTTTTACTGGATTAATATTTTGCATTGTGTATCTCTACTTTTACTCAAGTACATGCTTTGTGTATTTCATTCACCACTGTCTAATGCTAAAAATGAAAATATTAGCTTCTTTGTGTTTTGTTTTGTTTCGGGGATATTTGGGAGGGGATTTAGCTCACCACCAAGGTCCCCAAACCCAACCCTCACACATACAACTCCTCGGAGGGCCACTGAGACATTACTTGGTTTGATTACTTAAAGTAGCTTTCTATATGTCTTTCTTTTCCATTATCACCTTTAGGTTTCTGGGTTTGTTTTTGGATACCACTGTATTCCTAGGTGTTGTCATCCTTTTGGACTCCTGTGCACTAAGTCAGCAATGTAACAATGTTCTTTGCATAAATATATTGTGGTGTTAGATGGAAATGGTTAACCATTATCAATGTACTGTAAAAACACACTTTTGCACACACACTAGTCAAACACACTGAATGCCACTTGGACTTTGACTTGGATTATGAAAATTCTTATATAAGACACACATGCACAGACAAGCAAACACCATAATTCTAAATTCAGCACAAACTGTTCATCCGAAGATATGTATATATACATATATGTATATACTGATTGTATGGGGTGGACAGGTGTCTTTATGCAGCTAACGACCTCAAACAGGTGCATCTAATTTAGTATAATAAATGTAGTGGAGGTGGACATTTTAAAGGCAGACTAACAGGTCTTTGAGGGTCAGAATTCTAGCTGATACACAGGTGTTCAAATACTTATTTGCAGCTGTATCATACAAATAAATAGTTTAAAAATCATATATTGTGATTTCTGGATTTTTTTTTTTAGATTATGTCTCTCACAGTGGACATGCACCTACGATGACAATTTCAGACCCCTCCATGATTTCTAAGTGGGAGAACTTGCAAAATAGCAGGGCGTTCAAATACTTATTTTCCTCACTGTATGTATGGATATGGATATGTAAATGATATGTAAATGGATATGTAAATGAGAACCCGCTTCGAGAAGACACAGTGGTGCTACAATCTAATTAAAATGAAATGATTACCATACAGCCACAATTGGCTGAACTGAAACTAGCTTTGTACAATCCCTTGTAAATTTAGGAGGCTATTTTAGATCGGCTTTAGCAGAGTAAACAGCTGCACAACTAGAGAGCATTAAATATATAAAGTAGGACCGTTTTTAATCCTCAAAGTGACACTGTGGAATAGATCTGTGCCTAGAACTGGGTGATATGCGGATCAGCTGGATATTTTAAGTGCTAGTTTATTGTCTCCCATTATTATCCTGTTTAAAATATTGCATGTGTAAATTGAAAACATTTAACTGTTGTGTGTGGGGGGGAAAAGGCCTGTGGCCAAGCGACTTCATGCATAATATAACAGATAGCAGTTATCTTTGTCTTTCCCCTGTCCTTCTTCCTTCACTAGCTCAGTCTTTACTGTTTTATATTCTTTTTTAAAAATCCTGTGAAAAATGGCCCATCCCATGTAGGATACTCACACAAGGTCAGTTTGCTCCAAGGTTATGTGTTCTCCCACAAAAATCACCTGCAGGTTATAGATTTCTGCTGCATATCAAAATTTCAAGGCTGATTTTCCCCTTTTGTGGTTCATGAATATTTCTAAATATTTGATAATCTGCAGCCATTGCTTGGGGTACTATATTCATGGTTTATTTATTTTAATGTTATAATTATTTTAACAAATTATCTTTGCTTATTGCAATATATGTACATATTTGATTTTGAATTTTGTTATCAGGTTTTCACTGCTGACACATTGAACAAGGACTACTGAAACAAGCCAAAGATGCAAAAGACTGTGTGTGAAAGCTATCTACTGTACCGTTGTTTTTTGTTCTAAACTGGGTTATACTGGGTTATGTTGCAGGAGAAGAAATATTATTCATTTGCTACACTGGATTGGACAGTGATATTTAATAAAGATTCTGATACCTAACATTTAAATTTAAAAGAAGTTTGATGTATTAAAATGTTTAATTCACTTTTTAATTAGATTATGTTTAGCTTGCAGATTTTGGCTTCATATTTGTGTAGCATGTCTCAGTGTGCAGAGTGAAGACATTCATGGGCTAAGAATTAAATATCTTCGTACACTAGCAGGTTGAAAGCAGGTAAGTGGTATTGGCTTTGGCTATTTCTCCCTAATGGCCTGCTAATGTCCCATCTAAATCCATGTGTAACACTTATTTTTATATAAGAAACTACGATTTAGATATAAAGCAAGTGTTTAGCATAAACTCAACAGTACTGTGTAACTAGGTTTACAGGATTGCAAATACCAAGACACAAAAAATGGCAAACAAGGTCTAGCTGCTGTGACTGGTATAAGCATTATACAGCTGGCTATATGGATTAAACAAGGATAATGATGAAATAAGGTGGTAAGTTGTCAGGAAGTGAGGTCCTAACAGTAAACAATAATTAATCGTCCAACAATTCACTGATTCAAATCACAAATGTAAAAATTAAGAATAAATGATGGGGAAAAAATAGAAAAGTAAAGACACACCTACAAAAGTTTTTGCCTTCAAGTGTACTTAAGTATCTAAATTACTATAATTTATTTCGCCTTTATTTCTTAGATTGGGAGGAGAATTTTTGTAAGAGGAAAATGTACAGGGCTAAGGCAGGCAGAGAATTTAAGGACTTGTTCTACTTTTTAAATATTAAAATTAATAATAATATTAATGCAAATAAGGCCATGTGTGTTGTGGCAAGTTAAATTCAGGAGTTAATTCCATCAATTATTCCTCTTAAAATGCTTGCTGCTTGCTGATGAACTGACACTTAACTGTATGTGTTATGTAGGTACCACCAAGCAGCAACCAAAACAAGTTCAAAACAAAACGTGTGCTCTACATTGATTAATGGATTGCTGTGTGCTTGACAGTTTTTATCCACTCATAAATAAAAAGGAATAACTGATTTTGCAAAATGTAGTTGAGTAAAAAGTAAAATATTTGACTTTGAAATGTAGTGAAGTTAAACTAAAAGGCTCTTCAAATGGAAATACTTCATTATGATACTCAAAAAAACCTGCTTAGGTACAGTAACGAATTACATTTACTTTATTACTGTCCACCGCTGTGCATTAGTTTGTGTTTATTTTTTATTATGATGTAAATGTGAACTACAAGAAGATATAATTTCAAGCTGTAGAGACCATTCAGTGTTTGACATGTAGTTTCCCAGTAAGTACAGTGGAACCCGGTTATGTCGATGTCCTAGGGGGACGCCAAAAAGCATCGAGGTAACCGATGATCGAGATAAACAAAAAACAAAATGGCGACAGTATATTAACGTGCTTGAAATTTCTTTATGTACATGATGTGCGTTAATAAATGAGAATGTGCATGCACGTGTTTCTGAAGGGTTTTTTACACAACAGCGTTGCCGTGATTTGTTTGATGAAGGCGTGCTATAAAAATACATACAGTACATGTTTATCTGTCAGGAATCCACCTGCCACGCCCCCTTCGGCCCCCTTCAGCGTGGCAGGTGCTTTCTCGGTCGCTTTCTCTGAAGCTCCCGGCTTCAATCGCGCACATATGGTGCTCGTTTATCATCATCACCAGCTCCTATTTAAACTTCCACACTCTCACTGTCCGTTATTGTTGGTATATGTTGGTTCACGGCGGTCGTTGTTATCGCGCATGCGTATCCCGGTACGTGTCTTCCCACCGGCACTCTCTCAACGGCTGCTCTTTTCTTCCCAAAGCCGCGCCGCGCCCCTACTAACACTACGAACACTAGCACTAACTAACAGCAGAGATTCACCAGTATACAATACAACACCTGTAGCATCTGTAAGGTTTGATTTTTCCGCCACTTCCGCAAGTTCTTCTGCGGCTGCACTGAGATAACCGACGTTAAATGGCAAATTTTTCCCCCCTTGTGCTCGAGATATCAGGGTTCCGTGACATAAAAAAAGACATAACTGATAAAAAATGCTTAGAAAAAGCGAGAATTTGGCGGTTCCACTTCAAAAACGTCGACTTAATAGGGTTGTCGAGGTAACTGAGGGCGAGATAACCGGGTTCCACTGTAGTTTGATGGCAAGATGAAGAAAATGAGGTCACTGACATTTTAGAGCGGTATATCAGGAAGATGAGATGAAAGCTACGAGGAAGGCATACTGTTATTTTGTTTGCGAGGATTTTAAAATGAGGACATTAGGAGAAAAAAAACAAGATGAAGAGAACATGAGGAAATGAAAAGATGAAAGACTGGTGAATGAAAAACAATAACACAATAAAAGAATTACTGGAAAATTCCCAGATCTGCTTTCTGAGAAAAGCTATGTCGTATTATATATGCTATGTGTTGTAGAAGTCCATTAGATGCTACAGATCGGAGCAGGTTTGTTGGTTGGTAATGCATAATAATATTTGTAATGTGTAAACTTGCCTCTTTGCCTGGCTGTGCTGGGTCACTGTAACCCCTGTCCAATCTGTCTGACACACAAAAGCTGACCGTCATCTTCTTGCTCACAACACACTGGCAGGCTTCTGCTGAACAGATGTAAGAGACCTTAATTTCCTCTTGAAGTAATACAGACAACAGGGTGTTTATTCTTTGCTTTTCACAGCATATGTGTATGGATCTAAAGTGTACTTCTGCTTTCCATATGATTTTGTAGTGTTTCCTATATCCGTCATGAGTTAACATGCCATGTCAAGATGTTTTAGAATTATTAAACATTTGGATTTGCTTTAAAAGAAAACATTTACTCCAGACTGTTCCTTTGATAGATTAGAAGCAAATGAGCAGGGCATTAATTTAATTAGTGTCAAAAACCTCACTATTAACACACGTCAATTAGCAATTTTCTATTTTTCACTTGTAGTAATTGTTTAACATTTAAGCATCCCTAATACAATATTATTAAATTATACATACATTTTATATAATACAATAATGTTTGTTTCTGAAATGGAATTGATAGATTTGGAATAGACTTCTTATTTACAGGGGCCACAGAATGGTCCATTGTTGTCCAACACAACCTATACAGTGTTCTCTATCTAGTTACAATGTATAAAGGAATTAAACATCTACAGTATAAGGAACTGTTAGAAACAGCAAGTGGCATTGTGGCACAATGACTAGAGTTTTTGTCTCACTGCTCCATGGTCCCCGGGTTCAATCATGTTCTTGAATTGCGGTCTGTGTGAAGTTGTATGGCTACTCTAAATTGCCAATCGGTGTGAGTGAGAGTGCGAAAATATGTGTTCCTTGTGTTCACACTCAGTGTTCCCAAGAGACTCCAGATGCATTGTGACCCTGACCGGTAAAAACGCTTATAAAAGATAGGAAGAAGCTATAGATTCAAGAATGCGAAGGACAATTTGTATGAAATTCACCATCAAATCATTACATCAGCCCTCACAGTGGAAGGTAGTTTTAAAAGACTGTTCAAATGCATATCATTAAAGCCCTCCTGACTGCATTTACACTTCACTGCATCTTCACTTGTTCAATAAATATAACTGTATGTAAGAGTTTTTCCCCCACAGTATTTCTTTTTTCATAAAAGCTCTTTTCTCAATACATCCACCAAACGATTAGGTGCTGCTGCAGGACTGAGTGGTACACCTCTGACCTGACTAAAAAGCTCGACTCAAGCAGCTAAATGAGCCGGTAATGGAAACTACTAAGTCAATGTAGAGTGTGATGGAAAGATGGAGTGAGCCAGAAGAAAATGTGTAGAACAAAACAGGGTCTGATATCAGATAGAAGTACAAAGCCAGGGTGCATTTGGTAAAAAAGGAAGGCTGATGGACAGCTATGAGTAAACATGCTTTTGAATGATTTTGAAACATATTTAAAATATTGAATAAACAAATAATTTAAAGTATTCTAAATAAATTTAGCAGATGAACTTAAATACTCAATGATTTTGATGTAGTGGAAAAGCCTAGACATCAAAGAGAAGAAAACAGAAAGCTCTGATTTCAAAAGTAGCCAAATGTCGGGTTCTTTCTCAGCTTATTTAAAATTTATAATTTATTTATACCCACTTCTGTACTTCTTTCACATTTAATTTATATATATATATATATATATATATATATATATATATATATATATATATATATATATATATATACACATATATATATATATATATATATATATATATATATATATATATATATATATATATATATGTTTTAGTTATATTAACATGATCAACTGTATTGCTTTGTATCTTTTTGATAGACATTTGTTTGCTCAGTGGTTTTATGTAATTTTATTGCTACACAAAGCTTCAGCAGCATATAACCTTATCCTTAATACCCAGAAAAAGAAAGCTTTAAAAAAGCATGATACATATAATCCAAATACCCATTTCTGTACTTCTGTCCAAGGAAAATGAAATAAACATTTATAAGCATGCACACACAAACATAAACACACAGAGGTAACTAATAATGGCCTTGGTCCTTCGGAGGGAAGCACTGCGTTTGGGGTGCGACCCACACTAATAGGCAATTCTGTATATCAAACTGTGTTAATTACAAGATCTGCTCTCTGTTTTTGCCATGAATTAAATGAAGTATCGAGCTGAGACTTGACACCTCCTGCTTAGCCATGTAAAAACAAGCTGATCTTTATATAAATCCCTGTACAAATCTACGAAAAGAAAAACTGTTTAAAAAGATGACCACTTTCATTATATATCACAATACATATATTATTGCTGTAACGATTCCTCGACTCTACAATTTTCATAGTCATGAAAATAAAGAAAACTCTTTGAATGAGAAGGTGTGTCCAAACTTTTGGTCTGTACTGTATATATATATATATATATATATATATATATATATATATATATATATATATATATATATATATATATATATATATATATAAAGAGGTACTTTTATAAGCCAAAACCTTCATCTTATTTCAAACAAAGCCATTTGATTACATTTTCTATTAGCTATAACTGCCATCATGTGAATGTTATCAATTATTGATCGGCAATTAGTCACACACAATTGACTATAAACATAGACAGTATAGCTACAATGTGTGTACATTTGTTTTAGCAAAATTGATATTCTAATCATATATTATTTTTGTTTCTTCCCATTTAACCCATATTAAGCAAAATAATCACAGGTATAAAAACTTCATAATGAAAGCAGTCGGATTTTTACGCAGGTCACTGACATTTTATAGCGATATATCAGGAAACTGAAATGAGAGCTATGGGGAAGGCATACTGTTATTTATTTGCAAGGATTTAAAAATGGGACATTGGGAGAAAAAAAAAATGAGACATAAAAGCAGGTGAATTACAGAAAAAAACCCCTCTAATATATGGGGTTCATTTATAAACATTTTAGCCTTCATACATTTACATCTTAAATACAGTTGTGTTGGGAAAATGTACAGTCTAAATATATTATTCCTGGTTTATACCTGATATAAATAGTTCTAAAATTATTAAAGAGTCAAAAAAATGAATGATGCAGTCAAATTGTATATTTAGAATTGCATGTTTTCTCTGTACTGTTTCCATTAAGCTGCAGGTAATAAGGCATTTAATCCTCTTTGGTAGAAATATGAGCACTTCCCACACTGCACATATTAATCTTACAGCACTAAGTGCAAACATTTAAATAGCTTTTAAGGGGTGTGTTTCAATGTCAACATCATTTAAAGACTACATTTCCCACAAGCCACTTAACTAGTCTAATGTTTTTTTCCACACCTGTTTCATGTTTCATGGTCATTAGCACATGTATACAGTATATAACTCCCGGACCACTGCGCACTTTGGCTTTTGTTCATCCACCCATGCTTATTGTTTCGTCTTTCCTTGCCATCATTGTGTCGATGCTCAGGTCTGTTGTCATTTTTTGTTTTATTTATCGCATTTGTGTCTTTTTGAACAAAACAAACATTCTGCACACGCATTCATTCCCACTTTCTCGTTCCTTGATTACATTTCATTCAAACCTTTCACAGCTGACTGAGCAGTATACATAAATAGCACGTTGTCTCTCGCAGTATAACTAAAACAAAAGATCCCAATCACTCTTCTGATTGGTTGTGATGCCAACTAATCACAATACAGTAGGACTTCTGATATCTTGTGCATGAAGATAAAGATGAGCAAAATAATATATATATAAAAAATCTAATAATATTACAATTAAAACATATAACATTGTCAGGACACTGTAATGACACACATTTATGTATGCATTACTCTAAATTGGAGGGCAACCTGTCTTGTTTTAATGTTTGCCCTGTAACATTATCACTTTTATGGCACTCTGACATGATGGAATACACTGAGCTACTCAGCCAGCCGTCGTGCTATAATCACAGCTTTATGTCAATTTAAATGTGTCACTTGACTCAGGTCTTGAGGGATAAAAGTGATATTTATGACAGCAGATGATTAAGCGTTGTGAATATTTATATACCTGTACTGTATGTCAGTTGTCAGGAAATTCTGTATATAGCACTGTGAAAAAAAAATCGGTTTTACATTCTAGGAGGGAAAAATATCATACAAAAATCAATAATGAATAAACAAATAATATATTTAAAGTTGATGAGCTCAAATACTGAATGACTTTAATGTAGTGGAAAAGCCTAGAAATCAAAGAGGACAAGACAGAATGCTTAAAAGTAGAAAAATGTCAGGTACTTTCTAAGCTTATTTAAAATTCATACATTATTTATACCCAATTCTGTACTTCTTGACTAATATATATAAATATATACATATTAAATTTATATATATATATATATATATATATATATATATATATATATATATATATATATATATATATATATATATATATATATATATATATATATATATGCATTGAGGAAAATAAGTATTTGAACACCCTGCTATTTTGCAAGGTGAGAAATCAGCCCAGAACTACACAGGAGGAGCTGGTCAATGACCTGAAAAGAGCTGGGACCACCGTTTCCAAGGTTACAGTTGGTAATACACTAAAACGTCATGGTTTGAAATCATGCATGGCACGGAAGGTTCCCCTGCTTAAACCAGCACATGTCCAGGCACGTCTTAAGTTTTAAGTGACCATTTGGATGATCCAGAGGAGTCATGGGAGAAAGTCATGTGGTCAGATGAGACCAAAATAGAACTTTTGGGTCATAATTCCACTAAACGTGTTTGGAGAAAGAAGAATGATGAGTACCATCCCAAGAACACCATCCCTACTGTGAAGCATGGGGGTGGTAGCATCATGCTTTGGGGGTGTTTTTCTGCACATGGGACAGGGCGACTGCACTGTATTAAGGAGAGGATGACCGGGGCCATGTATTGCGAGATTTTGGGGAACAACCTCCTTCCCTAATTTAGAGCATTGAAGATGGGTCGAGGCTGGGTCTTCCAACATGACAATGACCCGAAGCACACAGCCAGGATAACCAAGGAGTGGCTTTGTAAGAAGCATATCAAGGTTCTGCCGTGGCCTAGCCAGTCTCCAGACCTAAACCCAATAGAGAATCTTTGGAGGGAGTTTCTCAGCGACAGGCCAGAAACCTGACTGATCTAGAGAAGATCTGTGTGGAGGAGTGGGCCAAAATCCCTCCTGCAGTGTGTGCAAACCTGGTGAAAAACTACAGGAAACGTTTGACCTCTGTAATTGCAAACAAAGGCTACTGTACCAAATATTAACATTGACTTTCTCAGGTGTTCAAATGTGAAATTTCAGCTGTATCATGCAAATAAATAGTTAAAAAAATCATACATTGTGATATCTGGATTTTTCTTTTTAGATTATGTCTCTCACAGTGGACATGCACCTACGATGACAATTTCAGACCCCTCCATGATTTCTAAGTGGGAGAACTTGCAAAATAGCAGGGTGTTCAAATACTTATTTTCCTCACTGTATATATATATATATATATATATATATATATATATATATATATATATATATATATATATATATATATATATGTAATGATATAAATATGATAAACTATATTGCTTTTTATCTTTTTGACAGTCTTTATTTAATGTTTTATGTAATTTTAAATTTTGTTGCTACACAAATCTTTAGCAGCATATAACCTTATCCTTAATACCCAGAAAAAGAAAGCTTTAAAATAAATTGATCAGATGAGCTGAAATGCTACTCATTTAGCAGAGGATGTGCTTTTTCTCAGCACAGCTGCTGAATTGATTTTTTCCATACTGACAGCTGCATCTAGGGACTGAGTGTGTTTCTGTTTTGGCAGGTGTTCATGTGCGTTTGTATTCATTTTGCGCTTATATTTAGCAGCATGGAGATTGTGTATCGTGATGTATGCGGAGGGGGGATGCAATGCACGTAAAGCTGCTTATGCAATGTGTTTACAAGTGATGTTCCCCATTCGGGAACTCAAGCTGTGTCACAAGGCTTTGGGAACGCCTCGCGTTGTCCACGCTCTATACCACGTGTGAAATCTGGCCAATAGGCAAGTCGTGTCGTCATCGGTGGGCGACATCACGATAACCAAGAGCTAGAAAAAGGCTGTGCCGTGGTGGCGACATTAGCTTCTGCTTGTTCAGGTAAACGCTTTTTGTGTGAGATTCTGTTCAAGCATGGCTAGCAAGCAAAAATACCGGTTGTGTGTTTATCCTTGCCCCCGTTTAATTATTGGGAAGGATACGCACGATCGGTGCATTGTTTGTTTGGGAGTAGAGCATGCTCAATCGGCTGTCGAAGAAGTCTATTTTTCGCATTATAGCCTCATGGCTATGCGCATGCTTTGCTCCCGGAGAGTGCGAACTCCTCGCAAACTGTGCTGCACAAGTAGTTGAGGTCGTGTCGCGGGCAGTGTCCAAGCTTGAGCTAGCTTGGCCGGTCGAAAAGCGGAAGCAGCACGCACCCAGTAAGCTGGATGTGCGCTTCCTGCACCCTGTGTCACAGCCTCATCGCCGAGGCCTACCATTCTTCCCCGACCTGCACACCGTGGTGTCCATACGGTGCATACTTTTTCCCAACGAACCTTGCTGTACACGAATGTAGTTGGGGCTAAGTAGTGTGGCTACAGGGCGATGGTGCGTGTGAAAGAGACGCTAGCAAGCTATCTCTCCCCTAGCGTAGCATTGTCGCTCAAGGCCCCGGTGTTTCCTACTAAGCCGTTACGCGGCAGCAGGGCAGGCTGTGGGTTGCCTCCACACGATGGGTGTTGGAAGAGGGACTTAGCTCTGGGGCTGACAAAATTAAGGAGTTACGTCGCACTGCCGACCTAACCCTTAGGGCCACGAAGGACACAGTGCACAGAAAGGCATCTGTGGCTCACCCTGTTAGATTTCCCTGACAGGGATTGGGCTGTGCTGCTGAACGTTCCAATGGCTCCTCCTGGCTTGTTCGGTGACGCTGTAGCGGCGGTCGTCGACAAGTTTCAGGAATCTAAAAAGCAATCAGCAACGTTCCAGCGGTACCTCCCTCGCCGATCCCATAGGACTGCTCGGCGGCAGCCTTAGCCTAGTCCGTCCAGGCACCGCAAAGTCCAAAAGGAGAAGGACCGGTCCCCACAGGGAGGCCTCAGGGGCCCCTGGCGACGCTCTCAGCCCAAGAAGGAGCCTGGCAACCTGAGGGTTGTCCTCGCTTCTAATAAACAGGCCATGGTGTGTAAGTCCTGACGACTTACTTCTGGGAGGGCGGTGTACACCTCGTTCCACGGTGTGCTTCAGAGCGTGGATGGAGAAGACCTGCCACCTCTCAGGAGGCACCAACGGCTGCAGGGCGTGGCTTCAGCTGTTCAGGTACAGGAGGCCGTCTGTTAGCCCTGCCACAAGATGTGCTTTAGGCCACAGCCTCCCTTCCAGCCGGTGTCTCCCTCTATTTCTGCCCTGACGGTCGCTGCGAATGGGGGAGACCCGCAGTCTCTCAGGATTCTACAACGGCTGCAGGGAACTCCTCCAAGCTTCGCAGATGTTTCATGCTTTTTGATGGCAGGTAGTGTTTATTATTCTGGTGGCCTTATGAGTTTCCAAATGCTTCAACTGTCCTGCAACAACATGAGCACAGACATTGCTAATGTACACAATATATTATATATTTTTTTAAATAAAACTGAAAAACTGTATTCTTTGCAACACTGTGTAGCAATTTGTGTTGATCAGTCACTCACACACACACACACACACACACACACACACACACACGGATGTGTAAATGTGAGCTAAAATTAAGCAAGGCCTACACGTGATGAATCATAGCTGAGGGCTGTGTGAGTGATAGCCTCTGATTTAGGTAGGAGTATTTCAGTACACCTCACGAGTTCTATTAGTAATATGCCCGCTGCTGACCAAGAGCCCTCCTGCAGATAGGATATACCACTTCATCTAAAACCTTCCACTCTTTCCAGTGATTCATGTGCCTTGTCTCAACCAATATGCTCCAAAACAGGAACTTCTGTAGAAATCCAAGTTGGAGATCAGGGGGCATTTCTGACAAGTCTTTCTGAAATGCTTCCAAGTGTAACACTTTCTGAGCCAGAAAATGTAGGAGGCAAATACAGAGCGGAGATCACTGGCAGATATCACAGGTCAGTCCAGACCAAGGTCAAAAATTGAAATTTATGACTACAGCACATACAGATATGGGAGATCACGCTGCAAAAGGTTTACATTCATTCACTTGGCTTTGAATTACAGTGTGGACGAATCCGAAATGAAGCAAAGGTCTGAGCTGTTGTGGTTAAACAAAAGTGTTCATGACCTGGTGGTGTGGATGTGGGCATGGATTGAATCTAATCCAATACCAACATGGAGTCATACAATCAGTTGAAAAATATAAACGATTTACAGAATCTGTTTTGTTTAATTTGATGGCACAAATTTAGCACAAATACTGTAAGTAGACCATTTGCTTTCTGATTTATATTTGAACAAAATTCATAAAATTAATAACATCTTTATGATATTTGACTTTGGCTTTAGATCTAAAATAATTTAAATTCAATGAAAAAACGATTCACATTTTGTTACAGAAGATATCATCTTCTAAGGGGTATAAGGAAAAAAGGGATACTATTTATGTTAATTCCCTGTTCTTTTTAGAGCAGATGCCCAAACTTTTTCAAACGAGGGGCCAAAAGTCTAACTTGATTGACTAACTTGAATGTTGCATCGAACATTTTAATAAAATTAAAGCTGCCATGGTTCCTTTGACTTTAGAATAAATTAATAGAAAACATGACTGTAATTTGTTTAACTAATGCAGTGTTATTTTAAAGTTCTAGTTCAGTAAAACTAATAGTACAATTAAAACTGTAAAATCTGTTTTATTGTACAATAGAGTAATTTACTGACCTCTAATGAGAGACGTGAAACTGATTCTTATTTTTAGGTTTTTTTTTTTAGAAAGAAAATGTTTCCCCCTTTTTTCCTTATTCTCAAACTGTAAATTTAATAGTGGGCAAAATCAAAGGTCACACAGGCCAACCTTGGCCCATGGGACATAGTTTGGGCTTCACTGCTTTAGAGGAAAACATCACTGCAAATAAATGCAAAATTATTCTGCCTAATGACATTGATCTTAATGGTACTGGTGCCCTCCAGGATGACGTATGATGATGAAAATTAAGTAAATCATATGCTAAGGCCTTTTTGAATCAGGTTTACAGTGTTTTCCTGAACAAAAGAGCAGTTAATGTAATATCTGTTGGAAGAACAGTGTTCATTTCTCTAGTCCAGTTCCAGAGACGTAGTGAATCTATCCCAAGGTGCTTTGAAAATGTTCTTGTGGCTTATTTGTTAACCGGCTAATAAAACACAATTATCAAGAGGAATATTTCAAAATAATTAGAGGCATAGTAATAGTGAAGCTGAAGCAGAAATCAGGATGCTGAGAGGAAGGATTGTAGATTTTTTCCAAGAGACGTATTATAGACCCTATATATAATTTATTACCGATTTTGTGTTATTAACACAACGAATGTGACTGACAGAGTAACACGATATGAGGACCAGTGAAAGCATTTGTGTGTCAGTGTGTGAAGCAAGAATCTTCCTGTGCCCTTCGGGAATCAAGTACTTTGCATAGTAATGGTATGTTTTTATAAACTTCTGCCAGTGACTTGGGTGTGAAAATGCTGGACATGTAAATTAAAGTAGAGGTTGGTTGCCAGGCAACGGCTCTCCTTTTTTAAATTGACAGTATCCAGTACAAAGTATTTGTGTGTGTGTGTGTGTGTGTGTGTGTGTGTGTGTCTGTGTGTGTGTGTGTGTGTGTGTGTGTGGAGCATGTGCAAGTCCTGATGGTGTCCAGTGGTTTTATGCATTTATTATGAACAGTGTGACTTTTGTTGCTGTCCCAAATATTGATGTAAGACAGAGAGTAAGTGTTCTGTAAGGCTGCCTTGTCATTATTAACTTCTGCACAGTGCAGCGCAGGCTCCAATCAGGGAACTTTTCTGTGTTTTCTGTTCCATTATGTTTGTGTATGTCCAATTTCCTTTCTCAAAGACTAGCAGATGGCTCTTATTTCTAATCACAGCCGTGCTGCTTAAGCACCAAATCCACACTGGAACAGTGCAGATGGGGGGGGATTTTATCCTCAGCCATGACCCATTTTATCCTGCTTATGTCCCTGTTTATCATTATTATCTAAAATCTCATGGTTGAAATGGGGACACACATCTAAAGAATGGACTTTCTCTTCATAATCATTTTTACTGATGCTTAAGTAGTTGAAAACCCTTTGTGATTTAAAAAGCATGTGGACTATAAGAGCTGCTTGTCAGCATTAGCTGTATGTAAGAACGATCTATAATTTCCTGCCCAATTTCACCAAATCTTCATGCTCAGCATGACATATGGGCCATAGCCATGCATGAGATTGTGTGTGTTTTTAAATAGCTATCGCTGTTTGGGCCAGTTGTAGCAGGGAACATCCTTTACATCTCTCAGTACTTTTCATGTAGACCTGTTTATGTGTGCCAAAGGTTTACCAGAAAATAGGGGCAAATGCAAATCCCTGGTTCCCGCAGTCCTGTGGAGGAAAGAATCTTGTGAATCAGAAGGGTTAAAAGACAAGATTGAGAATCTGAAGCTAACAGATGTTTGCTTTTGCCAGGCATTGACATTTCACACTGATGTACAGAATTCCACCTCAGAATGTTACATCTACAAAAACATGCAAGCTGGATCAAAAGATATACGAAGGGTTGCATCAGTCTATTAAGAAATTAAAGAAGTTGTACCTGTCCAAAGACTTTTTATGTTTCAATACAGCCGGAAAGTCACTTCAGCAATGATTGCTTGAGTAAATTAAAGATCAAAAGTCAAGTATTAAATTTTTAGAGATTTGTTTGCATTATTTGAAAGCATTATTTAAAGCATTTTCTAGAAAAAAAAATTGTTGTAGTATCTCTAAATGTGGGAGTTTCTTAAATTCATGAGGTAAACAGTGGTAAACAGTGGCAAAGTATTCCATATTAGATTTACACTCACACCTTCTAAGAACGCACATACAAAGAGACTGTGAAAAGGTTTTTGTTCATGTATACTAATAAAAAGAACCTTTCATCTTTTTTTTATCTTTTCATCTTTTTTTGAGAAGAACAATTATGCCTACGTGGGACAAGTTTCAGGTTTACTCATCCAGAAGTCTCTTTAAGATCATTAAGATCCCTCCCTCTATTTTGTAATGTGATTGCATAATTGTTTGTAAATCCCCCACAATCCACCTACTAACTGCATGTGCAGTGTATCAGATTACACACCTAAATTATCATCTCTATTTAGGATCTTCTAAACCACAATCTTTTTTTTTTAGGTATAAATAACAGAATTCTAAAGCCATTGTGGTTGCCATGTCATGGTTGTCAGTAAAGAAACCAATTTTTTTTTCCATTGAGGAGCAGACAGTGAATTCTTGCATATATGGTTCTTGCCTATTGGTTACCAACCTGGTAATACCTGATCTTTTTCTAACTTTGTTTGGTGTTTCACTATGGGAATCACTTTAGGCGTGGCCAACTACGGAAGCTCCTATGACACCACTTCTGTCTCGACCCCTTACAATATAATTTGCGCTTTCTGCCCATGAGGGACTACATCAAACTCTCTCAGCACATCCAGTTACCTGCTGGTTTTTGCTAAACTGTTAATCGTACGGGCCATCATTGGATTCCGCCACCAAATGCGAGACCAGTCATACAGGATCGTGCTGAGCGACATCGCGAAACTCAGTATAGTGTCCGCATCAAGGCCCGCTATTCCTTTTTCGACAAATCAGGTATTAAATTACACGGTAGGGAATTAGTGGCATCAAGCTAACTAAAGGCTTCACGCATCAAGGCGAAGCCTTTGAAGGGCTAACTACCCTGCGAATATCGATAGACTAACAACAGTCAGTACCCCACAATGCGGGCGACTTGGCCACGCAGGTGGACGGTAACCTGCACGAGGTATGCAAGCGAGCCACGGCTAAGCTAGGCCAGGAGCTGAAAATTATGCTCAATCCGCAACAAGACAACTCCTGTCCGCCGTACCAGCATTGCATGAAGGGTGCTCCAAGCTAGAGATTCAGGGGATGGGAAAGCTGGGGTTGCCTGACCCCCAGCGGTAGAGTCTTTGGTGGCCTACCACCTCCATCCGAATCGGTGCTCTATTTCTGCCTCCTCTCAAATTTCGCTGCCAAGCAGAATGGAAAGACTGACAGAGTCCATTCATCAGAGGATGTACAAATATGCAGCGCGGTCAGTGTGCTCGACACGGGAGTGCCCAACCCGGTACTCTAGGACAAGATTTGTGTAATAAATTACCTTATTCTGCGCTCGTCAGGAGGCACGGTTCATGGGCTTAGGTGTGTCAGGTGAGAGAGCGTTATGGCTGAACCTGTCAGGCTTGGGCGACATGCAGAAAGAGAAGGTGATGGACGCTGCTTATGACCCCGCTAAAGGTCTGTTCGGTCCAGCTATTAAGAAAATGAGAGAAATCAGCACTCTCAGGAAACAAGAGGACAAAGCTTTCCCCCTCTGTTTACCTCGCAAGCGTAGGTGTTAGGCACGATTTCACGAGGGTGCAAGCTTCAAATCACCATGAAACCACCCAGGTTCAACAGGGTTTTAGTCTCGGTGGCCGAGGGAGAGTCGGCTTGTGTCCTAACAGATGAGATCATTTCTCTTTTTAGCAAAAGGGTGATCAGAGTTGTGCCAGAAGAGGAAAGCTGTCAGGGCTTTTACTCCCGATACTTTGTGATACCAAAGATCTCTTTGTCCGATTTTAGGCCTACGTGTGTTAAACAATATGGTATGGAACAGGGGTGCGGATTTATTGTTCAGTGGAAAACCTCTGAACGGGGAATGGAATCTGCACAACAAGTGGTGGAGCAGATATGATAGAGATATGGCCGCCTGCTGTATATCTCTTTGCCTCACGAGAAAACGCTCAGTGTCCTCTGTACTTTTCTCTAAAGTACAAAAGTGCATCATTGGGTGTGAATGCTTTAGCCCACCCATGGCTGAACGTCCTTCTATATGCATTCCCTCCACTGATCTTGATTTCCCCCACTCTAGTCAGAGTCAGGGAACTGGGCTTATCACTGGTTCTGATAGCTCCACGCTGGGCATCCACGCTGGACACTGGGTCACCGAGATGCCACTCACCACTCCCTCTACGGAGGGACCTCCTGTCCCAGGCAGGAATGGAGATTTATCATCCACATCCAGACAGGATAGCTATCTGAGCCTGGGCCGTGAAAGGTGAAACTTAGGTGTGGCAGGTTTTCCCCTATCAGTTATACACACTATTTAGAGTGCCAGAGCCTCATCTACTCGTACACTTTATAACAACAAATGGCGAGTCTTTGAAGAGTGGTGTGGCCATAGTCACATTGTCTCTTTCCAGTGTTCAGTGGGAGACATATTATGTTTTCTCCAGGATTTGCTGGACAAAGGAAAAGCTTTCTCTATTTTGAAAGTATATCTAGCAGCTATTTCTGCATGTCATGTCAGGTTTGGCAACGAACCTGCAGGTCGGCGTTTTATGAAAGGAGCACGCCACAAGAGGCCGGTGTCTAGGCAGATGGTTCCACTGTGAGATCTGTCTATGGTCTTGGAGGCCCTTTCTCAACACCCTTTCAAGCCATTGGATGGCATAGTGTTGAAATTTCTCTCTCTTAAGACGGCACTGCTTGTGGCTCTGGTGACAGCTAAGCATGTGAGTGAGCTGCAAGCCCTGTCTGTCAGTCCATCCTGTTTACAGCGTTTGTACCTAAGGTAATGGATTCTTCTTATAGATGTCCCATTGCAGAGCTTTCGGATTTCCACCCTCCTCCATTCTCTTTTTGGGATGGGAAGAGGTTGAATTCCTTGTGCCCGGTGCGGGCTTTCCATACATATTCAAGAGGACTGCAGGCTTCAGGAAGAATGACCAGCTGTTTGTGTCTTGGGCTGCTCCTCACAAGGGGAAGCCGTTGTCAAGACAGCGGCTGGCCCACTCAATTGTTGAGGCTATATCTCTAGCATATAAATGCTGAGGTTCTCAGGCACCTGAGGGTCTAAGGGCTCACTTTACTAGGGGAATGGTGACATTATGGGCCCCACTTAAGCGATTTTCTGTTCAAGAAATTTGTGTGGCAGCTGGTTTGGCTATGCCACACACCTTTGTGCGATTTTATAGACTGACTGTGTCTGAGTCATCCATAGCACTTGCAGTGCTAGGAGCCAGAAGGTCAGAGCCCATGTAATTTGGTATAGCGGGATCACATGCAATCCAGGAGTGGTCTATATCTCCCATAGTGAAACATCGAGTGAATTTAGAAAAGGAACGATGGGTTACTTAACGTATTCCCGGGTTCTTTGTTATCAGTGTAAGGTTTTTCACCAGCACTTCCCTCCTTGCACAGAAACGGGAAGAAATCTCGCTATAATTATATTGTAAGGGTTTTATGACACCACGTCTGTCAAGACAGACGTGGTGTCATAGGAGCTTCCGTAGTTGGTCACGCCCAAAGCGATTCCCATAGTGAAACACCTCACTCTGTTATCAAAGAACCCGGGATTACTTTAAGTAACACATCACTTTTATGAAAACCTGAGCTGTGACACCTCTGCAACATCATAAAGGCAATTAAACACTCAGAGGAGAGCAAGCCAAACACAATTTACACAAACAACTATGATTGCATACTAGTTTACATATCAATATGTAAGAGACAAATGTAATCCCTGCTACGCTGATATCATGCTGAATTGTGCTCTGTTAAAGCAGTTGCTGTTGTTTTGTCAGGATTGAAATCAATAAGATAATTGTTTCCATAAATTAATACACCATGTCTTGCAAGTTTCCCTGTTCCAAACACAACTGATTCACATAACTTTAGTATGTTAAGTAACAAGAGTATGTTAGAGCAGGTAAAACACTGAAATGTACAAAACAACAGGTTCTCTAGGAACAGGGTATAGAGCCTGTGATTTAGCCTCTTGCACCATGAAGAGCAAGAATGGGAACAAAGTTCAAGTCCAGTTTACTGTCTCAGTCCACATAGCTTCCTGTCCATAGTTTGTTGGTGGTGGTGTGATGCTCTGGAGAGGATTTGCTGTTCTGAAGCTCTGGAAAGGTGCCACATGCTATTAGGTTTAAAGAGTAGAATTCAAACCTGAAGCTGGAGGAAAAAAAATTTCTTATTGTTGGTATTCTTTGCAGTGATGACTCTAAGTTTAAGGCTGTCAGCTATTTATCCTGAGGTTGGAGGTTTAAGTCCCACCTCTGCCACTGTTGAGCCCTTGAGCAATTCATATAATCCTCTTTTCTGGAACAGGGCAATATCACGGGTAACCCTTTACTCTCAAATCCCTAACAAGCTAAAATATGTAATGTGATGGGACAGGTTAGAGTTTTGTATTCCTGGACAGAATTGACATACATTTAGACATCCTCCTGCAATAATTAACACCTTTCTCCATACTGACTTTATATTATGTCCTTCAACACAGCATCACCATCAAACTTAGATCTCCCAACAAAGTTCATCAGTATTTTTGGGAATAATCAATTTGGTTTGCAGCCCACATTATGGTCACGTCCTGCAGCTTGCAAATTTATTCTGTATACGAGAATGAAGATTATTGCATGGCTTTTGTCTCTCATCCACTTGAATATGGTAACTATTTACTGGCCTCCCTACCAGTGTTAACTATTTAACTGCATATGATCCAAAGCACAGTGGTGTGTCTGGTGTTCAAAGAATACCTGCACTACCCTTCCTCTTCTCACTCTATAGTCTTGTGTGTGTATATCCTCAGATCATAGCCTGCAGATGGATGCCTGCAGATTAATCAATAGAAGTTCAACCATCTACATGAAGTCACTAATCAGGACCAATTTCAATCGCAGTTGTTATGTTCTGTGAATGATAAGATTTGGAAAGCTAGTGAGCTGTTTATTTTTCTACAATAATGAGATGAATTGCTCAGTTTCATTCAATCTGCACTTCACAGCAGGACATGGACTGATATTAAAGAAGTACCGGTACTTGAAAATGAGGTGTACATATAAATGTATATATAATTATTTTAAATTGCAAACCAATCATCAGTCTTTGTAGAGTTTAATACTGACAACATTATTTTTGATTATTTGAGAATTAAATATTAAGCTTTTCAGAATACCTTCTCCAAAACTGTGTATCCTTGACCTCATTCTATCATTTGCACACATGTACTCATGCCCTCAGTTTATTTGACTTAGACTGAATGTGTACTTTGATCAAAAACTGCTGTCACCCATTTTCCCTTTTATTTTCAGCAAACAGAAATGTATCACATTTTCATTACTTGACTACAGCAGCTGTTATTTTTAATCCAGTTCTCCTTTCAATCTTTGACTGTGGTCTCTGATGAGTTTTTTTAACCTGTTTCAATTGGGCTTATTTTGGGCTGTTGTGTCTATGTTGGTTTATTTTTACAGCTCAGTTGCTGGGTCGGGAAGGTGGGTCAATGTCATCCAAAGTGGGTTGATAATAGCCAATAAAACATGTTGGATCAGAGATGCAGACCTGAAAATAAATAGGCATGTTGAGTCAAGTTAAAATATCTGGAAAGTTCCACTCTCTCTGTCGAGACTCATTGCCAAGCAGAAAAAGTGTGAGTTAAATGAATAAGCTGCAACTGCAAAAAATTGTCATATAAAAAGGGAAAGGCAGCTATGAGTGCAAATATTTATTTATTTTGTTTAGATTGTGTGAACATAAAACACAAAAAGACAGAAAAACAAAAAAACAGGCTTTAAGATCATTAACCAAAACCTTAACCTGAGTTTGAGCACTAACAAGAATGTTTACAACCATTGGAAAGACAAATAAGAGACACTGACTGTGTGTAAGTGTTTTATACAAAGGCTAATAATTAGTGAATGCGAATCAGCCGCTAACATGTGACATGATGCAGTGGCTTATGGGTGACATAAACCTGACAGAAATGTAACATTTTTGCTTGTAAAATAAATATAAAATATTTATGTTTCAGGTATTCCCCAAAATGACACCTCCAGACATGTCCTAGCCTACCCAGGCTAACAAATTACAGGACATAATTTAGCAAAACAGAGCAATTTACAGTACTGTACTGCATTAACTATACAATATATATGTATGTGGCAGCGGGCAAGTGGATGAGCCAGAGTGGAGGGCGGAGCATACGCTGCTACATTTACCTGCCATGAGAAATGTTGTCGTATTGTTTTCGTCATTGTAAAAACAAAATATTGCTAGTCAAACCATCGTCACTCAGGGATCACAGGGACTTTAAGGTTCTGTATATCTCTGCAAACATATTTAGGTAATACATTTTTCAACCTGATTAACAAAAAACAGAGCTCAAATTGGTTCAGGTAAGTTTTGTAGTTTGGACTAAATTCTAACATATTTACAGTTGTTACGTTGTTACAGTTGTTATGTTGGTAATCAACATATGACTTACAGAAAGCCAAAAATAGCTGAACTATTTGACTGTAACATGATGTCAGATTATCAGCTAGCACTAGCATTTAGTTACTTGAAATCCTGCCTATGAGAGAGTTACTATATGTGAATTGAGTAAAACTGTTTTCACAACAGGTGATTTTTTTTTTTTTTTTTGGGGGGGGGGGGGGGGGGACAGAGTTAAAACTCCATTTGTTCTGAAAAAAATCTTCTAACATGACATGCACATTGTAACAATTTTGTGGGTCTGTAGCTCAGCAGCATAGTCATTTCTGCTGACAAACTGGCTTTAAAAAAAACCAAACAAAACATTATACTGGGTGGACGTCATAACCCAAACTCGCTATGCGTAAACAACCCACGCTGGCTTAACAAAAAATTTCTGAACCAACAGAATAAATTATAGAGGGTACATTATGATAATATCTGTTCATTTGTATTAATACTGAATGGATTTAGATTACATTACGTGTAATTTTAAACTACTTGGTGACTAATGATCAGCCATTTGAGGTACTGCTGTTTAATGGAAGTGTTCTGACAAAAAGAAAAAAAAATTGCACTCAGACATTCTCCTGTGAGCTGAAACCCTTGTTTGAACAAGAAAAAGAAATAGAAGAACAGTGTAATTGAAGCTCACAGAGCAAAAAAAAGGTGTCGCAAACCAAAAATGACATACCTCCAATAAGATTTGTCTTTTGAGACTGTAGACTCTGAGTGAACCAGGTCTTTCATCAAAGAAACCTATAGAGAAACCATAGTGTTATACATTACAAGCCCTGAACTGCCATTCATTCCACACTTGATTACTAGCACTCAAAACCCTTATGTTTAGCTGCGACTCACTGTTCCCACTCTGTTCATTCTACAATTACTTTGGAACTGGAAACTCACTTCTGTCACACTTTTACTACTGAGAGCTGCAGGCCCCTGACATAAAAATGATGTCTGAAAATAATCAATTTAATATGATTTGTATTTGATTAGCACTTAGATAACAATAGATATTTTCACATGTAGCTTTACAGAAAACCAGGTGTAGATCCATTAATGAATAGGCTATTGGTGATGGTGGCAAAAAAAAAAAAAACATGAAGAAGAACCCTATATGCTATATGCTATCAAATGCAGAAAAATTTATTTTTTTTCTTCAGGTTATTTTTTTTTTCTTCGTAAATTTTGCTTAAACAGTGTTATGGCATTACCTAATGTTTATACCAGAGTGGTGTAGATTATATGTATTACATATATGTACTGTACCTGTTCGGTAGCAGAAAAATGCTTACATTACATTTTTATTTGAACAATTCCTTAATCTCATGGAGTGGTACAGTAATGTTGCCACAAGACAGCTTAAGGGGGGCCCAGGTTCAATAAACTTCACACATACTGTACAGAGAATAAAGTTTGATTCAGTGTCTGTGTGAAGTTTATTGAAGTTTGAAGTCTGTATGTAATGATAGGTTTCCTCTGGGTTCTCTAGTTTCTTCAAACCTCTAAAAAACATATAGTTTGGGGGATTGGTTATGCTGAATTGCTCCTAGATGAGAAGAAGAATGTGAATGTTCCTACTTTCTCACCGACACGGTTTCAGTACCGATTCCTGCTGTGTGCCAGCTCTCAAACCACTGAGAAAGTCGTTCCACCTTGGCTCAGTAACTACTGCAACAGACAATTTCACAAAATGTTTGAAAACATTCTGCTGAATATATGAAATTCAGCGAAGATCCAAAACAAACAACAAACCCCGCAAAAGAATGAAGTGTAAAAGGAAATATGCCAGCCCAGCACTGTGCTAAATCTAGGACCAGACCTTGAACATGAACCACTTTAGTGCATGTGTGTGCATGGTGCCATTTCATAGACTGGCATCACATTCAAGCTGTATTCCTGTCGTGTTCAGTGTACTTTCATCGGTTTGCTACACTGACCATGATTTTGTTGTTAATGAAGATTTCTAATGGGCTCATTATGTGAATAATTTGATTCAAAGTTATGAAAAAAATAATCTCATAAACACAATCATCTCATGTCTCATGTGCTTAACACAAACACTGGGCATAGCTACAGTATGTACTACTATACTAAAACAATAGAGATTGCAAAACAAAAAAAATGTACAAGGAAATAGTTCCAGGTCAGAAAAATTGGTTCCACCCTGACCCTAAAGACTTTCTGGACTGGAACCCCAGACCTGGTTACTGGTCAGGGAGGCTTTAAAAAGTGTAGCATCACCAGGTTTTTTCATTGTAGTGTTGGATGCGGGGTACTGGCTTCAGTTTGCCACCCTGGGCAGAATTTTGTTGGTAATGAAGATAAATCACTAATGGGCTCATTATAATCAAATTAAAGTTATGAATAATAAAAAAACCCCATCTCATCACTACACTGGGATAAACACTGGGTGTAGCTGTCTACTGGTGATTTACAGCTCTGGATTGCATATGCATGCCCTGTCTTCCAGTTAGTTTGTATCATTGGATCAGTTTACATGGTAACAAAGAATTGTTTGGTGTTTTTGAAACGTGCTGGTTGGCAAAGCGGAGGTATTAGCACTGAGCGAGGAGGAGGAAGAAGAGTAGAAGGAGGAGGAAGAGGAGGTGTGACTATGGGGAGAGTGTGAAAGAGGGGGGTGGTGTTTGAATACGCACAGGCGGCCCGGAGGCTGGGTGACAGCCCGCTACTTCCCGCTTGTATGTTGGTCGCTGGGGAGCAGCTCAACCTTTCCTCATGGGTTCGTGCTTAAACATACAGACCACAGCACCGAGCCCGGGCTGTCTGTGAGCACCGTGAGCACTGGGGTCTCGCTTCTTCACGTTCTGGGACCGTGTTACAGCGTCGTGCTTCTCGGGGAGAAAAGTGGAGTCGGATTAGAGGTAGGCATCAATCCGGGATGCTCATGCACGCGCTTTTTTTTCTATTGTTGAATGATGCGTGATTGGGACGGTCTTCTGAAAAATAAAACGAAATCTCTTTCTTTGGAATATACCTCAGATGCATCTGTTCTCGCTTTACAGAGCAGGTTGGATGATGAACTTGCTTTTGGAGCATGCACTGGAGCTGGAGCGTGTATCCAGCACGAGCTGGGTAGAAAAACAATATGTGTGTGTAGAGTGTGAACGATGTGTGCTCGAGCTGATCAGAGATCTAGCATGCAGTGGGATCTTGTAGAGGGGGAAAGTGTGTAAAGTTCTTGTAGATGGTTTGATGTCAGAACTAGAGATCAGGGCTAAAATGAGGACAAAGATCTCACGCATGATTATAATGCAGGCTACAAAAAGCAAAACATCTCAAAAGTCTTTCTGCTGGTTTTCTTTTCCTGCATAAATGAATGTATGCATTCATATAATACCTGTCCATCACCCAGAAATTATGTAAATCACATAATTCTAATGCTTTCCACTTCAGTCACCATCAGCTGTTCTCCATTATCAGATGGTTGTTGTTGCATTGGTTATTTTACGTGCAAAGAAACCACTGTAGAGACCTTTACACATCTGGATGATTGTCTACACACTCTAAAGGTGTCCAGTAGATGATGAGGTTATCAAAGGTGTACTAATGTCTTTAATGGTATTGTAACATGCCACCAATAGAAGGCAACAAATTACTTGTAGAGATCAGAATGGACCATTAGAGTTTCAATTAAAACCAGTACAATTCTTATTATAACCATTAAAACAGTTATGAATTCTATCAGGGTTTTTATTTTTTCAACAGGGCTGTGTGAAGAGAATTCCCAGCGCAGCGTGTACCATTTATAAACCTCTTTAAACCCCAAGCCCGAAATGTTGTTAGAGATTTCAACAAGTGTTTCCTGATTAAAGTGCAGTGGCAACTTGAGCAAGCGAAGGTGTGTAAAGTTCCTCCGAATGCGCGATGTAGATAGCGATGTGGTGTGCTGCAAAGTCAAGCTACACCGATTCAAGTGCTAGTCCTTTATGTAATTTGTATACACTGGAACAAAATGCTTTTTCTCGACTAACACAAAATGCAGATGCAGGGAATTGTATACAGGAAGTACATCATGTGCAGCTACAGTGTGCACACCCTCATAATTTCTGCTAGAGATTTCTGGCAGCTGGTGGATTTTGAAATACAGGAAGTACCAGTGACTGTTATTGGTATCTGTGTGTGTGTGCATGTGCACGCATGTGCGTGTTTTGTTTTTATCTGTTTTATCTTTTGAAAAACCTCCTGTTTAATGATGTTTCTCCTCATGAGTAAGAGCATCAAGAGACCTTTTTTCCAAAAACCTACTAGAAGCTCTTGACAGCTAGCTGCTAAACATATAAACACAAATAAACAATTTTTAATCCTATGCATGCAATTTTGAAGATCTTTATATTTACAATTAATTTACATGATCAATTACAAAGGTATAATTGCAGGCTATAGTAGCTGTGTAAAGCAGTTATTAAGGTTTGGAAGGTCATGTTTGCCCTGGTCTGAAGCATTCGTCTGGTTTTAGAATCACTTGATTTTGTCAAATTTGTTTGCATTTACTTTAATCTTACATCATCATAAGCTTGCACAGAGAACACAACATGCCTCATCATTTTATGTGTACACTATATTGCCAAAGGTTTGCTTACACTTGGTCATAACAATAGTATGTGCTTTTTGAGCATCACATTCCAAATTTAGTCCCAATTTGCTTTTATAATTCCCTCCACTCTTCTGGGAAGATGTTCCACTAGATTTTTAAGTGAGCTTGTGCACAGTTGTGTTCATCAGCCACAAGGGTGTTAGTAAAGACAGGTACTGATGTAGCTGAGGATTTCAAAGGGGTGCAGTGTTCCAATTCATCCCAAAGGTATTAAGTAGGGTTGCTATAAAATACAAAGACATGCTATACAATTATTTGCCTTCAGCTTTGTGGTAACAGTTTGGAGAAGAACCACATATGGCAGGAAAGGTGAGGTGTTCCAATACTTTTGTTCATATAGTGCATTATTGTGATGCAATATGTAATATAATAATGTATACAATTACTGTATTTTCTGGACTATAAGCCGCTACTTTTTCCCCACGCTTTGAACCCTGCGGCTTAAACAATGAAGCAGCTAATATATAGATTTTTCTCGGGTTTTTCCTGGTTTCACAAGATTTAAGCCAAAAAACGGAGCCCCATAACAATAGACCAATGAAATTGCCGAACGGGTTCAGGTGAACCAATGAATCTCTTTATATTAAATCAGATGCGCTCCCACTGAATCGGGCCGCACCACATCATAAATATGGATGAGGTTCCTCTGACGTTTGACCTGTCGCTCACTCGGACTGTCTACAGGAAATGAGAATCATTCATCACGCTAAAAAAACACACTTCACCTGTGTTCTGAGCTGCACGGCATCGGGAGAAAAGATTCACCCATGGTGATTTTTAAACGCACAAAAATGCCAAAAGAAAAACTCCCAAGAGAAATAGTGAAAGGAAGAAGGAAGACAGTGAACAATGACTTTCTTGGTAGGCTACTGTTTAGATACAAGCCGTTGAGTCTGGGTCATGGAATAGCTTGCTAACTCCAGTTGCAACAGAAATCATATAAGCACAGACACAAACTCGTGCTTTTTTATTTTTCTTGGCAACAGCGTTACAGGTTAGTCAAAGAAACTTAGAAATGAGCATCAGAAAATAATAAGGACATATTCCTCGGTCTTGCACACATGCAGTAATACCAGAAAAAATGCGACAGTAGGCTATTCCCAAAATACCGCTCTGCTCTTAAAGGAGCCGCAACATATTTCACCCATTACACCGTGTAACAGGCACTGTCTTTCATTAAATCCCATGTAAAGTTCATTAGTTTCAGTGTAGACACCTGCGGCTTATACACACACTATCTACCGCGGCTTATTTATGTTCAAAATAAAAATCTTTAAATTACGGTATATAATATTTATATAAATTACAATTTATAATAATTATATAAAAGAAGAATAATAATATAACATTATACAAATTATTTATATGAAGTTAAATATTTGAAACATTAATAATTACAACATATGCGCAGGTTACTTTATTTCCTGAACGAGTGTTCAGTCGAGTATAGATTGTTTTGACATTCAGGGACATTGCACCACAGTTCCACTCACACCACCTCCTACGAGTCATCTCGGGTTCAGGACCACGGGGTGCTTTCTGGACCACATGACAGCCTTCAGGTTCAAAACTTTTCATGTGAAGCATGCTGTTTTGGATTAAGTGCCAGTGTGAAAGCCCCCTTAGTTAGCTGTGAGTCTTACTGGCATCGATACGTGTTTAAGATTTATTTGACTGCATTACCAAGGTTTGTTTTGTCACTAAATAAACAAACAGAGCGATATTTGGTATTTTGATTCATTAATATATTACATTTTACTATTAATAATGAATATGAAAAGTTTGGTAAACATTACATGCTTCCTCTGTAGTTTTTTAGTCTTCCGGTATTGTACATATTGGTTTAATTCATTTGTATATGGCTGTTAGCAAATTGACTTTGTCGCAAAGCAGCGTTATATAAATTAATAGATTAAGAATATAAATTTTAAGTGAATAAATGTTTCCCTATAATTTTTTTTTTCTCTTCTACATGTTGAATACAATGGCATCTTGTGCAAGCGACAGTGTCTCGAAATGTAGAATGTTACACAGCACTAGGGATTTGAGCTGAAAATGAGCATTAAAGTTAATAATAACTAACAGAGCATGATATAAACAGATTTTAACATTTATACAACCTGAATAAATTACCCTTGAATACAGTTCTCCTTAATCTGAAAAGTAGAACGCTTTTACAAGGCGAAGAATATTTAATTAACCCCTTAAATATCCAGTGATCCTTAAATAATCCTCTTTTACTACAGATGTAGTGCTCCATACCATAATTACATTTTACACCTCATTGAACTGCTTGAAGAGAATTCACACAACATAAAGAGCAAATTGTTGCTTACGAGTTAAAGACCCACAAAGCTGCTTAATGCCCAAACTGACCTTTACATACAGTATATAGTGCGATTATGCAGCCATGTTTTATTGGAAAACACAGCTTGCTTTTCTGACCTACTAACAGAGCAATAACATAGTTTTTCCCCCTCGACCTAATTTTTGGGAGAACATGCATAAATATTTTGCCTGCATGTTGTTAGCATTTATCAAAATTCGATGTGATGCGAATCGTGTCGTGATGTACCGAGTTGCAAATTTATGATACGTTCTGCAGACAAATTGAGCGATTTGTTTAACAAGTTGACACTGAGTGATTTCTTCCTCTTGTGAACTGCCACCCAGTGTCTCATAGGCTGTTGTGGCTGCCTCATTGCTTGTTGTTGCTTTCTTGCCGATGAGGTCATCTCTGTGTGATTTTATTTATTTTTTTTTTTTTTGCTTACGGTCCGGGTTGTGCTGATCCATATGTTGCTCTCATTACATACAGAAGCTTTAAAGTTGTGAAGTGGATGATATTGATTACCTTCTCCCCCAGCTTCACTGACTGCTATGATGTTTTGCTGACTGAGAGGATGGTAAGGGTAAATTCTCCATTATACAAGAGATATAGATGGAAAGTTCCCAAAAATGTATTATTTTGGGGTATGAATAAGAAGGTTAAATATTTTTCTATAACATTATGTTGTGAAGTGTTTTGCTTCATTTAAAAATAAATAAAATAAAATAATTTTTTATGACATTATACTTTCTTTTGCAATCATAGCAATTATATACTATATACAATCGTCTCCTGTATGAAATAAATGGATGCCAGCCAAAAATTCATTTTTGTATTGTTTAAGCCATAAATCATCCTCCCACACTCTTTAAACACACACAGAAAACATTTGCTAGAATATAGCGAGATGAATTGTGTAAATTCGTAGAAATGTCACATTTATTGTAAGTACTGTAGTACAGTACAGTACTGTAGCGTAGCCTGTGCATAGTTTCTCCGCTTCTTTATTGTTTGAAATGTCTTATGGCGTCAAAAAAGGGCTGAGTTAAAGATACACGTCACTGGATTCTTTATTTTCATTGGCTAAATCTGTGATGAATCTGTTATGTCTTCAACTCCACCCTTTATTTTTTAAATCAGTGGATACTACAAGCAATAATTAAAAAGAAACCTACGGTTTCTTATAATGCTACTCATTTCTTATGATGAACTGAAATCGTGACCATTCGGAAATACTAAATAGTTATGTGCAAAATTGAAAATCTTGATAAAGTGGGACCGCGAGATTTGAACCGCGATAAACTGAGGAAAGATTGTTTTATGTTACTATATACTATAAAAATATGTCATTCTTTTTTTTTTTCCAGACAAGTTTAAGACAAAGAACTGCACCTTGTCACATGCTTGAACACAATATTCCTGAAAGATTTCCTATGTTGGAAAACCTAAAGGAAAAGCATGCATGCAGTTAGGGGTAGATAGATATATCAGTAAACAGCATGCAGATGAATGACTGTAACAAATGTCTGACACTGGAGACTCCTTACAAAAATATAACAAACATTTTACAGAAAGTAAAAAAAAACTATTATAATTTTTGATTAGTTTTTGTCATAGGCTTTCGATTTCCTGTCGCTTTTGTTCTACATGTTGTAGCCGTTGTTATTAAAACTATAACGGATTAGAACAAATCCATAATCCATACCTTCTGAACAAACAGATTAAAAATTTCGATATTGCGTAATATTGATAATATGCAATACATATACGTAATATTACAGAATATAATCTGGATTATCACAATGAATATAAAAAGTGTACACACTTCTGTTAAAATCCCAGATTATGATGTGAAAAAAATGAATAAAAGCACATTAGAAACATTGTTTTCTAGTTCCAGAAAAGTTCAGAAATTACTGTGATTTATCTTGTGATTACATCTCAAAAACCTGCTATTATTAAAGAGGCGTGTGGACTTTTTATATTTAATATCGCAAAATTGATGAAAATCAAGGTAAGAATCATTGCTCCGTACTCTGAACACTACAGAAATTGGAAACATTACCGTTTTTCTTCCTGGAAATTGAGACAGCTTGGCGTGATTTGCTGTGGTGCTTACGGCAACTAGAAACTGAAGGCCCGCTGTTCAGAGGCTTACTGGCGACTCATTAGCTGAACCGATATTATAGGCACTGAAATGAAAATGAGTCTATCTACACTCCTCTATCTGAAACGCCTTTTCGTGCCTCAGCTTTGCTTTGAAGAAGCAATCAGACCAGCACTAATCACTCAAGTGTCGCAGGCTTTGAATTTCATTGTGCAGTTATTTAATCAGTTCATTACAATAAAGAACTCATTCTGTTCACATATGGATGATTGTGGGGGAAAAGTTATGATGTTGTGAATGAATTTAGTTGTAGAGGAATAATATGTTTTGTTCCAAATTGGCTGACAAACAAATGAATGCAAACCACGTCTGCTTTTAAGGTATTTTGCATTTGGGTGGCCAATGGGTCACGTTTTTAAAAGCTCCAAACCACTAAATGATTTCATGTAATAAATTGGTAAAATATCGATTGCTGTGACTTTGGTAAATATCCCCATTATTCTTCCATTTGTTACGTTCTGACACAGGTCGCAACATATAGGGAGACCTAACCTGCAAGCACTTAATTAATGCTACACTTGATTTTATGTGAATTGTTCTGGAAATTAGTTCTCAGTCAGTGTATCAGCATGTGTGTGTAATGTAGTGTAGTACTATTGGCATCAGTCCAACTATAAATAAGAAATTGGAAACCCGCCCCCCCAAAAAAAACCCAAAAGCCTTGTAGATAGGACATTGTGTGTCAGTATGGAAGAAAGCAGACAGAAAATACAATTCCCAGCAGCCCCTTTTATCGAGCCCATGCCGGTTTGTTGCTTAGCCTGCCATAGCCTTCTTTGTGGTCTGTATGTTTATAGTTGTACTGCACTGTGTATGGTTGGCATGACATTAAAGCCAGCTTGACTTGACTTATTCCTCAATTTGCAAATAAAAGTCTGCACTTGCATCTGCTGCCTTAGCCTCCATGACATGACAGAAAGCTTCACCAATACTATAAATGTAGACTTTATTTAGTCCATGCAAGCCCAAGAGGAGCAGATCTGGGGAAATCTAATACACTTGCCCAACTTATTTCATTTTTGGACCAACTCCTGGTGAGTCCTGAAGTCTGGTGTAGTATTAAGAAGGTGGTTTGGGGAGGGGCTACCACTGTGCAAAAAATGTGCAAAATGTGTGTAAGGCACAATATACACTGACCATGCATAACTTTATGGATGGCCATCGATCAGGCATAACATTATGACCACCTGTTCCTTCCTTGGACCACTTTTGATAAATACTGACCACTGCAAACCAGGAAGAGCCTACAAGAGCTGCAGAGATGCTCTGACCTCGTCGCCTAGCCACCAGAGTTTGGCCCTTGTCCCTCCAAATTTTCTCAAATCTTCACACTTGCCCATTTTTCCTGCTTCTAACACATCAACTTTAAGGACTAAATGTTCACTTGCTGCCTAATGTACCCCACCCACTAACAGGTGCCTGATGAAGAGATAATCTTCATAAAAGTGTTATTCACTTCACCTGTCATAATTTTATAATGTCATAATGTTATGCCTAATCGGTGTATGTTGAGAAATATAATGCATATAAATGTACAATATTTGACATGTACAATGGTAAAAAAGAAAATTAAACAGTGTATGTACAGTTGGTATCCAGATAGATGATATAGATAAAAATCTAAAATATGTTGTGAATGTACAGTGGGGCAAAAAAGTATTTAGTTAGCCACCAATTGTGCAAGTTTTCCCATTTAAAAAGATGAGAGAGGCCTGTAATTTTCATCATAGGTACATTTCAACTATGAGAGACAAAATGAGAAAAAAAATCCAGAAAATCACATTGTTTGAATTTATTTGCAAATTATGGTGTAAAATAAGTATTTGGTCAATAACAAAAGTTCTTCTCAATACAGTGGAACCCGGTTATGTCGATGTCCTAGGGGGGTGCCAAAAAGCATCGAGATAACCGATGATCGAGATAAACGAAAATCAATATGGCGGCAATATATTAACGTGCTTGAAATTTCTTTATGTACATGTTGTGCTAAATAAATGAGAATGTGCATGCACGTGTTTTTTGAGTTTTTTTTTACACAACAGCGTTGCCGCGATTTGTTTGATGAAGGCATGCTATAAAAATGTACATACATGCACATTCGTTGTTATCGCTCATGCATATCCCGGTACGTGTCTTCCCACCGGCACTCTCTCAACGGCTGCGCTTTTCTTCCCAAAGCGCATCGCGGATTCCCCCCCCCGATCCTGCCGTTGTTCATTCTATGCTTTTGCTGCTTATCCCACGTTCCACGCTGCGCTCCTACCAAGCGCGGCTTTCGCTTCCCGTTCATTGCATAACATTTAACAACAAAAGGCATAAGTGCACTAACTAACAGCAGAGATTCACCAGTATACAATACAACACCTGTAGCATCTGTAGAGTTCTTCTGCGGCTGCACAGTGCCGATCATGGCAAAATTTTCCCCCCTTGTGCTCGAGATATCAGGGTTCGGCGACATAAAAAAGTCGACATAACCATTAAAAAATGCTTAGACAAAGCGAGAATTTGGCAGTTCTACTTCCAAAACGTTGACTTAATAGGGTTGTCGAGTTAACCGAGGTCGAGATAAGTGGGTTCCACTGTACTTTGTTATATACCCTTTGTTGGCAATGACAGAGTTTTGACCAAAAAGTTCTATTTTGGTTTCATCTGACCATATGACATTCTCCAAATCCTCTTCTGGATCATCCAAATGCAGATCTACAATTTTGTTTCTGGTGTCCTTTGACGGCTCTTTGGATTTGGCCATAGTGGAGTTTGGATTCTGACTGTTTGAGGTTGTGGACAGGTATCTTTTATACTGATAACGAGTTCAAACAGGTGCCATTAATACAGGTAACAAGTGGAGGACAAAGCCTCTCAAAGAAGTTACAGGTCTGTGAGAGCCAGAAATCTTGCTTTTTTGTAGGTGACCAAAAAAACCCATAATTTGCAAATAAATTCTTTAAAAATCAGACAGTGTGATTTTCAGGATTATTTTTTCTCATTTTGTCTCTCATAGTTAAAGTGTACCTATGATAAAAATTACACTCCTCTCTCATCCTTTTAAGTGAGAGAACTTGCACAAATGGTGGCTAACTAAATACTTTTTTGCCCCACTGTAAAATTATAAACAGTTAGAATTATACAGAAATGATACAGAGTGTACAGGTTGAAGTAGAACTACTGAAGTGCTAAATGGCAGGTAGTTGGGTCCCAGTGATGTGTTGGGCAGTTTAACCACACTTTTGCAGGGCTTTCTGTTCACATACAGTGATACTGCCAAACCACAATGATGGAGTTGGATCAAATGATTTTAGTGATGCAGTGGTAAAAGCTGGTTAAAATCTTGCCGGACAGTCACCCCAAGACTTTCTCAAGTCTCCCCAAGTCTGGAAGATGCTATTGCGCCTTCCTATCTCACATTGAAGTGTTTACATGTCAGTACAGATGGAAATCATGCTGCTTTCTTGCTCTGCTGAGGGCATCATTCCGCCTTGTTGTGAAGAGTTTTTTATTTAGAGGCAATATCGCTCCAATCACTGACACTTCAAGTGAACATAACAGGTTTTTACCAGAGAAAGCTTTGAGACTATGTTTTCGGTTTATGAGGACTTAGGAGTAGGAGATGAGGGAATAAAATCTAATGCTGCTGGTAATGGTGCAGTTTCAGTTATTAGTTCCTCTGTAACTCTGTAACTCTTTAACTGTGTGCCACTGATTTACTTTGTCAGCCGGTATTCATCATGATGTTATCAATTAATGGCTAGCTTGAGGCGCCTGTATTGTTAGCTTTAGTTTAGTTAGAAACGTACCAGCGCTATTTGGATCCCACTTCATGTAGTGTTTGGACATTGGACCTCTTTGAGTGTTTAAAGGCTCCGGCATGGAGAAGCTGGTGTTGAATTTATGATGATCTCAAATGTTGAGCTATTTTTTGAGTTGCTAAGTAGCTTCTGGTTCCATAATCGGTTCCATAATCTCAAATGACTGTATTAGACTGTAGGAAGGACATTACTCATAATCTTACATTCCAGTGCTCATGTTAGTTCTCACTCTCCAGTGTTCTGTATTGTTTAAAGACTATAACCACACTCGGGATATCACCCAAATGAAGATGGGTTCCCCTTCTGAGTCTGGTTCCTCATAACATCTAAGGGAGTTTTTTGCCACAGTCACCATGGCTGCTCATCAAGGGTAAATACACATCATTCACAACTCTTAAATTCTGTAAAGCTGCTTTGAGACAATGTCTGTTGTGAAAAGCGCTATATAAATAAACTTGACTTGACTTAACATTTATGCTACTGTATACCTTTGATAAATGTATCATAAGAAAACAACTGATGGTGCCTGTATTCATAGCAACCAATATCTAACTAATTAATCATTTGATTAAATATATATAAATATATATAATAAATATAAATAAATATAATAATATATTATGTGTCAGGCAGTCATTCATGCAATGGTATGTAAAATGATCCACCTAAACAGCTACTTTAATTGGGGTACATTATTCAGCAATCAGATATTTATTTATCAATCACAGGACACCCATAAATCCATAGATTCTTATTAGAAAGTTTGGAATAATTTCAAACTAAAACACGAAGAAAACACCTTACAGTGCGTTTACCTTTTTTAGAGTAATCTAAAATGGATTTTTTTAATAAAAATTTTTTTTTTATTTGTATTCGCATTTTGATTAAAATATGGCAACTACGTGCATTAATGGGTTTTCACAGATATTCTTGTGTGCAATTTCAGCAATAAAATGTGAATTTTTCTAAAAAGGAAACAAATGACTTCATTTTAAGAGACTCGTCAAATTTCTTCTTGTATATTTAATATTGCTCTTTAAAAAAGAAAAAACCCTTGCAGACATGGGAAAAATATGTAAAGATCCACAGTAACATGAGCTCAGTATCAAACCACCCTGGAGCAAGTTAATAAATAGCATTAATGTTATTAGACCAAGTACACCGTGTTTTACATTTGGGAGCAGAAGAAAGAAAGTAATAAAATGCAGAAAATCCACAGCATTGACTTCCATTACCCCACACTGTCAAGGCTGTCAAGGCTGCTATTCTTAATCATTTATTTTCATATGAAAATGTTCAATGATTATATGGCCTTGAGCTGCTGTTGAAGACAGACTCAGGCAGAACATCAGGGCTGAGATGAAAAAGCAGGGTTTGGCATTTGAGATACTGTGCGTCCTTGTTTGTAACCATGAAAAGAACTAAACTCTGAGAGCTCACATGACACTGTGCAGTCCAATCTTTGTCCAGAGCTTAGTTGTCTCCTGAGGCTGAAGTATGGGATCTCTGTGTGAGGACAGAGAAGCCGTTTCTTCTCCAAGCCAACTTGGAAGCAGATAATGCATCATGAAGTCTCCTCGGCCTGCTTTATTCTCTTTCTTCTGTCAGTTTGCTTGCAGGCCTGGTCTGCTCATGCACTATTTCCAAATAAAAGGGTGAAAGAAAAAAAAAGGCATTGCGAACTTGACATTGTGTCTGCTACACTGACTGATTTTTCATTTCAGAATAATTGTGGATTAATTAGTCCAAGCAATTTAATAAATGCTTGCTAAATTAAAGCTATTTATTAGCAACTGGGCTTCTGGAGGAAATATATATACATTAGATTATAATGCAGAAAAAGGAGACAATTGGACATTAATATTCTCTGTGTACTTTAGCAGAGTTAATGCTCATTATAGAAGCACTTGACTGACTGCTGGATTCAGAGCCATATGCTCCAGAAAACATAATCTCTGAAAGAAAAAATAGAAAGTTAAAGATGCTGCTCACATCAGTTGAGGACGACCACATGCTGTTTGCTGGACTGCTGACTATAATGTTAGACATGAGTAGAAGTAGAACTGAAAATATATATTTAATGAGATATGTAATGAATAAAATTTGACAGGTTGTGCTCTCATAGGAAAATAATAATGTTACAGTTGAAAGACAGAAATGGGGGTTAATTCTTTTTATGGCAAGGGAGACATTTACATTTATTTAAGAACAATGATTGATTTTATTACTATTATTCATTATTATTCATGTTTTATTTGACAATAAATTTACAGATAAAATTCATCAATACTTCATCGATTTAATCGTATTATTGTTAAATAAGAACACTTTATCATTAGTCTTCAATTGTAGTCTCCAGTATACAGTTTCTTGTGAATGAGTCATTTCTATAAAAACAAAAATGCCTTTGGAAGGAGCACATTAATATACATTAAACCAGTCCAGTCAGAGGTGAAGAGAACACCGTCTGACCAATCACACTCAAGTACTGTGGTATAAATGAGCTTAACTCATGTCATGCCTATTTCTTGCAAACAAAATAAAAACAGAATGTTTGTGGTTTTATATATATATATATATATATATATATATATATATATATATATATATATATACACAGTTTTCAGCACTGTGGGTGTTTTTGAGCTCCACATTTCAAACTATATCTCCAATGGTATGTGGTGTTTTGATTTGGGGAAACCGACAGCACGAGCCATCTGGTGTCTTCATGAATGGGAAACGAGACAGAAGTCAGAGACTGATCACTAACTGCATTGCCAATTCCACCTGCAAGCCAAGCCTCCCATCACTTGGATCTGAGACAGGGGGACTAATCTAGCATTCCACATAATATGTGTATTGCCAATTGCTCTTTTTGGCATCCCAGACTGATTGGTATCAGTGGAAAATGCTGAAAAAACAAATTTCTTTTATACAATTGGAATCTGTGGCATTGCCTTTTATTTACAGCAGGTAAAATAATTAAATGTTGGAAAACAGACAGCTGAGGTTACAAAAAGTTAAGCATATACTGTACGTAGGAGCTTGGCTATTTATTCATCTGCCTTTATTATCCTCAACTTTATCCTGAGTTATCATTCAGAGCAATTCCAAGTATTCATCTTCTTAGCATGTTTTAGAGCTTGTTGTGAAAGTCAGATATTGATTTTTTTGGGTCAGTTGTGTCTATTTCATCCAGACAGATCTGCTCAGTTCAAACTTTCCCCTGTCCTTCTCTCATCCCACTCTTATCTCTAAGGGCTTAGGGATTTAGAAAAGCCCAGAACATCTGTCATGATTGCAGTCATCTGGGACGGTTTTGTCTGGAAGCAACACGGCCCCTTGGACCTTCTGTCCTCTCGTTCCACCGTCTGTCCTTTTAGCAGGCACATCTCTACTTGTAATGAGCAGGAGGTCGGATATGTAAGGGGGAAAGAGACAAATTGAAAAGGAAACATGGGTAACATGTTTCTGTTTGAACAGAAATATGTGTTTTTCCTGAATAAAAAGGAGGCAGCAGGGGAAAGGTTTTTAATGCTTAATCTTTTTCAAAACAGTTTCTTACATTCTATTTCTTAGATTTTGCTGCATTCTCAGTTGTTTCATGTCTTCCTATTTCTTTTACAAATGCACTATATAGACAAAAGTATGTGGACACTTTAACATAAAATTCGTATGTACTTTTTGATCTTCCCATTCCAAATGAGAATATTGAAGTTAATAATACTAAACGTTTGTCATTTTACATATATAAAAAAAGGCCTCCTATGGAGGAAACCTTTAAAGAATAATGTGAACTTGGACATAACTCGTGTGTCCAAGCTTCATCATATCAAAGACTATACATTTTAATTTGTTAAATTTGCTTATTCATAGATTATGTGTATAATCTATCGTACAGGTCCCTAACATTTTAGAAACTATAAACTATTAAAGACAACACATTCATATAAAACATGATTTGTCATAGCTGGAACTACCATTTGACCAATCTGACCAATCATAGTAATAAATTCTATTGCCATGTGATATAAATGTATTTTTTGGCAGCATATAATAAATATGTTATATTATATTCAGTATAATAGAACTGACAGCAATACTGTTTTTTTTTTTTTTAAACCAGGTCTAAACATCCTATGATATTATGGCATATACAGTAGTATGTGACTTCTTAACTATACATTTGCAAAGACTGAATGTTTGTGAAACGTCTGAAAGTGCTAATTGACTCATATAAAAACTGTTGGTTCAATCAAATTGAGGGTTTTTTTGTCAATTTTCTATGCTAGACACCATGGATAGAACAATATTAAAATATTATAGGTTTTAAGGCATTGATCTTTTGTGGCATTTGGCAGACAGCTTTATGCAGAGTGAGTTACAATTATCGTATTTATACTACTGAGTAATTGAGGCTTAAGGGACTTGCAAACAGAAGTCCACTATCTTACCCACTGAGCTTCCACTTCCCTTTCAGGCTAATCAAAATTTCCAGATTTCAGTTGATTCTGATAAGTGGAGTTTCTTTGCACTAATAACTTTTGCGTTCTTTCTGTAGATGATGTCATGAATGCCTACTGTTACTGTTAATGCCTCTCATCCTATGAAATAAAACAACTTGCAATTTGAGTGTAAATGAATCCATTGAAACACAGAGCTGTTTTCTTTGCTCTTTCCAAGAATTTAGTAATCACTGACTAGCAATGAAAAAGATTTTTTTACTCATTATCCCAGATGGCATGATGTTTTTACTGAAATGAATGAACTGTAATTAGGCAGTTTGCTTGTAGATATTATGCTATTTGGGCACTCATTAACAACTTTAAAAAGCAAGAACAGAGAAAGATATATGCATTACTAAAGTTACACTTAAATCACAAATCCATTACATATGATCTGTTAAAAGGATAAAATTGAGAATTAAGTATGTGAACTGAGATGTTCTCTTCAGAGTGTATTTCCACCTCATTGCCTGTGGTTACTGGTATTAAGTTGTGACCAAAACAGTTATGACCTTTCAAGGCACAGACTTCTCAGACCTCTAAAAATGTGCTGTGGTAATAGGCACCAATACATTCTGTAAGTTGCGATGTTGGGACTTGTTTGTCCAGCACATCATGTTGCATTGTGAATGATCCTACTAAAAGAGGCCACGGCCATAAGGAAATGATTTTGCCATTAAGGTCTGGTGTGGTTATGCTGTTTCATATGTAGCATGGGTTCCAAAACCTTTCCCCTTAGTTTGCTTCTTAAATGCACATTAATGAGCCTGGGGCACTCCTAATCCTGTCACAGGTTCACTTTGTTGTCCTTTGGTAGGAACAAACCACCGAATACCAGGAAGGCCCAATAAGACCTGCTATTTTACCTGCCTTTATATTATAGAATTTTAAACCTTTAGCTAGTAAATGTAAAAGTATGATGTCAGGTGTGCTGTGTTTCTACTAACAACTGCAATATCGGCTGCAAATCCACGGTTGTTTTCAGAATAGACAGAATAAAAGCACAGAAGCCATGATTCTCTTACATTTTAATATCGAAGGTGATATTTTTTCTGAAGCTTTACAACATTAGTATGTCACAATAAATGCATGAGTTATTCAAAATGTAGTAAATTGTGACCCACCCATCTATGAATAAAACATGTGTAATACCTTCGACTAATAATTTAGACCCAGTATCAATTCTCTGACTCATGCTGTGAAACACACGAGGACTATTTTCTGAGGAATAATGCATTTTTTATGTAGCCATGTTCATCATGCCTTTGGGGTTCAATTTAAGACTCAGTATGAGATAGTGAGTCATGATTTTGTTACTGTAGAAGAAAACACGAATAGAGAGATTGGATACAGTTTAGGTTTCGTCTAAAACAAATATCACACATGCAAAGTAATTTGTTCTAACTATGTTTTAAAAGTATTTCAACATCTCCACAGCTGCCTGTCAGCTTATGCTTAAGCACAAAAAGAAATAGATTTTGTATGGGATAATCTTACATTTAGCCTTAATTTGAAGGGCTCTAAGATTCAAAGTTGAAATGTAATGTAGCTAAATATGGAGAGATAGATAGTGAGCAAAGTGAAATACATTAATTTAGACAAATAAACAATTATATAATTATTTTCCATAATTTTCTAACAAAATCTCTCATGTAGTTTAATTAGTATTATGTTCTTTACAGCAGGTAAGAGTTGTGTCATTACGAAGTGGTACAGTACAGCATTTAGCCAAAATTCTTTAGACACCTGACTATCACACCTAAAAGTGATGTTGTAGAACATCCAATTCCAGAGGTGGTTCCAGGTTTGCTGTAACTGCAACCTTCACTCTTCTGGGAAAGCTTTTCACTATATTTTGGACCAAAGTGATTAGGATTTGTTTTAATATTTAACCTTTCAAGGCACAGACTTCTCAGACCTCTGAAAGTGTGCTGTGGTAATCGGCACCAAGATATTCTGTAAGTTGCAATGTTGGGCCCCTATGGATCAAAACCTATGGACTTGCTTGTCATGTGTTAATGAGCCTTACTTTGTGCACAGAGGCATCGTCATGCTGGAACATGATTGAGACCGTAGACTCAGTGAAGGGAAATTTTAATGCTACATTATACAAAGACATTCTAGATATTTGTCTGCTTCGAAATATGTGGCAACATTTTGAAAAATAACCACAGATGGTTGTGTTGAACAGGTCTACAGAAACATTTAGACACATATCAGCTAAATACTAATAAAGAACCCAAAATATTTGTTTTGCAAAAACTGCAGAATATCACTGATAAATTTTAAGCTGGTTTGAGTTTTGGGTTTGGTCTCTGAAAGAAACCCCTGGTTTACTAACAACGGACATCTATTCAGCCAAGGAAAACAATAGCAGTTGGTGACAGAATCACTATGAGAGAATAATGAAAAAAAAATTTCAACAACTTCCACAAGAAGCAGTCCACCATTCAAAGACGACTTTAAGAGCAGAAACACAGAGGCTATACCACAAAAAAGTTCTGGAACCAAAAATAGTGCCACCTAACTGGTATTCAAAAAAAGTTTCATAATTCCAATTTATCATGATCCAAAACAAATGAGCTTATCGTTCAAATGTAGTGGGTTGACAGGCATGTCATGACTTGGGTTTACAATCTTTGTTGATGATGTGTAACTTTTTATGGTATCAGCAGAAGGAATTCAGAAGTCTCCAGAAACGTTCTGCCAATTTACAGAGAAACACATCCAGTCTAAATAGTAGAAGCTTCGTCAACGCACCAGGACTTCATCCGAGGAAACAAGTGGAAGGTTTTAGACTAGCCTAGACCCAACTCAGCTGAGCAGCATCTATCTCCCTGATAAGAAGATTAAAGGGAGAAACCCTACACAAATAACAACCACAAGAAGCTGCTGTACAAGCCAGGAAAACAAATAAGAAGAATGAAACATTGTGGTTGATGTTAGTAGGTTGCCAGTTATTGCAAGCAAGGGATATGCAAATTTCATTCACTGTTCCAATACTTTTGCTTATCCTATTATTAGGTTGACTGCCACCAAAGGTGACATGATCTAATGTACCAAATGTAGTTGTAAATATGAATAAATGCAAGCTGAAATTATGGTCATCAATCTCATGTTTATCTCAAACACTAAAGCCTTTTAGTATGCAGCAAAAGGCTGCCATTTTAGAGGAGACTATGAATGAAGACTGTTTATGTCTAAACAGATGTTCAATAATCAGGCATAATATCTTTATGTTGCTGATAGAAAACATTCTCAGGTTAGCAATGCACCAACTAGCACAGGATCAAAACATGGTGTCTTGCAGTCCTTCTATCTTTAACAGAGCACACACACTTCTAAAAGCAGTTTGCAACCAACCATCGCTTTCACCTCAAGGATTAGAGAACTTCAACAGATCAGTCTCTGGCGGTGTACAGATCATCCTCAGGTTACGCAATCAATATTTGAGATGGATCTGCTGAAAAAAAGTTGACATATTTCAAGACTGGACTACTTTATTGCCGAACACACTTAAATGTCAAGTTTAAACTTCCTGTGTTTTCTATTGACCTAAGAACAGAAAGAAGAACACAGACACTGGATTATTCTGTATTCCCTCTATATACAGAAGCAGAGTGTTGATTTTCTGCCTCCTCTCACTGTATAGATGAATAAATGATGTGGAAGACTATAAGCAGACATCACAATCAGAAACAGATGGGCAATAAACATTTAAACATTTCCTTTTAAATTAATGAGTGTCTGGCATTTGAGGCATAGCCTAAATATTTTATTGGATGTAGTTTGTTTACAAATATTCTGCTCTTTGGGATGCAGATGATAATGAGAAATCGGTCAGATGTGGTCAATTTCACTGGCTCACTCTCCTCAATAGGAAAAAGGATCTAAACGTTTTTTTATATAATCTGGATAGAATGATGCAAACAAATATCCATAGTATGAAATGCAATAGATTTACAGAGTAAACCCAGCATGCTAATAAATATGGATAAATGTGGGCATGGAGCTGCACTCAATTTGGGGGAAACCGTTCATCATTCTATTTGATGGGTTTGAAGGTTTTAGATGCAATTTATTATGGATTAGGCTTCTATTTTTAGGACACGGCTGACACTAGAATGTTTCTTATACCCTTAGCACAACTTACTAAGATTTCATTTTTGTATTTGTTTATTTCAATGCACCTGTAATATATTAAGCATTCAGACGTGCTAATTTACGCTTGGTAACAAAGAGCTAAATTGCTAAAAATATTCCATACATAACATGTCTATCTCTTTCTGTTTTCTGCACAAAAAAATAGAAGGCTGTGAAATTGTATTTAAGCACTATTTATTTATTTATTTTACTTGGCAGTATTTTATCCCAGGCGTCTAAACAAGCTGAATACAAAGTACAAACCTGACACGGCCCTCTGTCATAAAATTTGAACCTACATCCCCATGGTGGCTAAAAAAGGAACAGGATTCAAAAACACAAATCAGCTTTAGAGAATTAATTATTAATCTAGGTTCATCTGGAGCACACACTCACAATATGACACTGGTTTAGGAGAATCCTCACATGCACTGACAGAGACTCTAATGAAGTCTTCACAGCATCTGTGTGAACATGGCCAAGAGTGTCCATTACCCTCTCATAACAGTAATTTGAAAAATATATATATATTTTTATTACATTTATTATAATTTATAGAGTTAATGTTAAGAGGAAGTAATATAGGATACACAATACCACAACTTTGTTAACTTAAGTTGGTCAAAAGGTATGATAAATTGCTGTATCTATAACTGCAGCTCTGACAGAAGCTTTGCCTGTAATTCAAATGACAGGTTTATGAAAATTTGTATTATATTTCATTTTTTCTTTAGTAACATCAGGTAATTGTATGACATTGTGTTAAAAATGTATACCGGGTACTTGTTTTTTACAAAAAGAAAACCCACACTCATTTCTACATTTACAGGAAAAGTCTCCAGTATCATTGTTTTGTAAGGAATAGTCAAACGTAAAGCAGGATCTGAAAGAAAATTCCTACATGGAAATCAGAATAAAAATGAAAAGCTATAGTTTTGACATTAACTTTTAAACAAAAAAAAAAAAGAAAATTGCTGAGAAAACTTTACTGCTGCTGTACCATAAGTGATAAGTTTTTTATATTGTTAACAGTTTCTATTTTAAACAGTGATTTTTAACTATAAACAGTTAAAAATCACAATACAATTATAAAACCACAGTCATAAATGTAAAGTGTGATTATGGGCAAACTTCTGCGGTATAAAACACAAACAGATTCCTATTAGGTTCTGTGCCTCATGTAGTACTTCAGATTGTTAGGGCGTTGATGGGTGTAGATGTGTGTTATTGGTTATTAGATTTAAATCCAGACTAGACCGCCCTGGAGACCGGACGTTATGATTCATAGTATAGTAGGATTTGAGATGAGATTGTATTTTTTCAATATGTGGAAGTATTCTTGATAAAACCACATCCTTTCGCTTACTTATTATATTATTTATTGTTTTGGTGTCAGCTCTTATTTAACCTATTCAACTCTAATGATGCCAGCAAAACCCACATCGGTACATAGGACAGTAGTTCTAGTTGACATTCTAGTTAATAAATTATATACTTTAACATGAGTAAACAGTGTAATGGAAGTCCATTTATCATTCATTACTCATTTAACTATATACAGGAATCAAATAACGCAGTAATATTTTCTGGATTAACCAAGTGTGTCTGGGATGAACACTGTTTCAGATAAAGTGTCTATCTCTATTAAACTCCCATGCCTGCACCACTGGCTTGGAAAAACTGGTGTTTATGTACATTTGCCCCCACGTGAGAGTCACGCGACTGTGATTTTGGGATCAAGTGCCAAGCAGTACTCCGACTGGGTAATTGCAATATATACCTGTTTAACAACCAGGAAATCCCCACTGTCCCTGTTACCACGCTTCTGCTCATTTGTTTCATTCTTTCGGAAACTTCCCCCCCCTCCCTGTTGGCATGAGCTGGAGCGTCAGAATCTCCTCCGAGACCAGAGCTACAGGGTCCAATAAAGCCTCCTAATAATGTTATAATGGCTCCCTTATCATCAAGTTTTAAAACTAAACAATTCAGCAAAGGGAATATTTTGATGAACATTGTTCATTTGGCTCACATAATATTCAACTGCGATGTCCTGGAGCTCCTGTTTGTGTTTCAGTATGAAGAGCAAATGTTTCATTCTGAGCTTTATAATTATGGAAATGCCTCCCTCTGTGTCCAGGCATTGATTTTTGCCCTAGACTGCTCAGTGGTGTGTGAAAAAGATTGACGACATGTCACATGTTTAGAACAGGCTGTCCAGGTTTTTATTTTATTTTAGCAGTTCATAGTTTCTACTGTAGCTTCAGTGTACAGACCTTCGTTTGCAATGTGTCCTAAAATCTGAACTATATGATGATGATAATGATAAATAGCAAGATGTTCAGATGAACTGTTATCAACTATTAAGCCAGATATATTTTTTTATTTGTATGAGCATTAAACATTTATGGAGGTCTCTGTAGTATAATCCGAATAAAACATAATTTCTTTTGTTATAAAATGTCTTGTATTACAAGCTGAGCCACATGCAAGTGTTTATTAATTTATTATGCATGCAACTCTAAGACAAATAAAGAAAACCATAAATTAAGGATGAACCCAGGAAAATCCTAACATTAACATCCATGGAATACAAATGTGTGCTACAGAACGTGGTGCAAGGTGAGGTGAGCTAATCAGGGCTGACAAGGAGCGGGTGTGAGTGATTAGTGACACGTGGCTGATGGGATACATAGTTCTGTGGCTCTAGTCATAATCCTGGTAGGAAAATGATCTATTTCTTACATAATCGCTTAAATTGTCAATATTAATTGTCATTAAAATTCATCTCTTTAACCTAAATTATTATAATTTAATGCCTACGAGGAATCTTTCACTAACTTCAGTGAAACTAGCAAATAAGGTCTGCAGTGTGAGGAATATAAGACTCTACCCACTGTTTCTGAAAGGGCCACTTTTTCTTGTCAATTTTGTGTTTCTTTATTCAATTTTGTTTGCTCTCTCGATCCTTCTCTGAAAATCAAAGTCATTCTACATGACGTTACATGTATCACTTTGGCAGAGGCTTTTACTTTTGCCATTACAACCCTTAAAGCCAGGTCTGATCCAAGCCTTTTGCTTATAAACATGGTGGCATTGAAGCCCTGCAGAGCAGAGTTTTCACCTTTTAATCCCGGACGAGTTTAGTACAGTTGTCTGAGAGCAGAGAGTGCAGGAGACTGCTACATAAATAAGCTCAGTGATTGATGTGCAGTTTCCACTGACTGTTACTAGGACACTGCTTATGCTGCCATCAGTCTCCTACAATTCCACTTCTCCCAGGGGTCATCCTGTCCTCCTCAGCATGTGGCTGATGTAGCACTTCCATCTTTGATCAAGGCTTCAGAGGACAATTGAGTTCTACTACTTGGATGAAACTAGGCCGTATTTGACAGATGGAATATAACTTATCTTATAATGGATATCGTGGTTAATACTTGAATGTCTCTGGCTTGTCAATCTTGTGCAATATTATTCCATAAGGGTTATGAGGTATTATAAATCTGATATGCATAACAGGACTTCACTATTAATCATATTTCCTGTGAGTTTCCATTATAGACATATTGTGAAGGGCAGCAATAACAGAGCAACTTAACATTTGGAACTTATTGCATCATTCACATTGCTTTAGCACTAGAGTGACTCTCACCCAGCAGTGAGAATGTTATGGAATTGGTACTGGGAAGAGAAGCCGCATTCGAGTAGTGTTAATAGAGAATGCTTTTAAATTGTTAAGTATATACTAGACCTGTAGGACTCAAGTCTGAAGTTTTTGGACTTGGACATGTCTCAGATTTACAGTGCTGAAATTTGTACATGTCTTGGATTTACTGACATTTATACTTGGACTTATCTCAGATTTACTGGAATTAGTACTTTGCCTTATCTCAGATTTACAGGAATTTCTATTGGATATGTCTCAGAATTACTGAAATTTGTACTTGGACATATCTAAGGTTTACAATGCTGAAATGTGTACTTGTCTTGGATTTGCTGACATTTGTACTTGGACTTATCTCAGATTTACTCAAATTAGTAGTTGAATATCTAAGATTTACACTGCTGAAGTTTGTATTTGTCTCAGATTTGCTGAAATTTGTACTTGGACTTCTCTCAGATGAACTGGATTTTCTACTTGGATATATCTTAGAATTACTAAAATTTGTACTTGTACATATCTTAGATTTATTGTCTTCCCTAAGCATTTGTAAACATGTCAGTTTGTTTTTTATTTTGCATTTACAAAGGTTGAAAAGTCGTCATTCCTTTTCTGGAATATGTAGCCTAATTATCAGTGCAATGCAACAAGCTGATTTGGCCTTGAAAAGAACATGAAGTTTTTGTTCTTAAGCTTGGCGTAGGTCTTGAGCTTAATGTTTGTCTTGTACTTGAAAACGGAGGCCTTGACTCTAGAACTACAAAATCAACAGTGTAACAGTTCCGGTCTCAATGTTCATAATTTTATATATATATATATATATATATATATATATATATATATATATATATATATATATATATATATATATATATATATATATAAAATTATGAACATTGAGAATGCAAATGTAGACCCACAAGCAATTGCTTGGAGGTTAAAAGGTTTAGACAGCTCATTTTCCAGACAGAAACAACAGTTTTGCTGGCTCTGCCTTTAAGTGTGCTATCAGTAAAAAGAAAATTCAATCCAGCAAGATTAAAGGATGTGTAAGAAGTGTAGTTACAGTTGTCAGGCTGATGTTGAAAAATTGGACTGATTCAATTTAGATGTTCTGTACCAGATATTTCACTTTAGAATTTCCTCTTGGAAATCAATAGCATGTCTGTCTATCAGTTTTACAATGTCAGGGTAATGGGTGACAGTAAATAGCTTCTAAAGTAATTAATCACACAATTATGTTTCTGTAATCTAAAACCGTATCATGTGGCGGAGAATGAATTAACTTTAAGTCATCCCCCAATATAGCCAGCTGAAGATTCAGTGCACTCCCTGCATGTAAGAGGATCTGTGGGATTTTTATATGAGAAGTTTAATCTGTATTATTATATGGAATTCTATTGAATTAAGTTTTGATGCTGGAAAATAACTACCAAATAACACAGTGGTTCACAGAGAGTATTGAAGATGCTTTGGTTCTTCAAAAACACTTTTGTGGCCACTTTTGTTAATTTACATCTTTTGTTACCACTCATACAATGGTGGGAAGCTGATATTAGCAACAAAAAAGGGTGTAGTAAGTGCTAATCATTGGCAAACATAAAGCAGGTGCCTTGTGACTTGGGGCAGTGGATGATATGAAGTGTAGTCTCTTGGCATAAACCTGACACAACAGCTGTAATTTTTGATTATTACTTTATTAATAATTTTTATTAATATTCATTATTTACAGTGTTCTTTATTCTTATCCACAAATACAATTTAAAAAAAAAATGTCTTTTGCTAAGTAAGTAAACAATTTGCACCACAAGTAAGGCTTCAGGACAAAGGAGTTCACATATTTCTGTAAAACATTACATTCAATAGGGAGGAAAATGACAGGCTGATAAGAGAACACATTTAACAGGAACTAACTTGTCTCGCCACATCACGGTTCAGCTTTCACGGTCTCACTGTAACGTGGGTTTTTACATGGAACATATAAAAAAATTTGCGGATTTTTTGCTGTATCGTGGGATTTTGCGGTATAAAGGTTGTATTGTTAAAAGTTATTTTTATTATTTTTGCAGTAAAATAAGCATTTTCTATCCTAAAAAATTTAAGCCTTCCCGAAGAGCTGTAATGCTCTTTTTGGGTACGCAGTACATTAATTTCATCGTCATCACCTTCATCATCATTAGTATTCAACCCTTATTCGTCATCATCTTCATCATTTAAGTTGTATCTTCACTGGTGAGTACCCATATAGAATTTATTATGTTAAAAATTATGTAGGTTTAAGAATATTGAAAGTGTTTAAGAGCAGTGGAAAGATTTAAAAGCGTGTCGGGATGGTTTCTAAAGCCTTAAGATATACAGGTATTCTGTATATGTATAATGTAATTCTGTCGTGCTGGGAAATACTGTATATCAACTTAGAACATTGTGATACATTTAATACTTTGCTCTGTTACTGTGGATTAGTAAACTAGTGCAGAAGAATTTCCCCTGCCAAAAGAAATGGTTATTAAAGGAAATCTAAATTCCCTTACTAGAGGAAATAGCTTGGTGGCTGCTGTCACTTTGTCTAATTCAAGTGATTAGGCCCCCTCAGATTAAACACTGAAGATCCATTATACTGCTACAGTTATTGGCATCGCCACAGAATGAAATTTTAAACGTATTTGCATGGCTTTTTAATGGCAGTAAACAGCCCAAGGGAATGCTTATTATATCAAGAAGTAGATGAAATCAGTGCCAGGCCGAGTTACACACAACACTAAAGGAACGAGTTACACACAACTCTGTCATAAAGAACTGTACGGTCTTCATTACATTTTATTGGACAGCAATAATTGGATTTAGGCAATTCAGATTGTCTGGGTTTGCCAAAATTTGGATATGATGTGCTGAAAAAAATGTTACAAGGTCTAATTTGCCCATAAAATGAAAAATAATTTTCTACCAACTCATTATAGTTATGTAGCTAGCTACATCTAATGACCTAATTAGCTAACGGATAATTAGCCTGATTCTAATAGGAGGTTCACACTTTCAAATGTTGCTCATAAGCATGCTTTGGTATGTTAATATCTTCAGCTATTCTACATTATATTTTAATGATCACACAAATATTAATGTCACATCTCCTTCAGTGACATCTGATTAAATGCAATCTTTACTCAAATTTTATCTACACACCATAGCAAAACTTTTGCAGATGCCCTAATCCATAGCAACATTTTGCAGTCTTAGAGATGCTGGGATTTAAACTTCCAATCAGAAGTCCAACACCTTATCCACTGAGCTACCACTTCTTACTATTCACCATGAATGAAGCATTTTGGAGACGAAGCAAGCATTTAAAATGAATGAAAGTACATTGGAGTAAATCTACTTATGCAAGGGGGTAAAATACTGTATAATCCTCTTGGAGTCAAATGTGATCTAAGTGCATTATAGTGTCAGAATAAGAATACATTATTGATCCCATAGGAAAATTATTGAAAAGTAATGATGTATTCAAAACAACAGCAATTTGCCAACAAACAATCTGTCAATTGATTGATTGATTGGTTTAAGCAAGTTAAGCCTTCGATTTTATAACAAGAAGGTGACTAGTGTGAATAATGTACACATAGTCACATATAATCATCTGAAGTTGTTTGACCTGCCTGGCCATATAAATTATAACACCCAGTTTATGTTACCTGTTTGTTAGAATAGAACACAAGATGCAATACTGATTCAATAAAAGGATCTTAGAGGAAAAAAACACACTTATGTTTTTTTAATCTGGGAGTTCTGCACATTTCAACAGAATTAATTGACATTCAGGTTTGGGGTTAGAATAGAAAGAAATTAGATTAAAAGTAAGAGAGACACTAAACCACAATGGCAATAATGTGGAGTAAAACACTTTTTGTCCCATAATGTATGTTTCTCAAGTTTGCTTCAGAACCAACCTAAATGATATGCTAATGTACTACTATAACATTGTACCGAAAATGGAATATAAAGTAAAACAATAGAAAAAAAACATACACAAACTAAAACATTAGCAAAGCCCTCCTCTACACTGTAAAACTCTCTGATGATGGGAGTTTAATGATGTGAAGCTGCTTTGTTAATTAACGCCCAGCTTCTAGCCAATTACAGAGTAACACCAGAATAATCAATAGTTCTGACCTGGGTCCTAATGTAATTCAGTGAGCATGATTAATAATAAGGCTAGGGGTAGCTCCTGGGGTCTGTTTTGATCTTGGGTTACTGTCCAATCGAGTCGGGTCCTTCCGATAAATGTGTTCTGGATGAAAGAGAACTTTGCCTGTAATTCATTTTATATTTACAGTACAGTAATTTAGATATTGCAATAAAATCTAAAACAAATCGAAATGCACCAAACTTCAGACAGAGGAATTGTAAGAAATAATGCTATATTGTGTAGACAAAGGGGTTTGGGACATGCCTGTGCATAGCATTTATGATGCTTTCAGAAACATTGCCAAAGATCTGCTTGCTTTTAGATGGACATTTTGAATTCAGTCTTTTAGGATTTATGACTGAATTTAAATTATATAGAGTGCTACCAAGCCTTGTGTTTAAACAGGGGCTGTTTATCACTGATTCAGTGATCGAGGCAAGTGCTGGCTTTTACCGGAGACATGCATTTTACCATTCTTGGCAGTTTCTTGGGCATGTGGAAACTGGAAAGTGGGATGCCCTTTTAAGTGCTTTGAGTTTTTTTTATTGCAGGAGCTTCATGAATAAAATCATGCAGATACAGGTTGAAGAGCTTTAATTCATGTTCACAGTATAGTGCTGGTTCCAGACAGGCTAGTTTTGGTATTTTTATTTCACAAAAACTGCAGATTATTATGCACAATGGACTTTAGATTTTTACAGAAATTGTACTAATAACAAAGAAACAATAAAAGGCATGTAGCCAGCGGCTGTTCACTTGCTGGTGTGCATTCTGAGATGCTTTTCTGTTCACTTTGTTTGTGAAAAGTGCTTATTGGTTCTTGCTTATTCTAAAGACAGTACATAATATAATTTGATCATATTACGAAGTTTCAAAGAATCTGAAGAAATCTCTGAACAAGTGACAAAGGCAAAAATCAGTATCAGATGTCTGTGATCTCTGGGCCCTCAGGCGGCACTGCATTAAAAGCAGGCATTCTGTAATGGAAATCACAGCAAAAAAAAAAAAAAAAAAATACTCAACAGAGTTGTAGGCTGACTTATCTTAAGTTTCTAATCTAGCATACCAGTGTAGATTTATTCATTGCTAGAGACTCAAAGCACTTTTGTACGTCGCTCTGTACAAGGGCATCTGCTAAATGCCACAAATGTAAATGTGAATGCATGGGTGCAGAAACACCTCCAGAAATCATTCTCTGTTTACACAGTTCGCCGTGCCAGAGGAGAGGGACATATTAGTGCTTATTTCAAAAGCTTGTATTTCTGATGGTATTGGGGTACATTAATGTCTATGGAATGGGCAGCTTGCACATTTGGAAATACACCATCTATGCTGAAAGCTATATACAGTTTTTAAAGGAGCATATACTTCCATCAAAATGAATTTCTTTTTTGTTTTGAAGCCTTTTTATATTTGAGCAAAACAATGCAAAATTGCATACTACACCTGTTACAACAGCATGGCTTTGTAGTTAAAGAGTCAGAGTGCTGTACTGGCTTGACTACAGTCCAGACCACAAGTAGTACCACAAGTTCTCTATAACACAAATTGGACAACATGAACCTTCCAAATCTCCAGCAACTGTGTCCTCAGTTCTCTGACATATGACTTGTTAAAACAACTTTTTTGAGACGAGTTGCAGCCATCAAATTCCAAATAACATATTTTTTGCTTAAAATTGTATATTTTCTTAGTTTAAACATTTGATATGTATGTATACAGTATCACACTAAAGTGATAAAGAAGTTAGAATTCGGTGTTTTGAGTACTTTCTCTCATACTGACCACTGCATGTTCAACATTGCACCTCATGGCAAAGTACTCTGAGGATTTGAGAACTAAGATGATTGGTCTTTACAAAGATGGTCTGGGCTATAAGATGATCAGTAATATCCTGAAACTGATTTACAGTACACTGGCTAGACTCATACAGACGTTTTTCAAGTCGGGTTCCACAGGCCTTGGAAGGGTCACTCGAAGAAGTAGAATCTTCATGCTGTGTGTTTGGTGCAGTAGCTGGCTTCAAAAAACAGATGCATGAGTGCTGCCAGCGTTGCTTTAGATGTTGCAGAAGCGGAAGGTCCGCTTGTCAGTGCTAAGTCAGTTTGCATAGTCGTTGTCCCTGATGGAAGCCTGTTCTGAAGCTGGCTCGCAAGAAAGCCTGTCCAAGAGCATGAATTACTGGAACCATGTCCTGTGGTCTAAAGAGACTAAGATAAACATGTTTGGCTTAGACGGTGTCCAGCATGTGTGGTGATGCCCTGGTGAAGAGTACCAAACAATTGTGCCTTGCCTACAGCCAAACATGGTGGTGGAAGCATCATGGTCTGGGGCTGCATAAATGCTGCTTGTACTGGGGAGCTGCGGTTCATTGAGGGAAACATGGATTCCAACATGTACTGTGGCTTGCTGAAGGTCAATGTGATTGACTAGCCAAGTATGTCGCCAGACCTGAATCCTATTAAGCAATTGCATTTTCAAGTGGAAGGTGGAGAAGCACCATGTGTCGAACATCCAGCAGCTCCATGATGTCATTATGGAGGAGTGGAAGAGGATCGTAACAACAACCTGTGCAACTTCAGGAGGATTAAGGCAGTGGTAGATATCAATGGTGCTCACACAAAATATTGACATTTTGGACACAGTTTTGATATTTTCACTTATGGTGTACTCACATTTGTTGCCAGTTATTTAGACAATAACGACTGTATTTTAAGTTATTTTTAGAGGACAGTAAATCTGTACTGCTTTACAAGCTGCACATTGACTACTTTATAATATATTACATTTTAATTTCTTCTTCTTTTTCTTCTTTCGGCTGCTCCCATTAGGGGTTGCGACAGCGGATTATCCATCTCCATACTACTCTGTCCTCTACATTTACATTTCAAACCAATTACCTGCATGTCTTTCCTCACCACATACATAAACCTTCTCCTTTGTATTCCTCTTTTCCTTTTTTCTGGTGACTCCATCCTCGGCATTCTCCTACCGATATACCCCATGTCCCTTCTCCGCACATGTCCAAACCATCACAATCTGGCTTCTCTCACTTTGTCCCCAAAACGTCTTACATGCCCTGTCTCTTTAATAAACTAATTTCTAATCCTGCCCATCCTCCTTACCAATTAAAATCTCAGCATCTTCAGCTTCTTTTACTTAATGCCACTGTCTCTAAACCATACATCATCGCAGGTCTCACCACAGTCCTATAAACTTTCCCTTTCACTCTTGCAGATACTCTTCTATCACAAATCACTCCTGCCACTCTTCTCCACCCACTCCACCCTGCCTGCACTCTTTTCTTCACTTCTTTAACACACTCTCCATTACTTTGCACTGTTGACCCCAGGTACCTTAAATCCTCCACCTTCTTTACCTCCCTGCAACCGCACCACTCCACTGCCCTCCCTCTCATTCACACACATGTACTCTGTCTTACTCCCACTGACTTTCATTCCCCTTCTCTCCAGCGTGTACCTCCACCTCTCCAGGCTTATCTCAACCTGCTCCCTACTCTCACCACAAATCACAATATCATCCGCAAACATCATAATCCATGGAGACTCCTGTCCGACCTCGTCCGTCAACCTGTCCATTACCACTGCAAACAGGAAAGGGCTCAGAGCCGATCCATGATGCAATCCAACCTTCACCTTGAACCAGTCTGTCGTTTCTACTGCACACTTCACTGCTGTCACACTGTCCTCATACATGTCATGCACCACCCTCACATACTTCTCTGAAACACCTGAATTCCTTATACAATACCACCACTCTTCTCTTGGCCCCCTGTCATACGCGTTCTCTAAATCCTCAAACACACAATGCAACTCTTTCTGACCTTCTCTATACTTCACTACATCAACATTCTCAAGGAAAATAATGTGCCTTTGGTGCTCTTACTTAGAATAAAACCATACTGTTGCTCACAGATGGTCACCTCTTCTCTCAGCCTGGCTTCCACTACTCTTTCCCATAACCTCATGGTGTGTCTGATCAACTTTATTCCCCTGTAGTTACTGCAGGTCTGCACATCTCTCCTATTCTTAAAAACAGGTACCAGCACACTCCTTCTCCATCCCTCAGGCATCCTCTCACCTTCCAAAATTTTGGAAAACAATCTTGTTTAAAACTCCACTGCCATCTCTCCTAAACATCTCCATGCTTCTACTGATATGTCATCTGGGCCAACCGCCTTTCCACTCTTCATCCTTTTAATAGCTGCTCTTACTTCTTCCTTACTAATCCCTACATCTTCTTACCACACTCTCCTCACTAGTCAACACATTTCAATCTCCATCCTTTATTGCTCTAACTTGCAGCACATCCTTCCCAGCTCGGTACTTCTGCCTTGGTATAAATCCTTTTCTCTTTCCTCAGTGTCCAACTTCATATGCAGCTCCTCATAAGCCTCTTCCTTGACTTTTGCCACATCTTCTTGTACTCCTGCCTTCTTTTCTCATTTCTTTTGACGATCCCAATTCTGTTTCGCCAACCTCTTTCTCCTTATGCCCTCCTGCTCTCCCTCATTTCACCAACACGTCTCGTTGTCTTTCTTTCTCTTTCCAGAAGTCACACCAAGCACCCTTCTAGCTGTCTCCCTTATTACTTCTGCAGTAGTTGCCTAATCATCCAGCACTTCTTCACCACCACCGAGCCTCTGTCTAACCTCTTTCCTGAATCTCGCACTACAGTCTTCCTCCTTCAGTTTCCACCATATTATTATTTTTTCAATCCTCACTTCCTCCTCTTCTTTTTCATCTCCAGAACCATCCTACAGACCAGCAAAATTTCCTACCATCTGCCCTTCCACACTCCTTTCCCTCAGACCATAGCTTTTAATTGCCTCATACCAGGCCATTAAAGTCTGCCCCAATCACCAATCTTTCATTCCAAGGTACACCATCTACCACTTCATCTAACTCACTCCAAAATTTTCCTTTTCCTCTTTCTTAAACCCACTTGTGGAGCATAGGCACTGATGGCATTCATCATCACCCCTTCAACTTCCAGCTTCATGTTCATCAGAAACTCTCTTCACCTCCACTATACTCTTACTGTACTCTTCCTTCAGGATCACCCCTATCTGTAATATGTGATGAAGTTATGACTCTAAAGCAAATTTACACTGGTGTATGAGGAATAAAACGCTTGCTGGTTTAAGTAAAGTCAAGTTTATTTCTATAGCACTTTTCCAACAGACATTGTCAGTAAAGTAAAGGTGACAGTAAAGGTGAATGGTGTAAATTTATCTCTGATGAGCAGCCGTGGCGACTGTGGCAATGAAAAACTCCCTTAGATGTTATGAGGAAGAAACCTTGAGAGGAACCCATCCTTATTTGGGTGACATCAAGACTGTGATTATAGTCTTTAAACAATACAGAACACTGAAGAGTGAACTAACATGATCACTGGAGTGTATCCATATATCTTTAGGTAATCACCTTTAGGTAATACCTAGCATGTCTTGATTTCTTACTGCCATAAAACTTTCCATTTTCATTCTTATTATGTATTCACTGCACTTGTATAGTTCTGTGGCAAGTTTTAATGAATGATAACTTTCAGCATCATAGTGAAGTAGCCAGATGGTCTTTTCTTTGGGTAGCATCTATAATTTATTGGATAAGAACAGCTTGTAGAGCAGGTCAGAGCCATCACAGGCTTTGTTCCTATTGATTGTTTCACTCAGGCAGAGGCACAAAAATAAGATGTTGAATAATAAGCAGTGTGTTGTTTGACCACTGTGGAACTGCGACCATTAGTCCCATATTGTTTTCAAGCGCACGCCAAAAAACGTATGCATAAAAGGAGATAATGTGATGCACAATGAACAAAAATAAATAAATAAGATGGTAATGTATAAGAGCTTGATTTGCTCGTGCATGGACATTACCACAAAGCTCGATCTGAGCATCACTTGCTAAAGAAATTAAGCCTATTCAGAGTGTCGTTATTGTTATAATCTGAGTTATGCAAGGCCCTGTTAATTTTACGCAACAGAGTGGCTCAGCTCAGATTGGATAGATTCGAATGATTATAACTGCTGGGAGCAAAATGATTGCTGAAGCTGCCTGACAGACAACACAATTTCCTGGCCTTAGACAGCTTGTTAACTTGATGCGGTGTCGATTTTTCTTTTTTCCCAGGTGTGTCGGTGTAGCTTGCAGAGGAAGACTCCACATAAGATGAGGAAGAGCAGAAGTGTGCTCAACGTGTCGCCTTGTGAGGTGAGTTACACATGTTTTATCAAAAGAACAAAGTAATCCCAAAGATATAGAGAGAAAAGCGATGTGACTAGAAGAAGTGACACGTCCTCAGATTTGTATCATTCCTGATAAGACGAAGCGGATAAAGAGAATATATACTAAGAAAGAATGGCATTTTCCTCGTACACTTCCTTAATCATTTTCATGTCTTTATCACATTTCCAATCTGAGTCTGCAGTAAGACTTTATTATTGTACAGTGGAATCTGAAATAAAAGAAATCTGGTGACAATCTGGCAATAATTACAATAAATTATCTGACCTTTGTGAACGTTTACAGAATTATTTATAAACGGTGAACATGAACTATTCATGAACAAACTGAGAACTTCATTATTACCAATATTGTGCACATTGGGATTAAGACCTCATTCATAACTACAGGCTTGGAAACCTCACTAGGGAACACTAGGGAATTTTTTTCCACACGTTTATTGGAAACGCAGTTTCTCAGTCGCAGTTCTTGAACGTGAGCTTTTTCTTGCACAATATCAGCTCAAGTGAGGATTGTTATTAAATCCTGCACCACTGCCTAACCGTTTGATGTAACATCAATATATCATGCTGAAATTCATGTTTTGAGACATTAATACATAAATATGACATTTATTAGTTGTATAGAAAAAAAAATTGTGTGCTTATTGTGAGAAAGAAATAATTTTATTGAAGCAATTGAATGCTTGGTCAACTTATCATTCTAACAATGGAAGAGTTTTCTTTACAGGAGAACATGTTGAAATAATTTTATTATTCAGTAACCTATTAGTCCAAATCCCCTGTAACCTCCATCAGCATACTGGCTGGAGCTACACAGCCCATGTCTAAATATGAGGAGAATTTACTATAAAAAACATTTACAAAACTGAAATTAACTCCAAATATAGCCCAAGGATAGTAAAAGCAGTGTGTGTGTGTGTGTGTGTGTGTGTGTGTGTGTGTGTGTGTGTGTGTGTGTGTGTGTGTGTGTGTGTGTTAATAAGAAACATGCAGCCTGTAGTCATGACCTTTCCTCCATGAACAAAAACCTTATATTAAGCACTCGATCTTTGTACAAAATATAACAGTGACTTCCTCACCCTGTTCTCTGTTCCGTAATCTCACCCAGAATAGGACAAAAAGTAAGGAGAAGAAGGATATTAAAAGCTCTATTAGCAAACGTGTTATGTTACGAAGTTCCCATTCTCCAATGTTTCTCTGATTACATCTATCTGAAGGATTTGCCATTAAGGGCCTGTCAGTAGCAAGTCATGGCAAAACCATGGTAATGCACCGTCCCTCCTAAAATTTTTTTTTTCTCAAGTGCACATTCACACTTTTAACACCTTAAGAAATACATTTATTTAAAAGGTTTTTCCTGTAGGCAAGCGCATCAAATGCACTGAAAAACTTCCACTGCCCTGACAGATATTAAACGTTAAATTTATATTTGTATTTATCATTTATCATGGCAGACGCTTTTATCCAGTATGCACACATTCTCACTGTAATCTCACCGTGCACCACACTCATAATCTCACGTTTGACGTTGTTCTTGATTCAGGTTATGGTTACTTGTTTAATAGTCTATTAATTTAGTGTTTAATTTGTGTTTGTTCTGTATGTTAGCACTTTAAATAAAAAATATCTGCACTTGCATCCAGTTTTGCCTCCCATTAGGAGTCGCCACAGCGGATCATCCTTATTCATGATACGCATGTTTGATTTGGCACATGTTTTTACGCCGGATGCCCTTCTTAACGCAACCCTCCCCATTTATTCGGGATAAACAACCTAATTAGCGATTTACTGTACAGTATATGAATGCTAGCATAAAATGACAATTTCACCAGCATGAAAGTATAGTGTTTATTATGAAAGGAGTAAACTGATCAAAGAACTTGACTTCATCAAAGTGTAAGGCATGCAGCCATTGTTTTAGTTCCCACAGACTGAAAGCTGAGGTTGGATCATCTCAGTTGTCTCAGATCATCTGAGGTTGGATCATCGCTCTCAGTTCCTCATTGAATAAGCCACCATGTCTGCTAGTCTGATTCACTTCTTTAAATCATGTCCTACAGCTGTGTGCCCTGTTTTATTAAAGCACTTTATCACTGGAATCACCTTGTGAATTTGTTCCTTTCCACACCGAACAGCTGTGACCACATTCTTCGTGAAGTCAATGTGTACTTCCTTTGTCAATTAAAACCGAAAGCGGGAGACGCTCATTCGTCCTGTTTTGAAGTGTGTGTTGGTGGAATTAAAAACGACATGAAATAAAGTGTTAATTTTTTATGTTATTATTCGTGGTTTCTTTGTGGAGAAACTGCTTCAACATGTGCTCAGTCAGTATCATTTCTCTGTTTTCTTGTCTTGTCTTCTCTATTTCTCCTCTTGGCCACTTGTATTTGACAAAGGTCTTTTGGACAGCCCAAATAGCTACAACACCTACTCTAAAGTTAAAACCAAATTGTGTCATTTTGTGTGGATTGTGTTTTTTGTGTGACACACAAATGATCCATTCCAGTGTCTGTGCAAACAGTGCATCCAAGCTTGTCAGTAGTTTAAGACACTGTAATGTGCTTTAATGTGCTGTAATTGTACTGTAATGGCAGATACACCAGCCTATGTATTATTCATTTGCTTTTGCTGTTCAGCAAGGGGTGTAATGCTGTGGACTAAAGGTATGGAATTGTTGTGGTCTGATCTCAGGTTCTTCCAGTTCCTTATTAAGTAATGAGTTCAGCCTGAATTTTATTGAATAGCACAAAAAAGAGTCCAGCTACAGAATGATCAAAGTTGTTGCATTGATTGGATGGGACTGATGTGGTTTTAGCTTCAAGGAGAAAAGTCTCCGTGAGCGGTTTTAGTTTGATGACTAAAATAAGGTCGCGGTTTTAGGTGTGTGTGTGTTCTGGCAGCGAGGTGAGTCGAGCCGAGCGCAGAGTTCTCTAATGACCAACTTCCTTTAGAAAGTCACCTCTGTGCTCACAGGCAAGGGGAGACCTGGTCACGTCTAATGGATTATTCAGCTATTTCTCCAAATTACTCTCTCTTTCTGTTGGTTCATGTGGGGATACAGCGCTGTAACAGTGACACAGCCTGATCAGAGCGGGTGTACCTCATGTTGTGAACAGAAGGGAATGCCATGAAAAATCTAACCTCACGCAGTGCGAGTTCACAACCAAGACCTGCTGCATCTGATTTAAAAGCATCAAATATACGGAGCACATTTGAAGCATATTACAGCACTGTGTTTAAATAAAAGCCTTTTTGACGTATCTAACTGTGATAATCTGCCGTTGCAAAGTTTATTGCATTTGAAACAGTTACAAAACGTGTAAAACAAGGTCATGAATTTTGATATGTTTTTGTTTGTTCATTTAATTGCCCTCGAAGGTAGTTGGAAGTGAAGCAAATTAATGATTGCTTAGCTCCCTGAACATTTTACTCTTTCCCAGAAACAATGTTCTCTTGGCTAGCAAGCGTAAGGCAACAATGGTGAAGTATCGTGATCGTTATTAATACAGATTTAAGGAAATTAACAAGGACATCACCACATTAACTTTGTGTTTCTGACAAAATATTCATCATCAAAACTTTGAAATTGTATTTACATCTGATGTTTTTTACATTTTCTGTGTACTTTTCTCAATTGTCACCTGTCACCCATCAGCTCCCAAACAGTCAGAGGGAAAGCTAATGCATGCTTCCTCCAAAACACAAACCAACCACATCTTTTTTTTAAATCCACCTCATGTTACAGCACAGGGCAGTGTAACACACTAAGCGAATACTCTCTTTCATATTTACAAGCTCTCAAATCCCTATGATGAGCAATTGTCATTATGATTGACAGGAGTGGCACTACAAATTGGCACGAAGAAGGCATTAACAAAATCGCTTCATTCACTTCTGACCAGTGGTGGACATAGTACACAAAACATGGACTTGTGTTCAAATAAAGATACACAAGTAAAAGTGCTCCCTTTATACTTTCACTTGAGTAAAAATACAAAAGTATTTGCCTTCAAATGTACTTAAGAATCCAAAGTACTGTGATTTATTATGACTGTAATCTTCCTATTATAATTTTTGTCAAGACACTTTGCTTAATCACCTCAGTTTATGTGAAAAGACTCTAATTTTAGTCTCAGCACATTAATCTATTGATAGAATGATATTAATGAGTTGAATATTGATTGATATCTATTAAAATGATCATGAGCCCAAAACCTTCTTTTCAACTAAAAAAGAAAAAACAAAATAATCAGGAGTCAGGAGTCATTTATTCCTCTCAAAATGTTCTGCTTGCTGTTGAACTGACACTGAACTGTATGTCCGGACTAAGTGGATACCATAAAGCTGTAATCAAAACAAGTTTAGAACAGAGTGCACGCTCTACCCTGATTAGTGGATTTCTGCGTGGTTGACCAGTTAAGTTTTTATCCTCTCGATTGATTTTGCAAAATGTAGTTGTGTAAAAATTAAAATATTTGACGTTGAAATGTAGTGAACTTAAAGTAAAAATCTCCCTAAATGGACATATAAACAAAAAAGCTACTTAAGAACAGTAGCAAATTGCTTTTACATTATTACTGTCCACCACTGCTCCAGAATATAGATGGTTGTGTGTAAAGTACACACATCTTTCACTTAAGTAGAAGTACAGATACTCATGTTTAAAAAAGACTCTGGTAAAAGTTAAAGTCCTGACTACTACACTTTTCCACTCAAGTTAAAGTAAAGAAGTTTGGGCTCTGACATGTACTTTAATAAAATTAGCCATTACTGCTACCTGTTTTAGTGTCACGCTGGTAACTGAGCCTCACGTCATATTAATATATTAATACAAAACAAATGTAAGATTTTGCTACCTAATGAATGTATTCAGGTTGAACAACCACCATATAAAACACAGAGAAGAGAAAAGATGATCAGGTGATCAGGAAAGTCTCTGTTCTCAGTCTTGTTTACATCACTGATTCCCTCTGTCTCATTCACGTTAACCAGACTGTACTTCTTGTTGCCTTCTGACTTGCTCATTGTTAGCTTTGTAAACTAATCTACGTCTGTGGTGTGTAAGATCCAGTCATACACCAGTGGTATATATATATATATATATAAAAAAAAAAGCTTCACAATGACAGGAAATTGGTTGATGGACTTATAAAAGGAGCACAATGAAAAGAAAAAGAATTAACATTTCACCTAATAGATTAAAACTAAAGTAATGAGCCTGTTTTGAAAATGTAAAAAGGAGGAGGTACAGAAATTCATGTAAAAAATTTAACAAGTGAAAATAAAGTGAATAGTGCAGTAAAGTACCGTTACCAGACAAATCGACTTAAGTACAGTAACGAAGTATTTGTACATCATTACTTCCCACCGCTTACACCACATGCTGCATCCATATATAATATTTAATCATATTATACTGTTAACATGCTGTTTTGCACGTCTTGACTGCTGCTACTGCTGTTTTTGCACAATATTGTGTTTATGTTTACAAAAACACTCTTGTTTATAGTCCTCTTTTGCACATTACTGTATAATAATATTATACAGTAGGTTTACTAGTCAGCGCTATTTTGCGTTTCAAGTATCCGTCCCACACTGTCTTGTGGTGTCTGTTTGCACTGTTTTATGTCTGCACTGTTTGCACTCGGTTGCACACGATGCACTTTATGTGGCAAGAAGTAATTACTCCTTAACTCTGTGTTCTGTTATGTAGCTTTATGTTGTGTGATGTTGCTCTATGTTGTTTAATGTGCACTGTTCATTGTGTACTGTGCAGCTATATATGGTAAAAATTATAAAAGTTTCTTGACTTGTCTAAACCCAAGCTATTTCTTGATTTCTTCTGATGCTCTGCCATCCGTGGATACTAATTGAACCTGCCTATTAAATAAACATTAAACATTGTTCCAGATCAGCTGAAGTGTGAAGTGCAGCAGGTGGTTGCCTTGCATTTACAATCTCCAGCAACAATTTAACAACTCACTGAAATAAAAAAATTAATAAAAAAGAAAAAGAAAAACAAGTCATTAATCTCAATGTGTCATAAATGTAACAGACCAGCGATGGGATTTATTATATTGTTGCTCTTGTAGTAAACATATGAAAGGAATGATTGCTGCTGGAAAATGCCTTCATAAGTAAAGTTAAAATAATAAAAAAAATATATACAGTATATAGTCGACTGAGATTTTTCAACAAATGTAAAGAAAAGATGTCTGTCTTGCAAATTCAATCTGGTGCAAGTCTGTTTCCATGGTGTGAAGGAATTGCAGATGGGGCATGAAAAATGAGAAGGAAAAAGTAAAGACATTTTTAGCCCTGGCAATCTTTACACATTTCGCACAGAAGCTCTGCACTTTAACAACAGAAGGCAAAAAATATGCCGAAAAAGCAGCCATCTTTTTTCTCCCCTAATAAAAACAACAGATGAGCAAATTAACATTTGAATTTGAAATGACTGACAGTCACGCTGGTGTTTTGAGCTCTTTTTCTGCTTGAAAGATGAGCTGATACAGCGCCTTCAATTTCTCTAGCAGTAAATAGTTCATTAATGTGATTAGTTAACAGAACAAAAAAACCATTAATGTGTTCGACATAAGTCATTTTAAATGTATCATCATTCAACTACATTTAATCGAGATGCCAAAGAAATAATCTGGTCAAAAAACATTTGTCTTAAGAGATAAAAGGCTTAAAAAAAAATACTTTACAAATAATTTGTCATTTTCTTGCAAAAGTCAGAAAGAATTGTTTTGATAATGATTATTTTGTTTATCTTAATTATATACATTAAGGATCCCTGGTGGTCTAGTGGTTAGGATGCAGTGCTCTCACCGCAGCGGCCCGGGTTCGATCCCTGGTCAGGAAACCAACCCCAGCCACTCTTAGTGCCGGTCCCAAGCCCGGATAAATGGAAAGGGGTTGCGTTTGGAAGGGCATCCAGCGTAAAAACATGTGCCAAATCAAACATGCGGATGATCCAAAATGGGACCCCTAAATGGGAGAAGCTGAAAGAAAGTTTTTTTATTATTATTATTATATACATTAATAGACAATTAAATATATTCTGTTATTAATAGAGATAGTAGGAAGTTGCAACTGGGAAGTGTGGCTCATGGGGAAAAAAAGGTTTGAATATGTCTATGTAATGAGTAAGCCTGAGGTAACAGACCCTGGAACAACACACAGAAAAAACGCTTCTCAAACAAGAACCTATTTGATTTTGGGTGACACAAGACAGATAATTTTTAATATGAAATTCACAACGTGTAATTTTATTTTGTAAAACATTTACACACTGTAACCATATGTACACTGTATGTTGAAAGCATGCACAATATGAGCATATTGTAAATAAGAGTCCTGAGATGAATCTAGGCCAGTCGTTGAGAACAGCAGTAGGTCTTGGAAGTCTGGTAATAATTCTACCATTTCATGTTGTATATTACAAATGTATTAGGGTCCAAAATCTAAATGGAATATTCTAAGCACCATTCACACACACTTGAGTACAGTATATTGCTAAAGGGGGTCGACCGATTGATCGGCCGGTCGATTAATCGGGACGGTTTTTGGCAAACGCATCCGACACGCCAAACCGTGCGTGTGTATTCGGCATCCAAACAGTGAAACCGGAAGCGCTACAACTGTAAATATCTAACGCAAGCAGCATTTACACCTTCCACAATCCTTATTAACAGATCCGTGTAACTTTTTTCAATCATGTCTGCTAATTTGCAAAAACGAGAACAAGAATGACAACAAGTGTGTTTAATTTTTTTTCTTGCCGACGAGCTCTGCTGCGGAGTCGACACGCAGAAATGACAAAAAGGAAAAAAGCTGACGCTGTCTGACAAGAGTCAACGGTGCGGAAAAACTATAGCTGACCGACACGCAAAAATAAATGTTTAATTTAAGTATTTTCTGTATTACATCTTTTTAATTAAGTATTAGATTTTATGAGATGAAAAGGGGTGGGGAGAAAATCCGCCCCAAAAAGATTCATATATCGGCCATTGGCTGCTCTGATTTCAAAATTTCGGCGTCAGCCACAGAAAAACTCATATCGGTCGACCTCTGTATCTTACACACTCTGTTATCTTACTGAGTGAGTGTACTCGTGGGATACATTTGTGGTTTTTGGAGTGAACTGTACAAACTGTAAAATTTTGAAAGCTCTTTTGAGCTCATGCGCATGAGTCATATAATCATGTCTATTGAAGCTTTTTTTTTATATGGTTCTACCGCTTGTTTAGGTGTTTTTAGTACAAGAGAACATCATTTGATCTGGCTTGGCATTATATTATACTTATACAATGAAGCCTAGAAATAAATATCAAATCTTGGCCCATAATCTATCTGTCATTACAAGGATATTTTGTTAAATTTGTGTTGGAGTTGTGATGTTGCTGTTGACTCCAGTGTAGATGTGCAAAGAGGGGATGTGTAGGAGGGTGTATTCATGATTGAAGCATCTCTCCAGCGTCTAGCTGTGCTGCAGGACTGTGTGTTGTGCACCAGGATTTTTCTTTCTGTTCATGAGCATTCATGTTTCTCAGGCACCTTTTGATACATTGTTCCATGCAAGCTGCTGCTCGTTTCTTTGTCTTCTCTGCGAGTTCACACATTATCATTTGAGTTCCCCTGTACATTTTCCACAGCAGTCGTGCGTGTTGAAAACGATTAGCATTTTGCGCATTCTTGTTTTTGTCAAACAGACAGAAAATCTGACCCACGCCTTTTAGATATACAGTGTGTGAAAGGCTGAGAAGAGTCGTGATAAGCGCTAATCATTGCTTTATGAATGATAAGCATGAGTGCTTAAATAACAGGTGTTTGAGTACAGTACGTTTGGATTATTATATTGCAGCATTGTGGACATATCTTAAATAGCAATTTGGATATTTGTTGAAGTCCAGTACAAGCAACTGCTTTACAAAAATGTATTAGTATTTAATATAATAATAAATATATATAACTTTTTCACAGATTTTTTTTTAGTCCACTAGTTTTCGGGAGCAAACCTGACAAGATTTCTCAGATGACATTTAAGTCTAATACATACATGTTTGCATGTCTATTTCGGAAGATGAGTTAAACCTGACATGGATTTTTTTTAATGTGGGTATATATCAAAATCTAAATCATGACAAATTTAAATTAATATTCTTTACATCACACAGTATGCAGCGTGTTTCTTTTGTTCTAACATTATCTCACTCCTACGCTCACCCTTAATTTGTTGCCACTTCTGCCAGTCATGGTGTACCTCTGGTACACCAAAAGGGGCATGCTGACATTTTATATACCTGACTGTAGTGTACGATGTATGCATACAAATTTACAGCCAATTCCCTGTCGACAACCTTGGCACAGCACTGAGTGTAAATTACTAACACAGAACTGCCAGCAGCTCAGTAACATCAGATTTTATAGTTGTTGATTTTTTTTCATATCTGGATTTATTTATCGTGTATTTTTTTCCTATTAATAGAGATTTTTAATGATAGGATTGCAGATACAGACACAAATATAAAAACCCAAACCTGTGCATTGAGCAGAGATCATGTAACATGACATAATCCTGATAGACAGTACATTATCATTGCAAGGTCTTGATAATTATAATCACTGCTAAAAATAGTTTGACAGATAATGAGCTAAGCCTCCTGCATTCTTAACAACTCATACTGAAAACTAGATATTTCTATACTTTATTGTAAAGCCAACCTACTATTTAACCACATGCCATGATTAACACTTTATTTGAAATGCTAGAACTAGAAAGCTCACAAATATTTACATTCTTTACCTTTAAAGCTAGCCTATTGCCAACTATTAGCTAAGCTGACTGGATTCCTGAGAGGATAATAAAAAGATTCGCTAGTTAGCTCATATATGAACATTTCTAAATGCTTTAAAACATTTATATTCATAAATATTTTTTAATCTTAAGCTCAAAAATTGCTAACCTGACAATATTTCTGTCAGAATTTCTTTTCTTTGTGGATTGTGATAACATTCACTGCTAAATTTAGCCTACGAGTCAATATAAGCTAACCTGACACGATTTCTGTGAAGATTTTTTTTTTTTAATTAAATGTTAATTATAAAACAACTGTCTAACAATCAAACCTAACAGGACATTTTAGAAAACCCACTCTTTGTGAATTAAAACACACATTATTCACCAGACTATTCTCATATACCTTCACACAGCAGTTGGCTTGAAATAGACTGCATTTTAAGTGTTTCTGTGCCTGTACAATAAAGGCCATATATTTAAATGGCAGACTAGGACAACTTCTCTAAAGTTTATTTTTGGGATAACTATGAATTCAGCTTTTTTTTTTCTTTTGCAGTGAGAAACATTTCTGTTTAAAGAATAGGATTGTTTGACAGTTCATTTTGAATGTAGGTAGAATGTTCTTTACAGATCTACACATCACATAGTCCAACATCCTCAGAGTTTACAAGAAATCACACCTGTGGTTTAATTTAGCAAATTGACCGAGCATGTGCTCCAGTTCATAGCTTGCATTGGTTAAGAAAACCTTGTTGTTGTTTTTTTTATCTGCTATTTTAAAACTTACTTTTCAGGTGATTTTTTTATTTTATTTTATTTTTATTTATTTTTTATTACTTGGAAAGTGCTTTTCAGGGGTTCCCTGGTGGTCTAGTGGTCAGGATGTGGCGCTCTCACCGCTGCGGCCCGGGTTTGATCCCCGGTCCGGGAACCCACCCCAGCCACTTTCAGTGCCGGTCCCAAGCCCGGATAAATGGGAAGGGGTTGCGTTAGGAAGGGCATCCAGTGTATAAACGTGACAAATCAAACATGCGGATGATCCGCTGTGGCGACCCCTGATGGGAGAAGCCGAAAGAAAGTTTATTACTTGGAAAGTGCTTTGAGATAATTAACAATTAAAGGAACTATATAAAATAAAGATTATATTAATATTATAAACATCAGCGGTCTTGTTTTTTTTTTTCTAACAGTAGAGCAAACATTACCATTACGTGCCAATATAAAGGTTGTATTATTTGGCATTCAGATTGTTTACTGTACCTGAAAAAGTGTGCAAGGTTTTTTTTTTGGGGTTGTGTAAATAAGGATTAATTGACGATGAGACATTATTAGTACTGTTAATATTGTGACTATGGTGCAATCATTGGGTGTGTTTAATTTCTTTGATAAGTAAATGGACCAAAGTAAATTTTCTGCTTATGCACGGTTCTCACACCTCAACATATTGTTGTTAGACATTTGTCAGGTATTTTAGAACTAGTAAAAGAGGCTTTAGACAGTGATGTGTGTGTGTGTGTGTGTGTGTGTGTGTGTGTGTGTGTGTGTGTGTGTGTGTGTGTGTGTGTGTGTGTGTGTGTGTGTGTGTGTGTGTGCGGCGAGAGCATGTGTAGGTAAGAGAGGGAGAGAGAACACAGTAATGAGGTAATTATTGTAATGAGGCAGTAAACAAGTAGACTCTTTCTTTCTTTCTTTCTTTCTTTCTTTCTTTCTTTCTTTCTTTCTTTCTTTCTTTCTTTCTTTCTTTCTTTCTTTTCTTCCTTTTTTATTATTGTATTTTATGTAATAATAAACCAGAAAAGCCTGTTACAAGTGTCAGTATTTATTTAATTTATTTATTAATTTTGTGTATTTTCTGCAGTAATAATATAAAAAAAAAAAAAACATGACAAGTAGACCTCAACAATTATGATTTTCTTTGTTCCATTATTATATTAATAGCATAAAATGAGCAAACACATTACTTAATAAGGAACTGTAATGTGGTCAGGACCTGCCTTGACAACTAAGTGGGCATTAAACATACTGTAAGGATGTAGGCAAAGAATAGATGTCACATTTACATTTACATTTGCGGCATTTAGCAGACGACCTTATCCAGAGTTTTTATTTTATTATTATTTTTATTCTAGACTGAATTACAAAACGTTTTTCTATTAAGTTGCATTGGCAGATTTTCACCATATCATTGTGATGTGTGCAGATGTTTTATTTAATCAATGAACTCATTGCCTGTTACAATTGCAGAAGCATGCAGGAAGGGAAGAGATTTCTACCCAAAATTATTCCCAATTGCTGTTGCTCTTAAATGAAGTTCCAACTTAGAGAGGTCTTTTTTGAGTGTGAGATTTTGAAAGTACCCTTTCATCTTTAGTAACAGGTTTTTTCCCCCATTAAATTCATCACACTTGTCTTCAGGTTAAAGGTGCAAAAATGTGGGCCGGAATGTTTTTTTTTTTTTTTTTTACTAATGGCACTAGTTAAATATGCCAAAGATTGAAGATGTAGGTGTTCTTTAGTTCTGTCAACCAGATTTTCCTGTGTTTTATAATTCAGTCTGTGTTTGAAAGGAAAGATTTGAAGACTTGTGCCTCCCTCTAGTGATGGCACTTGGTGGTGCAGTTGTGAATTGTCAGTTATTACTTTCGTATAAAAAGTCCAAAGATCACTAGCTTCAATTGTGCATGCTTTTCTAATTTTATAATATATTTTTCATTGTAATTGATATTATCGTTTTATAGTATTGTTATATAGTTTTTTTAAGTCATTGGTTATACAATATAATTTAAATTCTTAATAAAGAAATATATTGGACAAAGGTTTGTGAACACCTGAGCAAGATTCATCTGTGCTTTTTGGATATCCCATTCCACATTTAGTCCCCATTTGCTGTTTTAATAACCACCACTCTTCCGAGAAGATGTTCCATTAGATTTTGTAGTGTGCTTGTGGAGATTTATGCTCATTTATGCTCATGTAGGATGAGGAGGCCTGTGGTGACCTGTAGTCAGAGTGGCAATTCTTTTTGAAGGTGATCCTACTGATTGGTTGAGGTCAAAGCTCAATAGCAAACCACTTAAGAACTTCCACTCCAAACGATCTAAATCATATCTTCATTAAGCTCACTTTGTGCTTTTGGGTTCCCAAGTTCAAGTGAAAGGAAAATGTAATGCTACTACATCCAAATACATCCTGTAGAGTTGTGGGCCTCCAACTGGTGACAAATCACAGATGGTTGGAAGAGCCAGGTGTCCTAATACTTTTGTCCATATAGTGTATATATTTTAATTACATAGTATTATTAAAGAACTAGCAGTCAAACTATAGTGAAAGAATTCTGAGGAAAGGGCAAACTATAGGTTCTTTTTATTTTGTAGTGATTTTTGAATATGTTCTTGCTCTTCATGTCCCACTTTGCCTCAATTATCTTTTTTTCTTTAATATATTCCATCCTCAATCCTCAATCAGAGTTAAAAATATTCAAGCAGTTACATTACTGTTTTTTATGAAAATAATTTTAATGAAATTATTTATGCCAGCATTTTTAAATATCATTGTTTGTTAGTATAATAATTTCATATAATGATGTGTTAGTTAACCGATATCACTCAACAAATATTTCTAGCAACACCTCACATCTCTATAGTCTATAGTTTTATCCTGAGCTCAGCTATACTGTATTTGTTAATTGGCAAAAGTTTTTCCATTGTCCATGTGGGATTAATTCAGTTTCTCTGGTTTCCTCCACTTTTGCAAAAACATAGTAGGTTGTCATCTCTGAGTTGATGCTAGTTATAAATGAGTGCGCATATTGTCCTGCGGTGGACTGGTGTCATCCAGAGGTTATTCCTGCCTTGCACAGCATGTTCCTGGGATAAGCTCCAGAACCACTCTGACCTCAACCTGGATAAAACAGTTATAATAAATGCATGAGAAAATGCTGGTGTTGATGTTTTTCTTTTTGAGGAGAAAAGCATTGGGATCTTTATCACTTATTTTTGATGGAAATATATAATGCATATCCTGGTGTTTTGTTAAATCAGAAGCTGGAGTATTATGCACTTGATGACAATGAGACAATTCAGTAATAGAATTAAAAACTATAGATATGACTAATATATATACACATTTTACTTGCACATTACACACATTGAAAAATTGTGTGAGAGGGTTTTTTTTTTTTTTTATCTTTGCTTTATACCTTATTTGGGGAAGTGGTAGCTCAGTAATTAAGGCTCTGGATTACTGATTAGAAGGTCGGGGGTTCTAACACCAGTATTGCAAAGCTGCCAGTTTTGGGGCCCTTAAGCAAGGCTTCAGGGCTCTATCATGGCAGACCCTGTGCTCTGACCCCAGCTTTATATTACATCACTGGTATATACGAAGAAAACATTTCACTGTGCTGTAATGTACATGTGACAAGTATAAAGCAACTTTGCCTTTATTTAAGAATGAACAAGCTCTACTTTCTGTCTTTATTCTATATAATTTACTTGATCCATTAAAGCTATGAGTTACAACATAAAGAGGATAGACTCTTTTTTTGGTTAGGAGGACACTGTTAAGAAAACAGCTATTGTGTCCCAATTTGCCTACTGTCTGTCATGCATCGTGTCTCGCCTTAGAGTTAGTTTGTAATGTTAAAATAAGTATCTAAAAGGTACCTATATGGCCTACTATTTCGAATGTTGAAGTGGAGATCCTGTGGGATACTGTTTCAGCTCAAATTGCCCACATCTCCTTGCATTAGGCAGGAGGACTTTTGTGACAGGAAGCATTCAGATAGATGAGAATGCATTTCAATGGGTGTAAATAAAAAAAAAGAGAGATTATACTATGTAAATTATATATGGGATGATATTCTGTGCCATCCAGATGAGGATGGGTTCCTATTTGAGTCTGGTTCCTCTCAAGTTTTCTTCCTCATGCCATCTCAAAGTTTTTCTTGCCACAATCTCACTTGCCTCGCTCATTAGGGACAAACTTACAATTATAAGAAACAAACTTATAGGCACTAAACTTATAAATTCTCTCATACAACTTTATAACCGGCTTATCTGTGTAAAGCTGTTTTGAGACAATGTCCAGTGTTAAAAGTTCATTTATGTAAATACAATTTTTAATTAAGGAATGAAGAAACGAGCGTGTGTGTTTGTGTGTGTGCGTGTAATGAGGCAACAGCGTTCGCTTCTCTTACATGGTGTGTTAGTAGGTCTTATGACTTGTATAATCTTTTGCTACACACTTAAATTATAAGAAGGTGAATTGGGACGCAGCAAGACTTGGTCATTTTTTATTACATTTTTCTTTTTTGTAATCACAGGTGTGTGTGTGTGTGTGCGTGTGTGTGTGTGTGCGTGCGTGCATGCATTTCATCATATTTCTCCTTAAGCAGCCCCGGCATGCTGTTCCTCTTGAAATGAGCTTAAGCCAAAGGGATAGCTAACTTATCATATTAAAGAAAAAGAAAAAAAAAATGCAGGAACAGAAGGGAAACCAGAAAAAACACGATCTGTATTGTGATAATTTACCACAAAACAAAAAAAAAAAACTACCAGCAGCATGCCTTGTCAATTCATTCACATGCTACAGATGGAATCTTGCAGTTGTATCATGGTATAATATGAACCCATTTCCTGTCTTTGTGTTTCTGTCTCTCCTTATTTCTCTATAGGACAGCAAAGACCCTCCAGACTGTACCCTCAGTGAGTCCTTTACGTCTCCGGCATGTACTCTCGGAGTGGACCTGCGCCGTGGGCGACGCCGTTTCTCAGGAAACCTGCAGCTGCCCCCGCTGTCATGGCGACAGACAGAGAGGTCACGGACCCCTGATGAGGAGATAATCTGTCGCCCGACCACGTTACCCTTCATCAGGCCACCGCGCATCGACATCACGCCTGTGGACTCGGAATGGTGAGGGTTTGTTCACAACACGCTGAACGCCGCATGTACAGGATATATATAACCTATATATGGTTTCAGTCAACGTGCATGGGTTTAGCCTTGTGAGACATGGTGCATCAGTGTAGTGGATAAGAAAATGTTTTTTCCACTCTGTAATCAAGTTGGAGCTGGAGTACTATTTTCAGATGGGTTCGATAGTCAGTTCTATATTTGTGTAAGTTTTTCCAATTTGCAAGAAATAAAAAAACACGAAATTTGTCACCCTCATGGATCCATTTTCATGCAGGCGTTCACACAATTTAGTCATCGAACATCAGTGTAATGTTATTTGGTTGGGTAGTATAATTTATCTTTTTGCCCATTTGCTATTTTTGCAGCCAGAAATGAAACTCGAAATGGATTGAGTTTATGTTCCCATCCATTATACTACAGTGCTGTTGAATTGTCTATATACAGCACAGCTCTGGCTGTAGTACTGCAGCAAGGAAAAATCACAAAAATATATCAATTAATATCGAGACTGCTTATAGAAAAAAGGTATGCGATATATAAGGGACTTGTATATGCTAAAAACCATTTCAAAAGACTAACAATATACATTAATGTATTTATTTAATAGATAAAAGATACAAAGTGTTGATTTTAACAAAGAATAAACTATCATGAGTTTGGTGATGCTGATAATAAAAAATAATAAAAAATCCAAATATCGACCTACATATCGGCCACGGCAATATATCAGTCAATCCCTATTTTTTTCCCATTGCATCACAGATCTCTAAGCAATTAAGTGAGTAAGTAAGTAAGGTGCTTTATACTTGTCACAGCAATGCTCTGAGCACAGCTCTGACTGAAGTACTGCAGCAAGGAAAATCACAAGTTGATATCAATTAATATTGAGAAAATCTTAAAATAAAATTTGTGTATTTGAACTTTTAAGCAATGAGTCTTTATTGTCAGCACTCAAAGTTTTTCCTTGCCACAGTCGCCACCAGCTCGCTCGTCAGGGACAAACTTACACTTATAAAGAACATCCTCTTTTTATTTTTATCACCACATTAACTGTGTAAAGCTGCTTTGAGACAATGGTCATTGTTAAAAGCGCTATACAAATAAAAATTAATTGAATGAAATTGAAAGCTTCATTTCCTACAACCAGATCCCACATCGCCATATAGAGATTTCTTTGCCATTATCCTCTGTCTTTGCTCATTCTGGAAAATTAGATAAATGCAAAATGTATACTCGGAAGTAATATATTCCTGCAAAGCTGCTATGTGGCAATTATAGAAATAGCATTATAAAAAAAAGGATTATAGAAAAAAAGCTGAATTTAATTGAATGTTATTAAGGACCTTGATAGCTCTGTCTTGCTAGAACAGGTTTGGGGCCTCTTAGTTCCACTTAAAAAAAAATTGTTCCAAATAAAAAAAAGAAAAAAAAAGAATGCTACATCAGACAAAGATATTCTTTGGCAGACTTAAACATGGGGTGGATAGTCAGGTGTACTCATACTTTTGGATTTATAGTGTAGATAGATGATGCACATAAACATGTTGACGAAAAACCTGTTTATTTATAAGCTTTGGGCTGTGGATCACCAAAAAGTTTTTGAATAGCAAATAAATCAAATGACAAAACCATGGGTTTTGCAGTCATTTTCTCTTGTTGCATCACATATCTCTGAAACAAAAAGAAAAGAAAGTAGGAAAGAAAGAAAGGTGATTTATGCTGGTCACATTACAGCAAAGTAAAATTCTTTTTTTTTTATTGCATATCACAGCGATGTTACAAAGCTGGGGTGTATGTGTATATATATATATATATATATATATATATATATATATATATATATATATATATATATATATATATATATATATATATATACAGAATGTGCACAATTTCACTCTGTGTATATATATACACACACACTGTGAAATTGTGCACATTGTGTATGTTGCTCATTAACTATGTGGTACAGCTGAATGTTACCTATTCAGATTTTTACTTGTATGAGGTAAAATCAGCTCTGATGGATACAACATTTCTGTAATTTTATATGAACTTTTAGCTATACATTTGATCGTTTCATTTTACTTTGTTTGGTGTATATTAGTAGTGAGGTTTAATTATAAATATTTAACCACTGGCAGACAAAAGATCCTCAGTATATAAGATTTTCCACAGTGTTGATTGTCAATGCTGCTGAAAAAGGTATTTCTGCTTTTCAGCCAAAGAGGGCAGCACTGGGTTATCCTGTATAGTCATGTTCTCTTTTCTTGTTTATTCAGTAATGGGTTTCCTCAGAACTGTTTCTATATATTGACTGAGCACACATAATCTCTGGCAACGAGAAAAAGAGGCAGTGTTCACTTTGTACATGGAAACCTGCCGTTAAAAGCCTTATACGAGTTAATGGAAAAGAGATAATACCTTGATGGAAAAGTAATTTTAGTTATGTGACAATGAAAGCAGCGGCCATTGAAGGATCGCCTAATGCGAATGCGACACGGAGCATTTATTTTGCATTAGCGTAATTCATGTGCGGTAATGATTTGCTATCCATTGTAAATGCGTTATAATTGGAGTGCTAATGGCTTGAGAGGTGGATGACACTGGAAGCCACACACACGTACACACACACATTTGTCCTCTGCCCTGCTCGCTTTCACTCCGGTATGGTTCCACTTGTTAGCATAGTATTTGATTTAGGAACGAAGGCTGCTCCACAGAAAGTGGTTTTTGGAGCACAATTATTTTCATGCTGGGTTGCAGCTTGGATTGACTGTGGTGTTTGTCCCCAGTGGGCTGTGGAGGACGTTTATAGAGCATCCATAAGCAATGAGAGCAGCGCCAGAAGGGCTGCTATTTTAAGCTATAAATGGGATTATGTGAAAAAGTTATTGGTTCACATCAGAAGTGTAGAATATAGAACACAAGCTCCAAGTAATTTAATTATTATAATTATAATAATTGTTGTTTTGGATCTGTACACTTAAACTGAAACTAGGACTATTAAATGCAACTTGTCAATACTACTTTGTTAGTTTTTAGTAACTAACAGAAATCCTGTTTATTATTTCAATTCTGTGTCATTTAATTAGCAGTTCATATAAAGAGAAAGGGTGGATACATGCGTGATGGGTTGAAGAATTTAGAGTGGAAATTGAATAAGTAAATGGAGAGTGGTGGATGGATGGATGGATGGATTTATAGTGTACAGTTGAGTGGATGGAAACTGAATCCAATTTGAATAAATGTTTGAAAAGTGTAACTTTAAGTTGGAATGAATGAATATTGTATGTGTGTGTGTATGTGTGTATATATATATATATATATATATATATACAGTGAGGAAAATAAGTATTTGAACACCCTGCTATTTTGCAAGTTCTCCCAATTAGAAATCATGGAGGGGTCTGAAATTGTCATCGTAGGTGCATGTCCACTGTGAGAGACATAATCTAAAAAAAAAAAATCCAGAACACACAATATATGATTTTTAAACTATTTATTTGTATGATACAGCCGCAAATAAGTATTTGAACACCTGAGAAAGTCAATGTTAATATTTGGTACAGGAGCCTTTGTTTGCAATTACAGAGGTCAAACGTTTCCTGTAGTTTTTCACCAGGCTTGCACACACTGCAGGAGGGATTTTGGCCCACTTCTCCACACAGATCTTCTCTAGATCAGTCAGGTTTCTGGCCTGTCGCTGAGAAACACGGAGTTTGAGCTCCATCCAAAGATTCCCTATTGGGTTTAGGTCTGGAGACTGGCTAGGCCACGCCAGAACCTTGATATGCTTCTTACAGAGCCACTCCTTGGTTATCCTGGCTGTGTGCTTCGGGTCATTGTCATGTTGGAAGACCCAGCCTCGACCCATCTTCAATGCTCTAACTGAGGGAAGGAGGTTGTTCCCCAAAATCTCGCAATACATGGCCCCGGTCATCCTCTCCTTAATACAGTGCAGTCGCCCTGTCCCATGTGCAGAAAAACACCCCCAAAGCGTGATGCTACCACCCCCATGCTTCACAGTAGGGATGGTGTTCTTGGGATGGTACTCATTGACTCATTCTTCATTCTCCAAACACGTTTAGTGGAATTATAACCCAAAAGATCTATTTTGGTCTCATCTGACCACATGACTTTCTCCCATGACTCCTCTGGATCATCCAACTGGTCATTGGCAAACTTAAGACGTGCCTGGACATGTGCTGGTTTAAGCAGGGGAACCTTCCGTGCCATGCATGATTTCAAACCATGACGTCTTAGTGTATTACCAACAGTAACCTTGGAAACGGTGGTCCCAGCTCTTTTCAGGTCATTGACCAGCTCCTCCCGTGTAGTTCTGGGCTGATTTCTCACCTTCCTTAGGATCATTGAGACCCCACGAGGTGAGATCTTGCATGGAGCCCCAGTCCGAGGGAGATTGACAGTCATGTTTAGCTTCTTCCATTTTCTAATGATTGCTCCAACAGTGGACCTTTTTTCACCAAGCTGCTTGGCAATTTCCCCGTAGCCCTTTTCAGCCTTGAGGAGGTGTACAATTTTGTCTCTAGTGTCTTTGGACAGCTCTTTGGTCTTGGCCATGTTAGAAGTTGGATTCTTACTGATTGTATGGGGTGGACAGGTGTCTTTATGCAGCTAACGACCTCAAACAGGTGCATCTAATTTAGGATAATAAATGTAGTGGAGGTGGACATTTTAAAGGCAGACTAACAGGTCGTTGAGGGTCAGAATTCTAGCTGATAGACAGGTGTTCAAATACTTATTTGCAGCTGTATCATACAAATAAATAGTTTAAAAATCATATATTGTGATTTCTGGATTTTTTTTTTTAGATTATGTCTCTCACAGTGGACATGCACCTACGATGACAATTTCAGACCCCTCCATGATTTCTAAGTGGGAGAACTTGCAAAATAGCAGGGTGTTCAAATACTTATTTTCCTCACTGTATATATATATATATATATATATATATATATATATATATATATATATATATATATATATATATATATATATATATATAAAAAAAATAATAGGGAACAAACCCCAGCCACTCTCAGTGCCGATCCCAAGCCCGGATAAATTGGGGAGGGTTGCGTTAGGAAGGGCATCCAGCGTAAAAACATGTGCCAAATCAAACATGCGGAGGATCCACTGTGGCGACCCCTAACGGGAGAAGCCCAAAGAACGTTTTTTTTATATAATATAAGCAAGTAGAAGGAATGTATAGTATACAGATTGGTATATAGTGTATGGATGAACTGATGGAGAGTAAATTGATATAGAATAATGTATGTACAGATAGTGGATGAATAGAGAGTTGATATTTGGAAAGTGGATGGATGAATTGAGTGGAAAGTTTTAAAATATATAAATAGATTAGTGGATAATAAGGGTGTAACCGTACACGTATTTGTACCAAGATTTTTCGATACATGGCTTTCAGTGCAGTGCATATTTGTACCGAATGCAACCCTAAATACCTTCAGTATTAAGTGGCAGACCGCCAGTTTGTTTAGTCTCCGCCTTGCGTGTTAAGTGCATTTAATTATTATTAGTAAACCTGAAAAATATACACAACAATGCAAGGAATATAAAACAGAAACAAGAGTAGCGCAGTGTTATGGTGGCTACACACTCTGTACCAAAAATATGATTTGTTTTGTGCATGCATGAAAACTAAAGAATCTATAGGGCTAGCGTTAGCCGCTAACCAGGAAGTGGCTAGGGGCTAACGCTAGTGCTGGGGATTCTTTAGCGTTTTATGTCCAGCTTCAAGAATTTATCTTAAATGGAGAAAATCCTGAAAATTACGGGATTATTGATAATTGATTACTCAATTGAATCATTATAATAAAAAATAGTCTAGTGTAGTTCATTCATTAGATTTATTCTATTTAGATTTTTATAAAAATTATTTTATATATTATTCAAACAAGCAGGCATTTTATTTGAAATTGATTCAAAACTATGTAAACTGTTTAAATGTTGATCATAAAATGTTCATAATAAACCGTGTTAATAAAAAAAACAACAAGCAGTTTAACGTTTGCATTTCTTCCCCCAACTGTACCAAAATTGAACCGAACCGTGACTTAAAAACCGCCGTACGTACCGAATCGTGAATTTGGTAGATAATAGATGGTTGTTTGGTGAATAGAATCATCTTAACTGCTTAACCCCAATTGTCCATAACTAGCAAAAGGAGATGACATTAGCGAGTTTTCCTGTAAAATATCAATATGATATTGTTTTGACTGACTGAAAAGGACTATAATTGTTTTCTTTACCATTGCATGTTTCAGCCAACAGCTTGTATGCACTTTAAAAGGTTGTGCATGTGTACAGCAAAACCAATAGTGTTAAATCCCACTGTAAATGTAGTGTCATTTCTGAAAGCACAAATTAATTCAGTTTACCTATAAGGAATATGATATGATATATTCTCAGCTGTGATGCTTATTAAGTGCTTACTCTGCGTTTACCTTGTTTATTACCCTTCATTCCTTTTTGCTCTTCCATTTGATTTCAGTGTATCTGCCCTCTCCATTCCCCGGCATTTCACCTGTTTATGAATAGGAAGATTTTTTGAGTAACGTGCCTTAGTAACATGTTTTTTTTTTTTGGCTGTGAGAGAGAAAGAGGTTTATTTCAGCCTTTCAATTATGTAAGGTCCTCTCTAAAACTTTCCCTCTCATGGCCCAAGCTAGCTCTTCTGAAAAGTCACAAAGGCATAAATTCTAAATGTTTAAGGTTCAACATTGCCGTGTGTGGCATCCTTGACTGCAGTGTTATCCACCAACCATGGCACACATTCCCCACCAGATTCCAGCAATGCACCACAAAGCTCATGTGAAAGTTTTTTAGCACATACTCTTAGTTGTGTTATAAAACAAATTTAAACATTAACATGAATTTCGAATTTTGACAAAACTTCCTTATACAAGCCACCCAAACAATAAACCTAATTTTACACGTTTCATCAATGGTGTTAAAAAAAAATAAAATAATAATATAGAAGCTTAAGTAAAGTGCAAACAACATAATTTTTTTTAATTAAATACAATACAATTATCTCAACAGCACTCATTGGGGTCCATGCACTATTTGACAAGCAGGTTTACCTTTGCAATTTCTGCCATAGTATCCACTATTGAAAATTGTTTTTGCATATTGTTTATTCATGCTCTACAGGCAAAGTGATATACAAAAATATCTCTAAAACATCCTCTTTCATTTAAAAGAATATAACTATTTGATTGGTTTTAAATAAAGCAAAAGGTTTTTAAGTGTCAGATAAAAAAGACTGACAATGAACAGCAGAGCCCTATAAGAGATATCTAGCAAGATCTGGAGACCAAAGAGGAATCCAAGCCTAGAGTACGCTCTAGATTGATTCATCTTCAGATTGTCCTTAATGGATATGTGATTTGTGATTTAAGCCAAAAATCTAAAATTATATATTTCAATTAAAAAGTTAACCTCAACAAATATAGGAATTATAATTAGAGCCTCATTTCTTTGATTAATATCTGTTGAATTTTCCTTCATGTCAATGTAGTGCCGATGTAAATCCAGTTATTTCACATAAGTATAGTACATTTTTTTTTGGGGGGGGGACCGCATCTTCTGATTCACAGTACTAGATTTCCTGACAAACAGATTTCATCAGGTTTCTCATGTTATGCAGTGTTATACAGTGTTCCTGTTGTATAACGAAAGATCAACTATTGCCTCAAAATTGGATTTTGCCTCACAATTCAGATGATTATGACTAATTGTTTATTTGGAATTTGTGAAATCGTGATGTTGGGTCTAGTCATCTCTTGTACACTTTGTTTTTCATTGTCTTTATCTCCCATTCTCCTCTCCCCTCCCTCCTTCTTCATGGTCTCCATGGAGAGGATTAGGGTGATGGCACTGACAGGTTGATTTCTTGCTAAAGGCAGAATGGTGTGCACTTGTGTCCTTGGAATCCTGCTGTAAAACCAGAGTACAGCAGGATCCGGAGAACAGTGTTAGATCAATTAGTGTGTTTAGAGCACCATGGTGACATTCACAGAGGTGTCAATTCCTAAGATATTTATGCTCATGTCGTAGTAACCTGGTCGATATGCAGTCCTATTTGTGTCTTGCACAAAAATTAAATGATGCATTCATGTTTAATTTATGCCTGTTTAAAGCCGAAATACAATAATACTTCTGACTATAGTTGAGCTTCTGTGTTTCTCCTTCCTGCTTCTAATTTAGAAATGAAATTAATCGTCTCGGTCTGAATGGCAGCGTGCCGTGCGCCGAGTACTGCTGGTTTCTACAGTGCTTTTCGCCTCATTCATAATTACCGAATCGAGCCAGCACATTCAAAATTCCTGAAGCCGTAAATCACCTGGGAACAATTTGGAGCTTGCGTCGGCTGCTTATCTTTTCTTTACAGCTAATCCTGTGGCTTGAATTGCTTCTGAATTTCCTCTCCTCGTTGCCATCCTGAGAAGCGCTGAGCTGTGAAAGGCCAAAAGCCATCATCAGAATAAAGCAGCCTTGCTTAGTTTCTACACCGAAACACCCGCTACAGCCAACCAATCGTCTCGCTCTAGGGGCGGGGCTTCTAGCGTCACTATCTGTGTGTCTTTTTATTTTTTTTTCCCCATCTCTCCAGTTATGCTGTTTATTCTCAATGAAGACACTGCCTGAGGCTGCGGACTTAGGTGTGCCCTCTGAGTGTTTTCTCTGGTGATTTTTATCTCCTCTGTG